>NC_071097.1:30972752-31572752 GCF_027358695.1 Spea bombifrons | reverse complement strand
TGGCGACTGTTGCACCTTTTCTCCCTTCTTGGGGTCAGCTGGCAGCCTTGACCGGTATAAATAAACTTGATATTGTGGACATTTCGGTTGTGTTTTATGAATTTTGGAAGAGATAAGTAAAGATGGGGTCTACTAGGGTTCAGCAGGTGGGTCTGTCTCGTCTTCGCTACCTGATATGAGACACATCTTTTCATGTCTTCAAACCTATGGGAACTGGATCATTCGAACAAATGCATGCTAAGAAATAGCGATGCAGCTTTACGGGTTGAGGACAACCTTGTAACTTGATTTCAATATTTTTTAGGATCCTTGCCAACCTAGCAGATAACGAAGAATGCAAGCACCGTTACTACTTAACCGCATATACCATGGCGGAGAGCGCAATCAGCATTCTAGAACAGATACATTACAATATTAAAAGTTTGTTTCCCATTAATGAGGTAAGAACCAGTTATGTTATCAGAAATACATTAAAGACGGCAAGTTTAATATAAACATTCATTTTAGTCAAATACCGTATAAGATGTATAAGATTCCTGTAACATAGGACTACGAGTGGTCTTCCAAGACAAAGCAAATATCTGTATATATTTCTAAAGCGACTGATGAATGTTTATCATGTAAAGTACTATAAATTCTGGTAATGAATGAATGAATGAATGAATGAATTATGAATGAGCTTGTGTGCTAAAGAGTTCTAAACCTTAAATAAAACTTGAATGCTTAATCTCAAGTAATAACCTCAAATTATTTTGCGTGAAATATTACTCCTTGGAAGAACCTGCACAGGGTAATTTGGTAAAATGGTATAAGAAATATGAAATCCAATTCATATTTATAGTTATATTTCAGACATGGGAAAAATGCCATTCCAACTTCTGCAGGCTAAGACCCCCATGACCATTAGCTAGAAAATGACTCATAATTACTGCAGGAGATTTTCTAACACTAATAATCATCATTATTATACTTTATTTATAAGGTGTTAATAAATAACAAGGATATATTTAACCATACAAATACAACGGGAGTTAAGGACCCTGCCCGGGGGCTTGCCATCTAGCTTCATGGCACTTATGAGAGCCCCCTTCGTGATCTAAATTCTAAATGGAATTATACGGGTAATTGAGACAAAAGGAGGGTAAAAGTGCGCAGTAATAGCTCTCGTGTAGCAGTCATTAGGGGTAAATCATTGCAGGATTTGAAAGAGAATGTATAAGCAAAATAGGAAGTGCAAATAAAATAATATCTATAAAGTAAGGCCACCATATTAATAAAACATTTGTTTTTGTATGATGGTAATATAAAAAAAATAATGTTTGTGAAAAACATATAATAGCGAAACTGTATGGATCGCGTCCATTGTCTGCCTAATAGGGTTCTAAACACCCAGCTCTACCGCTAAATGATTTCTAATTGTCTTTGTGCTGCTAACTACACTGCTTTCAAACCTTTTTTAGGCATTTTATGTCATTTGTAACGTGTTTCTTTTTGTTTTCTTGTAGGTGGGGGGTATAAGTTTGCCAATTATGAGAAAACTCGCAAAAGCAAAGCTTTGTTTGGCGGATCTGTCCTTGGAAATAATCCAATTTATTACTGCTGAGGAAAGCAGGAAATTACGAGATGAGAAGAGCAAAGGACATCTCCGCGTAGCTGTTGAAGAATATGTCAGAGCTACTCCTGATTATAACTCGATAGAACAGGTAGGTGTTATATGCCAGGTATTAGCAGGATCCATTTGGGGTCATCAAAAAGAAACTCTCGCACTGGAGATTAAACTGCACAGTTTCATTTATTCACAATGATACCTTCATGAAGATCGGAAGGCATCAGAATCAGGCAGAAAGTTGTAAAATACAACCCGAGGGATCATTCTACGGCAGAACCCCTGCACTTCTGTTCATGTGATCGCTTCTACAGCCAATCACATGCAGGGATACCGTCACATGACAAAGGCAAGGCTTGTAAACTCTGCCTTTGACATTTTCTCTACCTCTCTCCTTCTCATTGTGATTGTGTTTCCCTGTGTTTAAAAAAAATAATAAATATGTTTTTAACTTTAGCATTTTTTAACTTGACCCTCAGGAGAATTGAATTCAACGCAAATAAAGGGGTCTTTCTTTTTTTTTTGGGTGCGCATAGTCTCTTTTCACTGAAATTTAACTGTTATTAAAGTAGCCTTTGCATGCTTAGCTCCAGATAACTAGGAATAAAAAGAGATGGAAGGAATGTCATCCTTATCTTACCTTATCACACCGCAGCGCTATAATCCTCAATAGATACATTTTAATTGAATTCAGACCTAAAGTAGATACATGAAAATTGGCGTCTGGCCCAGGCCGCTTTCTTGGTTTCAGTAATTTTATTTCAATAATGTATAAAATAGAGATTCAACTTTATGGGTAAATCAAACTTTATTGAATTTTCAAAAAATTGTTGGGGAGGGAGACAAAAAGGAAAAAGGAAGGAAGGAGGAGGATAAGGTACATTGCAATAAAATACAGCACAAGACAATACAGCATTCAACACAATAGCGAGCCTGGGAGGACCCGGGTAGTAACAACAAGCCCCGGAGCACCGCACAAATTAGCAGTGACAAAAAACACAGGCAGTCATGGAGAACCCACAGCGTGAGAAGGCGCCCACCGACAGAAAAGGTGGCGCTCACAGAGAGTCTATGACGGGGCTGCCAACACTGGAAGCAGAGGTGGCAGTGCGCCGCCGTGAGGGAGTAGGTGTATGAGAGAAGAAAAAAGAAGGAGGGTGCCGAGTAAAGGCGAGACGAACCCCAGACCCAGTCGAGGCCGGGCAGGGCAAGGACACGGCCATAGCTAGCCTGGGCCGCTCAAGGGGAAGACCCCTTCCAGAGTATCGCAGTGCACAAGAGCAGTACGAGGCAATACGCCCAAATTACAGGATAGAGAGTACCTGGGGTAGGGTAGGGACGGTAAGGAAGGGGGGGGAGGCGGATCAAGGGGGGGGGAGGGTGGTGGGAAAAACAAACGGAAGGGGCAACAGGGAGGACCAAGGGAAAAAACAAGGGAGAGAAGAGGAGAAAAAAAAAAAAAAAAAAAAAAAAAAAAAAGTGGGGATAAGGGGGGGGAGGGTAGAAGGGAAGAAAGAAAAGAAGAAGAGACAGAAAAGCAGCGGAGAGGACAAGAGAGAAGAAACAAAGGAATCAGGTAAGTAGAGAACGAGCCAAGGGACCAGACACAAAGTCCAACCAATAGAACCATGTCTTTTGGTACCTCGCAGTCGCCCCAGTCGCAGAAAGGTGGAGCTCCTCAAAAACCCGGGTCCGTTCCACCCGGAGAATCCATTCCTTAAGAGTAGGCGGGTCAGGGCTACCCCAGTGCAAGGGAATCAGCGCCTTAGCCGCAGTGAGGAGATGGCGGAGGACCGACTTCCGGAACCAAGACGCGGAGTACTGCATGTGGAAAAGAAGAAAAAATTCGGGAGTGAACGGAATGACCCTATCCGTAAAGTGATGCAGCTGAAGGTGGATGGAGTTCCAAAAGGGGACGATACGCGGGCAGAGCCACCACAGATGGAGGAGAGAGCCCGGGACCGCAGCACATCTCCAGCAGGCGTTCGGAACATCCGGGCGATAAGCGGAAAGGACCGAAGGAGGCCGATACCAAAGGGCCAGCAATTTATAAGACATTTCTTGGTCAGCGTTACTCCTGGAGCAACGATGGGTAAGAACACAGACCTTCTCCCACTGCTCGGAGGATAAGACAACCTGAAGGTCAGACTCCCAACGCCCCATAAAGGGGGGAGAGCCAGAGCTGAAGGCCTCAAGAAGTAGGCCATAGAGACGGGATATGCCATGGGGTGGAAGGGAGGGTGCCACACAAAGGTCCTCAAACCTAGTCAAGTCCCGCAACACGTTATGTTTTTGAACCAAGGACCGATAGAAACTCCGTAACTGAGCGTGATGGAGCACATCAGTAAGGGAAGGAGGAGAGCGCGTAGCAAGCTGAGTCAGCGGCTTGACACCCGCAGCAGTCAGGTAAGAGCGGATGTCGGACCTCCCCGAAGGGGAGGAGGAAGGAAAGAGGGGGGCGCACATCCCAGGAGGGAAATCAGGGTTACTGCGAATGGACGTCAGGGGAGAGGGAATGGTGGATAACCTAGTCTGTCGCACAATGGAAAGCCACGTATCCAATGTAGCGCGGATGAAAGGATGAGGTAACGCAGCACCCCGGGACGTCTGGGGCGAAAGCCAGGGCAACACAGCAACAGAAAGACCCAATAAGGCGGACTCAATCCCCACCCATTGCTTATGAGTAGGGTGATGAGACCATTCTAAAATACGAAGTAAATGACAGGCCCTATAATAAGAGCGGGGGCAAGGTAAAGCTAATCCACCCCGAGATTTAGGGAGGATCAAAGTAGAAAAACGGATCCGAGGGGTCCGCGAGTTCCACACAAAACGCAGGAGGGTCGACTTAAGAGTGGCAAAGAAGACAGGGGGAACAACGATAGGGAGGGTCTGGAACAGATATAGCAAACGGGGCATGACGTTCATTTTAACAATATTAATCTTACCAACCCAGGAGACCGCCAACCGCCTCCAAGACCGAAGATCAGCGGTAACGGCCGCGAGAAGAGGCAAAAAATTATAGGCATAGAGTTGGGAGAAGTCAGGGGAGAGCCAAACCCCTAAGTATTTAAGTTTCGCGCCGCACCAAGCAAACGGAAAGGAGGACCGCAGGGGGGACGAGACATCCTGGGGCAGAGTGACATTAAGAATCTCCGACTTGGAGTTGTTAATTTTAAAATTGGCGAGCGCACCATAGGCCGAAAATTCCCGGACAATGTTAGGGAGGGAGACTGAGGGACAGGTGACTACAAATAAAAGATCGTCGGCATAGCTTAATACTTTATGGTGAGCACCCCCAATGCGCAGACCGCTAACGTCAGGATTCAGCCTGATAGCTTGGAGGAGCGGTTCCAGGGCAAGCACAAAGAGAAGGGGAGAAAGTGGACAACCCTGACGGGTCCCGTTACGAATACAGAAAGGGTCGGAAAGGGTGCCATTAACGCGAACACGAGCCGTGGGGATAGTATACAGGGAGTTCACCCAGGCAAGTAGCCCAGGACCAAAGCCCATATGAGCGAGGGTGGACATCAAAAAGCCCCAGTCCACCCTGTCGAATGCCTTTTCCGCATCAGTAGACAACAGGATGGCTGGGGTGGAGGTGTGCTTCGCATAATGCATGAGAGATAAGGCCCTGATAGTGCTATCTCTAGCCTCCCTGCCCGGAATGAATCCGGTTTGATCGGGATGAACCAGCAATGGCATAAGGGGCTTCATCCTGTTGGCCAGGATCTTGGCAAAGAGTTTCAAGTCGGCATTCAGCAAAGAGATAGGGCGATAACTACAGCATAATGCGGGATCCTTACCGTCTTTAGGAATCACAGCAATCGTGGCCGCCAAGGTATGTTCGTGGATACGGCCCCCGTCCAAAATGGAGTTGAAGGCCCTCACAAAGTGCGGACCCAAAAGCTCCTGGAACACGGCATAATACCGCAAAGGGAATCCATCGGGGCCAGGGCATTTACCAGATTGAGAGGAGCGGAGTGCTAGCATAAATTCCGACAAGGTAATCGGGGAGTCCAGAGGAGAAGATTCCTCCGACGTCAACTGCCGACCAACCGTCCTCTCCAGATAGGAGCGGACCGAGGGGACAGCAGTAGGAGAGCGCGGAGCGCCGGCGTCCGGATGAAGGTTGTACAAGCCCTCATAATAGTCCCTAAAGCACTTGGCAATGTCCGCAGGGAGAGACCTAGCAACGCCATCAGGAGAGCGGACCTTGGAAACATAGGTAGATTTCCGACTAGCACGGAGTGCCCTAGCCAAATATTTACCCGGCTTGTTGCCATGCTCGTAAAACAAGGCCCTGGTTTTGAGAAAGGAACGTTGCATATTATAATTAAGAAAAGAGGCCAATTCACCCCGCAGTGCCAGGAGGCGCTGGAGGTCTTCACCCGACAATGAGGATTTGTGGGCTTGCTCAGCCACCGCTATTTGCTCATAAAGCTCCTCAATCCTCTTCGCCTCACGGCGGCGACGATGGGAACAGGCGCTGATAAGGTGACCCCGAACCACACATTTGTGCGCCTCCCACACGGTCAGCAAGGGGGTCTCCGGAACCAAATTGTCGGCAAAGTAGCCCTTAAGGACGCGAGAAGTCTCCTCACAAAACGAGACGTCCGTGAGAACAGACTCATGAAGACGCCAGGACCGCCCTGAAGGACGGGCCAGAGAAGAGGAAAGAGAGAGGGAGAGAGGGGCATGATCGGACCACGTAGTGACCCCGATCGCGGAGCCACAGAGAAGCGGGGCAAACTGACACGGAACGAAAAAATAGTCAATCCTAGAGTAAGTGCAATGCGCCGTAGAAAAGAAAGTGTAGTCCTTAACAGCCGGATGAAGAGCCCTCCAGCAATCAATTAGTTTGCGGTCCGTGAGAAGAGAGAGAATCTTGCGCAAGACATGACGAGGAGTGCGTGTGGATCCCGTAGAGGTGTCAAACGCAGGGTGCAAAGCCACATTAAAGTCCCCCCCCAAAACCAGTAAGCCCTCTTGGAAAAGGTCAAGTTCGCGCAGGACCGCACGGAGAGCAACATGCTGCCCCCGATTAGGGAGATAAACGTTCGCAAAAGTGTACACCTGCTGCAAAATCGTTCCCTTCACCAACAGGAATCGCCCCTCAGGGTCAACAAGAGTGCCCGTCACCGTAAAGGGGACACGGCTGGAGAAGAGCACCGCCACTCCTTTAGATTTAGCCAGGGGATTGTTACTCACGAAAACGGTGGGATAGAGTCGGTGATAGAGCCGGGGGGCCTTAGGCCCAAAAAAGTGAGTCTCCTGCACAAAGGCGACATCAACTCTGTTCTTTTTCAGGTCCCGGAAAAGGGAGGAACGTTTCTCAGGGGTATTGAGCCCCCGGGCATTGAGAGATAAGAGGGCGAGCTTGGCACAGGCCGGAGGAACCATAGTACAGAAAAAAGGGGGAAAACAGAGAGAAGAAGATGAGAAAGAGAGGGAGAAGCAAAAACGGAAAAGAGAAGAACGAGAGAGGAGAGAGAGAGAGAAAAAGAGGGAGAGGAAAAAAAAAAAAAAAAAAAAAAAAAAAAAAAAGGGGGGGGGGCAAAGGTGGGGAGGGAAAGAAACGGGGAGACAAAAACACGACTAGAGAACAAGGAAAGAGGGGGAGGGGGAAGAAGAGGACGGAAGGGAAAGAGAAAAGGGGGAAACAAAACAGACACAAACTACGCCTGCCGGGGACACTACCCGGCAACGGATGGCGTCACTGTGTAGGGGGAAGACCCACCACAAAGGTAGAGCCGCAAACGAGAGAAAAGAAAAAAGAACTGTAAAACAACAAAGAAACCAACGCGAGCCGCCGCTCGCAACGCAAGTAATGCAGAAAAAAAGAGTCAAAGACAGATGAACAGGGCACAGAGGAAACCAAGAAGAGGGGAGGGAACACCCGCTGCGCAGGTAACGTACAGCACAGGAGGAGACGCTCCCAAATAGGCAACGGGAGCCGCGGCATATACACATGTACCGGAGGGGGGGGGACAAAAAAGAGTGAAAAGAAAGGGAGAGCAAAAGGACAGATGTGTAGAGGTGTAAGGGTGCAGAGGCCAGTAAACTCCGTCATCAGAGCGGATCCCCGCCGAAACGGAGGAACCGCCCCGGCGGAATACAGAACAAAGGCAATCACACATAATGACCACATCCCATTAAAATATACAATATCGCATAGAACACAGGTCACACATGCAGTCGATGTTGACCTGCAACATGTCAAGGCCAAACAAAAACAAAAAAAAAAAAAAAAAAAAAAAGTGGATAATGGCAGTCACTTGGTAGCAGGAAGTCATACAAAACATTTAAAAATTACTAAAAATTACTTGTAGGCTCCCATCTCAAACAGCAATTTGACAATGATGTCTAAATAAATTAAATGGGTGGGAAAAAACAAAAGCCTAACTAAGTGATGTAGTAGAACTCTTAGAAATCTAAATATTGGAGAACACATTTACTCCTCCCGCATAATGAAGTCAAGGCGGGTAGCATAACGCTAGGACCAGGGGCGGCAGCTGCACCGGCAGAGCCAAATATGGGAAGAACATGGTGTAAAGGTATGATAAACGGTGTGCAAACACAAAATAGAAACAAAAGCAATATATCGCATAATGTTACATGACGTGAGCCATACCATTATTCGTGGGTGCAACACTCAATCACTTTGGAGTTAGTGGTAATTTCAAAGTCTATATTAGGTGCTGGTACTTGTAACAGAAAATTATGAGAATTTTAGTTCACTTTAGCTTTTGGTAGGAGTGGCCCAACGATCATTGTCTAGAGTTCTTATCGATGTTTATGAGCTTACAACATCTTTAGAAAATGATAGTTTTGAGACACCGTATAGAAGTGCAGGTGCTGCACACGCCATGTAAAGCATCATTGTGTTTACTCAAACTCAATAAGTAGATTAAGCCTAACATAATGTTTGTTGTACATGAAGTAAATTAATTAACCAAAATGAAAAACAAAAGATAAAATGGAAATAACTCGTAGGCACGACCTTGCAGAGGAGAGCCTGAACATGAAAGTGCTGTCACAAGGCAACGAAAAGTTGTAGCCCACTGAAGCTCATATACCACCCACCTCAAACACGGCATCGTGTCACAGCAAAGGGATGCATGCACGAGTGGATAAAAAAAAAAAAAAAAAAAAAAAAAAAAAAAAAAAAAAAAACCCCAGCAAAGAAAATAAACCCCCATCCCCCCCAAAAACGAGCAGCAGCAGTGACATCGATAATAAAAAGAACAAAACAGAAAGGCGACGGAGAACATAAACAAATGAACCGGCACGGTAACGACAATGAGCGGCAGTCCAACGAAGTCTGGCAGCGCAGGGAGCGGGAGCCACATCACGGAGTAGAGGGGGAGTAGCGCAATCATGGCGTACAGGTAAGAGCACCCCTTAGAGCGAAACGAAAATACTCACTACCCTCATTCCTCAATGGCACCCAGGCGGCGAGAAACAGGGGTACGGGCGGACAACCCCCGAGGAGGGCTCCGACGAACAGGGTCGGAGCGAGGGGGACGCCTCGACCGCGGCAACGGGTTCGAGGGCATGCCAGATATTGCGTCCATGTCGGCCCAGTCGAGAATTCGCAGATCAGGTAAATCCAAAAGTTGGAGGACTGGCAAAACGTCGTGATGATGTCTGATGTTGAGGGATCTGTTGTCATGGCGGATCACAAGGGCAAAAGGATGGCCCCAGCGGTATGGGATCTGCAGACGTCGAAGTTCCGAGGTTAGCGGGCGAAGAGCCCGTCGAGCTTGTAAAGTGAGGTCAGACAAATCGTGAAAAAAGGAGATCTGGTGTCCCAGCAGTGGCCAGGTACCGAGTTCACGCGCTTTGGCCATGATCTCCTCCTTCAGGCGAAAATCCGATAGGTGACATATAATATCCCTCGGGGGGGATCCCGGACCACCTCTAGGACGGAGAGCCCGATGAGCCCTGTCTATCGGAATAGGCGAGTCAGGGGACCGGTTCAGGATACCATTGAACATCTCGGTGAGTAGAGAAAAGATATCCTCAGAAGCATCGGATTCCGGCACCCCTCGGACCCGAATATTGTGGCGGCGGCCCCTGTTGTCGATGTCTTCGATCCGACGACGAAGATCCCGCAGGTAAGTTGCGTGGCGGTCGCCAAGTTGCTGAACCTGCGTCACAGTGCGCTGATGGCGGGAAGAGGAGTCCTCCAAGGCCTGCACACGTTGCTCCAGGGAGGACAAATCCAAGCGAAGAGCAGAGACCTCATCACGGACCACCTGTTTAAGCTCCGTGATCAGCGTGGAAAAGTCTGACTTCCAGGGAGCAGACGAGAAAAGCTGCAACACTTCTGGAGGGTGAGACGCAGAAGGTAAGCGGCTCGCTGAAGAAGAATCCTCCACGGATGAGGAACTAGCCGGAGACGGGACCTCGTGGTCTTCAGCGGCCTGCGAGGCCAGGTCCGCGGGGGTACGGAAATACTCCCGCAACGAAGCCGAGGACGGCCGTGATCGGTCTCCCGGAGCAGGGGAATCCGTAGCAGCCTTTTTGGAACGGCCCATGATGATATAGAACACGCTGACAATGAAATCTGTGCGAGCGGCGGCAGAGCAGTCAGATCATGCGGCCATCTTCCTCGGCGGTCGGGCACGCCCCCTCGAGATTCAACTTTAATGTCTTCCACGCTCTTACATATCTGCCCATTGGGCTACCCCTTCTAGAAGGAGTAATAAAACCTCAATTTGGGATACATCTAGTTTTGGTAAGCGAAAATTCTCACTTCTCATACCTAGAGGTTTCAGTGTGTGATCTGTTAAACATCATTTTTCCCCTTTTTTAGGAGTGGAAAACGTTAGGACGCATTGTTGGCTCCATCGCTCTTTCTCAGCTGGCCAGTATTTTAACATTAATTGTCGGCTGCCCTGATCTGAAAGCGAAATGTTTCTATCTTACCGGGAAATGCCTCTACTTGCTCTCGGTGAAAGTCGATCCACTCGGTAAAGACGTCTACTGGGATGAAAACTTTTTGGTATGTTCATTTTTCAGGTTTGCACAAAGTACAATTTGCTAATTAATAGGTTTAAGTCGCTGATTAACAGCAGAGCATTTGACAAATTATTTAACGTGTAATACGGTTTTCAGAAGAAATCATTAATAGTATTATTTGTAAATAATTATTTGCACAGCGTATTCCTGTTGCTTGTTGATAAATAGACTTTTTTATTCAATCCAGTAACAAGTAGCTGCAAGCTAATCCTTCAAAGAAAATGGAAACAATTTTGATTTTTAAAATTCTTTATATAAAGCATTACTGTTTTTTGGGGGTTTTTTAGGATGAAAGGAAAAGAGCTGCAATAAGTCGCGGTAAAGACTTGGAATTACCCAATGGTTGTTTACAAGATACTAACAAACAGAGAGACCATATAGTCAAACTCTTTGTGGAATTAAAGGTAAGATGCATTCTTGGCATTTTTCCGCATTTGTATGATTTCTGTGTGCATTACTTTTGCAAATGTAGGATTTTAGTTTTTTTCCGAGGACAGATAATGCTTGCTTTACGGTAAGTCCCTGCTTTAGCCACTTTTACCCTTACGGCAGGTAAAAAGGTTCCACCAGCACATCAGACTAATCTCGGACAGCCTAGATCCGAAATGCAGGCCAAGTTTCCTCAACTAATGACCCCGGCGTATGTTATGATCTCATGAGGCTCACCAGTGAGAGGTGTTTGGCATCACTGAAGGCATAGTGGGCTAGAAACTCTACCCTGTACCTTCAGAGACGCTTAATTAAACATTCTGTTCATCAGCCGCATGTCATCACCGTACTTGGGATTATTCTGGATTCATCGCAAAGGGCTGACAGTATGGTGATTATCAGGCTTTAAATACAGTCCATTCTCCTCCAGGTTTAGGCCCTTTCTTGAGTGAGTCTGTGTTTGTTGGTCCCCTACAGGCTACCCACCCCTCCTCCATTTTATTACCCCTCCATGCCTATTTCAATCCAGTTTCTTTTTCTTTCACGTGTTTCAGTCCAGCACAAGGGACGTCTACTATGGCTCCTGTGAACTTTGGTGTTCATCGAATGGTTAATCTTTTAACAAGGGACTTTATGTATTGCTCTGGCCCCTTCCCCTTTCTATATAATGAGGAATGGGGGGCGCTATGGAGGATTCTGGGAACGGGCCACTTCCCATATCATCTTAGTACTTTTTATCTTAGGCATTTCCCCTCCTTATACGTTCCTCATCTTCCCAGTCACTTTAACATTTCATTATTTTATATTTCGAGTAAATTGGGTTGAACGCAGATTAACATGATTTTTTATTGTCTTTTTTTTTTCTTAGAGAAAAAGAGCAGATGCTACGACTTTCCTTGCACAGGCCAGTGAAGTTTTGCTTCAGTCCATTAATTGCGCAATCAGTAACCACCTTGTGAGCACCTTGTCGGCAGCGAGTCTACAGATCGCTTCATGTCTCGGACATTTCGACCCCATCTCAACCGGAATGTTCCTGGCCCTTTATCAGGTAACTGGAAAGAACGGGTTATTGTATCCCTTAGATCTGTATTGTTATAAAATATAATGATTCAAATAATGATTGACATGAGCAGCTACTCAAAAAACATCGATTATATTTTCTTATTTTTCTGTTTTTCCCTTTGACGTGTACATTTATGAGCTTGATGGCTAAATAAATTATGTTATTCTTTTATTATTTTGTGCAAGTTTATCTAGTTATCCATTCACCTGATGAAACTAACTATTTACAAGTGTTTCTAACACATATTTAGTAAGTAATAATCGGTTGGGAACCAGGTCCATCTTTAAGATGGGCAAAACGAGCAGTGGCCTTTACCAGAAGGTAATGAGATGCCGGCCGGAGGCAGCAACGCTTCTCATCTGTCCTTCACATGAGAAGTTGATGTGTGTCACAAGCCTCTTACTTGTAAAGGTTTATACAGTAAAGGACCTAAACATGCATGGGGTGCAAGGCTGCAAGGTTTCCCGTTAACTTGTTTCTTCTGTTTTCAGAGCTGCTGTACCTCTATGATGATGAAGGATCTGGTCTGCCGTGCCACGTATAATACCAGTAACTCCCAGTTTGCTGCTTTGCTGCATCTTCATCAGCATCTGCAGGGGAAAGGCAACACTGGCCGTCTGTACAAAACCATCGAGCAGAAACTTCTTGCCACCTCAAAGGTACTCTCGGCCCAATCACTGCTAAAATTAATCAAAATAAAATATGGGATTAAAACACATTGATATCACTGCTAAAATTAATTAAAAAAAAACATGGGATGAAATGGCTTTGCGCGTTCACTCTGCTACAGAACGCAAGATCTTCTTAAAAAAAGAGATATAACCGTAAAACTAGGGCAATTGATACAATCTCTTCCATTAGCATTGCACATGTTTAACTGGCCAATGATACACTATTTATGGCCAATGATACACTATTAAGAAAACAAACAAAAAAACACAAATTATGGGTAATTTTAGTAATTCTACAAGCTGTGAAGGCAGCAGGTCCCCTTAATTTAAGAGCAACAATTTTAGCTATACGTATAACATACCTGGGATCTTCCTAGGGTAGACTACCTGGAGTTCTAACTTTCCCGAGGGAGTGTCTTCAAGGGGTGGGGCTAACCTCAGACTGCCCATACTGGGCGGGTGATGGGTGTGACTAAATGCTACGCCCCCATGCCGTAGGATGGAGAAACGTGGGCAGCGAGTTTTGGGGTATGCCTATACACGGTGTTGTGTGTGAATGCGTATGTATGTATATATTCTTGATAGCGATGTTCTCTATTGGATTGTTCTGTATTGTATGTTCTCTGCGTATTAAAACACTGTTTCTGTTCATCAGGTGTGGGAATACCTTCAGATTAACACACAGTTTTTCAACATAATTAATGAGCTGCCGTCGAACTTCAACCTCATTGTTCTCCAGCACTCAGAAGACAGGTAAATCGTGTATCTAGTCGTGTGTTTTCTGTTAAGTTTTTGTTTCATTTTTATTTATATGTAATGTTATATACCCATCTATTGATTTTATGCTATATGCAGAATTTAATATTTGTGTTAGTGACATTTTGACCCAATCACTCAGTTTTTATTTCTTGTATTTTGACATGTGGGTAACACAGCTAATTGGTCATATTAGCTTTTAATAAATGATTTACTAACGTTGCAATACCCCATCCCTGTGGATATGGCACAGCACTAATGGGGGAGGAAGTGGGGGCAACAAACATTATTACCCCCATGCCCATAATGACACCATAGATGCTTATAGTACATGCAACATACATCAATAACATGGATGCGCATTTCCAGTCCTCCGGGGCCCAAGATGGGCCAGGAATACTGGATATTCTGTGAAGCACCTGTGCTCAGGCTGAAATATCCAAAATCTCATGTTGCACATCCCTGATCTTTTTTTTTAGTTCATATCACTGAATAACAAAATATTTTCTTTTTTTTACAGCTCCTTCTTGTACGGCGCTGTCCTTGAAAAGTCAAAAAGTAGCTCCGCACCGAAGGGAAAATTAAATCAACAACACAAAGGCAGTAAGTTACTTCTGTTAAGAGAAAAAGTACCGATTGATAAAAAAAATCTAAGTACTTGTAATTATTGTTTGATTTAGCATTAAGATGTCTCAGTCTTATACTATTGACAAACATTACATTTTGAATTTTTTTTTATTTTATTTGATCAGCGAGCGCAAAAGTAGTTGGATGTCCTGTGAATCCTTCCGTTTTCTGGGACTTGCTGGCGAGAAGCGAGCTGTTTAAACACGATATGATGCAGATTCTCCTTAAAAGGGATTATCAACAAAGCTTCAGTAGACAGAAGAACGTGTTTGAAAAAATTCAAGAAGTCAACAAGAACAGTGAAATGGTAATTTTTTATAATGCAAATCTTTTTTTCTTTTTCTAATATGTAAAGAACCTTCAGTAAATCAGCATTGATGCATATATACAGTATGTCTGCTGTTTCTCCAACCGATGATAACATTCATGTTCTGGAGAACCTTTCATGTTGTTGTCCCCCCCAAAACAACAAAGTAGTTTGGAGATTCTGCTTCTTGCATGTTCTGGATCTCTGATTGGTGTTAAGCTAGTTCCTTACAGAAAACACCATCGGTTCTATTACAGGTATTAGGGATGCACCGAAATGAAAATTCTGGACCGAAAATTCAGGATTCACTTGGCAGAAACCGAACGGAACCCGAAAATGACCCCCCCCTCCTTAAAAAAAAAAATAATAATAATAATAATGCCTGTGCATGATAGGAGTGTGATTGCTGTTAACAATATATATATATATTTATTGTTATTGCATTTGTTTGTCCAATTTTGGTGTATTATTTACTTTTAATAAAAATGGTTAGCACACCAAAAAAAATCTAATATTGTTATATATTATATATATATATATATATATATATATATATATATATATATTATATATATATATATATATATATTATATATATATATATATTATATATATATAATATATATCATATATATATTATATATATATTGTCTAACAGCAATCACACTCCTATCGTGCCCATGTAGCCAGCACATGCTAGAACCTGGGCATGATAGGAGTGTGATTACAGGCTCCTTATGCCATGCCACACACCCCCCCACACACACACACACTCATATACTCATTTATTTACAGATACTCATTCATTCCCTTAATCACACATACTTGCTCATACATTGGAAGGCTGAGTGCGGAGAAGGCAGAGAACTTTTGCGTTGATTAGATTATTATCCATCTCTGAGCCACAGATCTCAGCTGCCTGAGCGAAATGTTTAAATCGAAAATCTCCCAAATGATGAATCCAAATGATAGCGCCATTTATACGCTGTTGTAATAAATACATTTAGCCGTGTTAAAAGTTGTGATTGTGACTGTTTCCTTTAGCTGTAATAGTTACCGCGTTATGTATAAATGCTAATGTGGATTCCTTCCAGAAGGAATCAGGCAGCTTGGAAGATGAAGAAGAGAAGAAACTCTTATCAACCTTTAATGAAATTGTTTGTGACATGGAAGCGTACCTGAGCCCTGTGCTGCAAAAGCTGGATTTTTCATCTTTTCGGTAGGATTTTCCTTTTTTTTTTTTTTTTTTTTTTTTTCTTTCTTTCTTTAATCCTAGCACTGAAAAGTTCTTGGAAACGGCTCACAAATCCACGCCTGAACCTTATCAGTGCTGCTTCTCAGCTTCCAAACTATTAATATTCACAAATTATTCTATTTTCTTTTTTAATAGTAAATGTATAGCTAAATGAGAAGAATGTGGTAATTGCTAAATCATGCCCTGTTAGCGTGCATTGTTGACCGGGTTCAGGACCGCTGGTGTAGATGCACAATATCCTTCCGAATACCCATCCTATCCGAACTATCCAGATAAGTTTACATTGTTAAAGAGCACAAGACCGCGATAAAAACTGCCTGTTAGTGTCAAGAATGTGTCATGTTGAGAAAAAGATAGCTTTGACCGAACAAAGTAGCGCACATCTTAAAAAGACGAGGGCTGTTAGCCTCTACCACTTCTCCTGGAAGACTATTCCACCACCACCACCTCTGTGAATAGAAATAGTGTGGAGTCTTTTCCCTTAACGTAAACCAAAGACCAGCTCAAAACTCATCTCAACAGAAAACAAATAAAAAAAAAATACTCCTTATCTCACCCCTTGAATTGGGTCACCTTGGAAGCCTCAGAAAGTCACATTAGGGGTCAAGCTGAGAAGGACAACTCAACGAAATAAACGTAACTTCCCAGGTGAGGGAGAGTTGGCTCGCGTCTAGACTGAATTTCATTAAATCAAATAGACTGACAAACTTGACCGGCGGCCAACAAGGTGGTCAACTCAACAGCTGCAGAGTGTGTCTGAAGAGTCCTCCATACCGGCCAATCACAGCAGCCAATCACAGCCCAACGCAACTTCATGGAAAACTCAAAAATTTCAAAAAGAGAAGCGCTGCGGTTTTTAGCGGATAGACGAGTTACCGGTCAGGTTCACCGGATGCACTTGATTTAGGTCAGAGAAGCTATCTCCTTAACTCAGTTGATAACTTGGACTTTAGTGAATAGGCCTTTCCGACGAACCTCACTTCAAAGTATGATCTCTTCTCCTAACGTTCCCACTTATTTGAAATGTACGCTACAGTATACTTTACAATAGAGTATCTGCTTCAAATTACTTTCCGTGTGAAAAGGAAAACCCAGTTTTTGTTTTGAATGAGGAATGTCGGTTATATTTCCCGTTGGATTTTTCTGCTGTCGTATTTAGAGAGAGATCAGAAGTCTTTCTCTGCCTCCAGCAGCGCATTCTGCGGGGAAACGTTTAAAATCCAAAAGACTTCCTTTAAGGGAATTTGTGTCTCTTTAAACAATACTCTGTAGTGTTATTCTTCTACAGTTATAATAAGCAAGCTTAGCAAAAGATGAATCAGAGTCCTGTGTCCTAGGCGATGCCACCTTGTGTAACGGGGCAACAACGCTGAAAAAAGACAAGCGTCCATCAAGTGCAGCCTTCCTCATATCTGTTATTTGCTGTTGATCCAAAAGAAGGCAAAAAACCCCAGTTTGTGGCTTTTTCCAATTTTGCAACAAACTAGGGGAAAAAAATCCTTTTTGTGAGATAATTGAATATACTCTGTGGATAGCTTTGCCGTATCTGAGTTTTTAATTGCAGGTCATCGACTCCGCTGCTCTCTGCAACAGAACCATCTAGAGCGAAGTCCAGAGAAAAGGACGAAAAGCACACAACGTCAAGTATGTTTTCCGTTCCACGTTCCTGATCCTTGTGTGTAATTATTGTTAGTGAATCGCGTCCTCATCAAAGCGTTGGCAGAAATAGTTCTACCGTGCCATTATGTACTCATAGAAATGAAAAGGGTTCTATTAATGAATGAATGAATTAATTAATTAAACGGAAATAGGTTCTGATAATTTATACCAAGATTTTTTAAACAAGCAACAAAACATTTATAAAGAATTCCATGTGATCGTGTTTTAAATTCTGGTAGAAGAGATCCTTTTGGAAGTATTATTTTTTTGTTGCGTTATAGGGATAGTGTCTGCGGATGGAAATGTTTCATGGAAATCTTTTGGTTTATGCGTGGTAGGTGCTTCGGTAGACGCGGGAGATTGCTTTGTGTTGTTGGCGGATAGATCTCTCATGGAGTTACCTCTTGAAGCCCTGAGTGTTTTCAGGGAGGAAGGAATGAGTTCTCTTTCCAGGGACTTCTCGCTTCAGTTATTGTACAACAGGATTCGAAAAGCACCAACAGGTAACAAAATGCGGTTTTAAATATAGATTGACAGCTCGGAAGCAGCTCCGGCGGGTTTCATAGAAGCTGCGATTAGATGTTTTCTTTCTCAAAAAACACAGACGCTAGGAAAATCATTTACCTTGATGGAGACCAAGAAATCAAACACCGGCGGTATTTACGTATAACCCAATAAGTCCTCCGCTCATATTTCTTATGCTTGCCTACCTGATTTCTCAGAAGCTACCCCCAGCCTCGGGAATGCTCTTCCCTGGCCTTCGGTCCTTCAAAAAATCCCTTCTTTATTGAATCCTGTCAACAGATACAATAACTACCTCTAGCTTTCTCTCCTAATCCGACTTCTGCAGCAGGACTGTTCTTATGTCCGGCATGAAAATGGTCTACTATTTAGGTCCTTTTCATTAATTGATATTAATACTAATAAAGAAAGAAGTAAGTACTCTTTCCTTCTAGTCTAAAAGTCCAAAAGGACTGCTGTCTGCGCAGAGTAATTTCCCCTCTCCCAGATCCCGATCACTCGACTCAGGACATCTCTTAGACGCACGACTAAGTGGTCCGGCTCTCTCTGGCCACCGCCGAGGCTTCACTTATTGATTTGAGCGATAAACACTATGTAACCGTATACTTTATGAAACGGTAAGGAATGTTAACCCCTTCATGACAAAGGCCGTACATGTACGGGCTCACAATTCATTGTTTTTAATGGGTTTAAGGTTTAACCCATTGTCCTTAAGGGGTTAAATGACGGTTTGTGCCTCCCTGTCATTGTTTAACCCCTAACAGACATAGTTTCATACCGTAATAGTTTCATAGTTTCATTTAAAAATAAATTATGAGAAAGTATGTATGTGCATTAACCAAAACTCGCACAGAACCGGTTTGCTTTCCCATGAAACCTTAAAACAATATGGCGTAGACTGAATACATCGAAGCGCCTTATTTGAAACGTTAAAACGTTAAGGGTAATGGGGGCAATCCTATTCTGTGCAGTGATATTCCGGCATTAACACTTTACTTGCCGATTTACTCCGTAAATCCGTGAACCGGGAAAGCAATAAATAAATAAAGTCAAATCCACAACTTTATCGAACTTTAGGCCAGACTGGGTGATCTATGGACTAAAATCTATTTATTTCGATGCAAGATTAATTTAATTCTTTTAGTAGACCCCTTATGTGATCTATTTAAACAGATCGGTCATCTGTATCGAGTGATAACTTCCATAACGCTAAAAATAATATATATATGTATAAAAGCTGTGCTTTAGGAAAGCGCTTCCCACCCTCGGACCCTCCCACACTCAGGTGTTCAGGATCCCTCCGTCTATCTTGTCCCTTCTCTATACCGGAAGGTTCTGGCGATAAAGATTAGAAGGAAGCGCTGGTTATTTTGATATATATGACGGTTGGGGTTTCAGAAACCCGGATCAATATATAACATACGGCTGAGCATAATAAAGCTCGTGATTGCAACGTCGCATACAGCAGCGGGTGTATCCAACCACTTTGAGACATAAACCTTATAATGAAACCGTTCCCATTGCGATACGAGGCCGGACAAATGTAATTATTGGGTGGACTTCATTAATGCCAAATCTGAATTGGATCAGAAAAAAAGGCAAACAATAGGATGAATAATTATTCCCGGAAGGCCCGTTTGTGGCGGGTCTTTGTCACCGTCTGGTGGGAAAGTCTGATTCCTTCCCTTGATTTTTCTCATCAGCAGAAGATGAATCGAAGCGAGACGCAAAAAGCGCGAAAGACTCAAAGCCAAAAAGCGAGCAAAAACGGAATGTAAAAATTGTGAGTATGTCATCGACGTACCAACATTATTCCTCAGCCAGATATTCCAGTCGTCATTCTCCAAATTCTTCAAATCCAACTCCTTCAGTTACGGTGGAAACATTTTATCTGACGTGAAAAAGACCGGGTCTAACGCCGTTACCGCTATTAACACTCTTGGGCTTTTGTTTTAGGTGCCCACCAATCGTGTTCTTCCGCAGAACTGCCTGCCGGTGGACACTCATCGTTTCAAATGTATCCTTTATGGTTGATAAAATGGAAATATAATTGGTCGGTAAGTGGGATGGACACGTTGTTCGCCTTTATTAAGCTGCTCGATCTCAGTTTAGGACTTTTGTGTGTTATCTTTCTTTACACTATATACAAGACATTGTGGATCCATACAATGAAGCAAGAGAGCCAGGTAATTATACGAGAAGGGATATTTGTTCTGAGACATCTCTCGCCATCGGCTTCTCCAACACATGGAGAATGCCGTATGCTTTAGATCCACAAGAGACGGCCATAGAGTCGCTCGCAGGCTACCTGTTGGTAACTTAATACATAGCAGGTAATCAGAGATGATCGCATGGAATTGTTGGCTGGCCGGCGGATGCCTCTTATTTCTTCAGCAATATATATTGAAAGGCGCGGGTGGACAGCAAGCTTTGGTAAAGGGGCCACACCGCAACATTTCAGAAGTTATTGAGGGTCCACAAAACTTTGGCATCTTGCTTTGAGATCCTGCTATTCCCAAGCCCTGACTAATCACTCACATTTAATATGTTGTCCTCCCCATGAAGCGCGCCATGTTGTCCCCGCTTGGTAAGCAAAGCGCCGCGTCGTTAACGTCTTACCGAATATATGTTAGCATCTCATGCGCGTTCAAGTTCTTCTTTTCCACGCAGGTCCTAATTTCTTTGGTTTTCTTTTTAGAAATCATCAGCCCGAGATATAAAATGAACGAGATTCTTGGAAAATACGGCCAGCAATTCACTGCTCTTTGGGAAGGAATTATCGGCAGCTCCCGGGTCCCAAGGTTTGTTTCTAAACTTCAATACGGTGATTAGGATTGACCGTCAATGGAAACGGCTCGATACCGTCTGTTATCTTTTAATTGTTCTCGGGCTACAGTTGTATCGACGTTGTTACATTCGATATCCCAAGGGTCCGGTCTCATTGACGTGTGATTTTGTGTGTTATGTGCGTGAATACATCTTGGGTTTTACTTTAAAAATCCACACAAAGCGCTTCGATGGGAAGCAAGCCGCGCTTTATTCCACGCAAATTACACTGGTCTGATCGATATGGGAGAACCTTTATAAAGAGATGGCTTTTGTAGGTTTCTAAAGATCTCTGGATGGATCTATAGTTCCTATAAACCACCGTAATTATCACTGTGCTCTGTAGGAGACGCATTTACATTATTATGAACGTAAACAGCAGCTCTTTATAAATGACTACATTGATATATATATTAGTTTGAGAATGTCTCATTGTTATAAAAGCACCTTGTATGAATTTGCTCCTTGATTTATTATGCCTTTGTTTTAAAACTTTCGCTGCGTCTGAAATTCTACCCGCTGTCATCTATTATGTGTATTTGTTGAGAATAGCCAAAGTTGTAACAAGAATATTAAAAACACGGTAAGATCTCTTAAGGACTGGTACTTCCATCGACTTCTGCCGAGTACTTGGCGTGTTAAAATGTCTCCCCATAACTCTTTATATCTTCTTGTGTCCATTATTATTACTTGCTGTATATAAGAAAGCCCAGGTCCTCTGCACTGTGATGGAAACCCACTTACCCCCTTCCAGGGCTGTGTATTGAACATGCCAGCATCCAATCACAGGCCACGTCACAGTTATATGTAATTGTAACAAATCCTCTGATTGGCCTTATGATGCTTGGCTTTAAAGCCCCTCTGCCGTTCCATCTGCTCCGTCCTTAGGGACAGGGCTGCCACTTTGTGTCCCGTCTGCCCGAGTCAGGCGGTGTCCCCCACCTAGTGTCCCTAAATACACGCTAACGCCAGAAGGAAGCTCGCCGGCTCATCGCCTTACGCTGCCGGCCAAGCTCAGGGGGCAAGAAGAGCTACTTTGCCCCACTTCACATAGCTCTTCAGCCATTGGAAGCGGGTACATTAGGATGAGATGTGCAGAATCTTGCAACGGGGAGAAACAAAATATTTAAGGTAATGCTCATCTGATGGCTGGACTGTCCCTTTAGAAAATCGTTAATAAAGGTACGATATTTTTTCTTTTCCTCTGCCAGCGGTTATATAATAGTATGAAAAAAAATCTAAAAGCATGCTTTACCTAATAATTGACAATTTTTTTTCAAACAAAATTAAAAACCCAAATATACAATGGAATTAAAGCTTTTGTTCGTCGCAGATGATTGCCTGCAGAACGGTGAACTGTTTTTGTGTTATTAGACAGGCAGTCCTGACAGATTATAGGCTTACAACATCAAAAATTACATGTATTGCCACAAAAAACTCAGACTTCTTTCTAAACTCCTTTTGCATTTGAATGATTACATAATTGACGCTCGGGAAGCTTTTTTATTTTATTTTATTTTTTTATTATTTTTTATTCCAGCCACGCAGAGTGGGAAAAGCTGATGGCCGACTGCAGTGCTTTTCTCTTTTACGGAACGGAGAGGTTCCTGGCACATACGTTACTCGACAGATTTGCTGCCATGAATTTTACGGGTAAAGCCTGACTTGGAAATAAAACGACCCCATACTACCCCGTGCTACCCCGTACTGCACTATTATGGGAAGGAATAACCCTAACGCAGCCACACAAGTAGACAGGGTGACTTTATTATCTGGAGATGTTTTATCAAGCAATTATCCGGGTGTTTCGTATGCATTGCTTAAAATCAGACACTCGTTATATTAATTGGATATGCATTTTAATGCATAGGAGAGCTGAGCGGCCCCTTTAAATTTTCGCAGTGCCCCCCTTGCAAATGCGTGTCCCCCAGTAATCATTTGCCCCTCTCACCAAACCGCAGCGTATTCAGATGGACACATCTCTATACATATGATTTACTTACCTCCCGTCCGCTCTGGATAAGCAAATACAGAGCCCCATGTGCATGGGCGGACATGCTTGCATTGATTGGGAGCACTGTTCTCTCATTGGCTGCTTCAAGCTGCCAATCATTGACAAGAATCGTACCGCATAGAAGGGCAGCTGAAGGCTGCAGCTTCTATCTCAGGGAAGTGTTACACGAAGATGTAATGTCTTATTTTACTGAGAGGGCGGTAGATAAACAGAACAGCCTCCCAACAGAAGTGGTAGAGGGTAATACAGCAAAGGAATTTAAACATGCATGGGACATGTATACAGCTCCTGATAAAAACAATGACTGAGGATTGAGTCTCTCCACCAGGTACTATGAACAGACGAGACGGGTGGAATGGTTCCTATTTGCCGTCCAATTCTATGTTTCTGTTTTACTGTGTGTTATTTTATGAAATCTAACTTTCAGAGTGCCAGCTGATGATTCTTCTGGATCTCGTACGCACAAAACATAGCTTCTCTAGACAATCGACAGCCGACGTCCAGAAAAGGTGAGCATGAATGAAAGTAATAGACAGGGAGACGATGGGCTTGAAAAGGTGGAAATCGTTCATTCAATCGTTCATTCATAGACATTAAAAAAAATGTCTGCCTCAACCAGGAGCCAAGTGTACTCGAGTCGCCCTCAAGACCCCCCCCCCGCACTTTTTGCAGTTCTTTGGGTCATTTTCTTATGTCCTGACGATTTATTTCCCGCGTAATAACAACGGTTCATTTGGATATCTTTTTCCAGCGAAACGTTGTTGGCGTTGGAAAGTCCGGTGGAAACGGCCATCTTGTTGAGTGTCACCGGTGTCCGATCTATCATGCTTAATCAGTGGCACGCGACTCCGGAACAGAATGCAAAAAACCTTGACTTCTTGTCAGAAAGTAGGTTATTTTTAAGAAAGCATCATTATTGTAATTATCCCCGGATACCATAAAGTATGATTTATGATGCGACCGGAAATATTTTTATTCTGTAGATTTATTAGGACTTGGGAAAACATCTGGACAAACGATACACAGTCTGCGGCACGCCAGAGGGGACTCTGCTTCGCTGAAGGGTGAGCTTGGTTAGTCGTATCAATCTTCACCGGTAACGATGAACTTCACCCACTCGGTATCGCCAATCTGGTACCGGCCAAAACGCCTCTTTGCAGCCAAGGGGTTCGGATCTCATCCACCCGGCTTTCTCGCAACGCCCTGACGCTGAGCACTGCGGGGATGCTCTTCGAACAGGAGAGGGAGGGGCCAATTATTAGAGAGTTGCAATAATCCAGATGGGAAACCACAAATGACTGCATTCATTTTTAACATTTTTAAACTGAAATAGAAAGATTAAAACTTGAATATATATAAAATACATCGTTATTTCCTTGTGTTTTTTTTAATGTGAAAATAAAACATTTATGATGTTTGTTACTCTGTCTTAAAGCAAAGTGTGGGATCTGATACTTTCTGTTACTTTCTTTCTGAAATACTTTTTCGTTTTCCAGTGGAACAAGAGAATGATGAAGGCGAGCTGAGAGCGGCTTCCCCGGGCCCTCGTGACTCAACACGTCCCCCCGAGGACCCATCGCTCTTCCGCTATGTTCTGTATGGTTTACCAAACATGATTGTTGTGTAATTCTTGTTACTTTTTTGTTGCTCTGTTAACATCAGTTTTTTTATAACATCATATAAACTGTTTTAAACTTTAATGCTAGTTTTTGTTAGAGGTTGGTAATCACTAAATAGAAGCTTAAAAGCTGGAACCGCAGCTTTAAAACTTACCCCCCAGGATGACGGAACGCTATTTATATTATTTCCGTGCGTCTTTGTGAAGTTCTTCTTTTCATGTTTAGGAAAGGTTTTGTAACGATACAGCTCTGCCGTTTATGGGATGCGCTCCACGCGCGGATCTTTGTACAGTCAGGAACGGTTTGTACATTCATGCTTATAATGGTAAATTTTAGCGAAACCAATGAGTAATCTTAAAACTCTTTGACGATCGGAGAGGGCAATTCCGTTTCTATTTTTCGGGTCTCGGAGAGCACAGTGGCCTCTATTCACTAAAAAGTTGCAGTTACTCAAGTTTAGGGTTAACCCCCCGCTGACCACTACGAGGTTGCATGACCGCGCACGCTAACACTTCCAAAGCATGTGGTGTATTCACTAACACACAAGTTACTTCCCAGAGCTCGGCTCCTTGAGTGGTCCTTGTCTGCAACTCGCAAAATTAAACTTAAAAGCGTTATTAAGGAAATCCAGGTTTCACGTCCTCGGTGTAAATCGGTCAAAAAAGGGTTTGTGTTGGAACGTTAATGCATTTAAAGTGGTTTTTATTGAATTTCAAGCACTGCTGAATCCAGACCTTTGACTTTTCCGTGAACCGGCCCGATGTTCCCGGGACACATGATAAAGATGAAAGCTTTATCCCAGTAAGAAGGGCGATCCCGCGGTTCACCCCGCCGCCTCGTTCTTAACCGCGATTTAGCCGTTTCAACGTATCTCACAGAGCAACTTTATCATGTTTTCTGCCAATTGTGCTCATTTAAGAGAAAAAGAGGATTAGTTCATAGCTCCGGCAGACAAACCCTTTGTTTAACCACCTTTTTTGTTCTTCATAATTGACAAAATCGAAGATTTCTATTTGGTTTTATGCTTCGCGATGCAAATTATGGTTCTGCTAGCACAAGACAACCAGAAATAAGATTTAATCGCTAAAAAAAGTGCATGAAATTCTCAAAAGCTACAAACGCTGCAGAAAGTTCATGATTCGAAGCGTAAAGCATGTCTCTATTGTTCTGCACCCTATATATATATTATATTCATAGTGTTTTCTGCATATATATAAACTTTATATATTCCCACTTGAAACGTCCCTCTGCTCTGAGCTTTTTATAGCTTGTTGTAAACTATGCTGATGTAAACAGGACTCCTCTATATGTAGGGATTACACAACTCTCACTATTCCTCCTTTTAATGGATTCCAACAGAATATTCATCCAAAATTCATCCAAAACATATAACGCGACTCACACGTTGATAAAATGAAAGCACAAAGCGCTGAAAAATGGAAAATGTAAATACCGATTACTCCTTCCGAGAACGTCCTCGCACAGGGCTTCACCGGGAGCTCCTCTCCTCCGTTCCTCCTCTCCTCCTCTCCTCCGTTCCTTCTCTCTCCTCCTCTTCTCCGCTCCTCCGCTCGTACGGATAGCTGGATAGTGATTCCAAGTACAGGATTGTAAGGCACAGAGTGCGGGACGTGCAAGCAGCTCATATAAACACAATAAACATTTGAACGTTTCGCTATCATTTTTGGATTTGTGCTCGGAAAGCGGAATTCCTCACCTGCGAGCATAATACTTTATTTTACAAAAAGTCACTGAATTGAGCCCAAAGTCTCTCCGTATCCCTACCACGCTATCTACCCCCCCCTGTAGATGATCTTCCTTTCTTCGTATTATACCAATACTATTTTATCCTAATTGTTTTACTACTTTCTATTTACTTCTACCATGTAATTATTATATATATATATATATATATATATATTAAAATATCTGTTTTATAGCTCGCAATCACCTAAAATAAGGCATGAGACGGAATTTGATTCTGGGGGCGATTGGGTGGAACTATCCGGCCCACATCTAATGATGTCTCGCAGTGAGTTCCTTGAATCGATGTCTTTGCACCGCGTCTCATCAGCAATTGTTCGAACGAATGTCAATATTTAATAAGAATTGGTAAACAGTTTAATTCGTAAAGATAATAACAGCATAAAGTCATCATAACGAGCCAACAACACAATGTGCCGGCGGCGGACGTAACACGCGAGCGCGGGAATCGTTGTTGTTACAGTAGCTGGGAGCGACAATAAGTGGTAATTATTATTGTGAATTGTTTGTGTAGCTTTTATTCCTTTGTAACATTTTCAATGGTAAAGAGATTGCTGCGCGTTTTAAGCACACAGGCTCATTATCTAATCTCCCACCCGCCGTTTAATTATTACATTGTAGTATTTACATAGGAGCCGGGATCAATGTTTCTCATACAGTCGCCTTAATTGCTATTATAGATTGGGAATAACACAACTTTTGTTTTCCGTCCAAATCGCGGTCTCTGCAAACAATACGCAGCTCTGTGTGCAAATGTAAAAGTTATCCGATATTCAGAAAAACACATTTTCTTCCTCGTTATAATAGTGGTGAGTTTTTAAATTATTTATTTCATTTACTTCTGCGCTCTAAAAAAACCGATATGTGGTAAAAAAAAATATATATCTCTCTCTTTTAGCATAACCCCCAGTGCTGTATACAGTAATATAACCCCCAGCACTGTATACAGTAATAACCCCCAGCGCTGTATACAGTAATATAACCCCCAGCGCTGTATACAGTAATAACCCCCAGCGCTGTATACAGTAATATAACCCCCAGCGCTGTATACAGTAATAACCCCCAGTGCTGTATACAGTAATATAACCCCCCAGCGCTGTATACAATAATAACGCCCCAGTGCTGTATACAGTAATATAACCCCAGCGCTGTATACAGTAATAACGCCCCAGTGCTGTATACAGTAATATAACCCACCTCGTGTGTATACCTTTCAGCAGTCATCTTAAATTCATGTTCTCGGGATCTATAAGATTATTCCTCCCCATCTTGTTTTCACTCCCCTTTTGTTAATTGTATATTATTAAAAAAGCGATTCACAATCACAATGATTGCACAATGTAATAGTTTTTATACCGTTAGTCGTAATTACTGAAAGACTAACTGTTAACGCTGAGGGTCCCAAAGTATTATGTGAGACAAGTGCGGAGGCGACAGACCGGTGTCAGCGTAACCTATCGAAGCTGTAAAGAAAGTTCATGTTTAAGAAGGAATACACAGACCTGACTTACATTGCTTTCTCCTTTTTCTCGCACTGAGAGACGTGAGAAGAAAAGGACCTGAGTGCTCTCTGTCTGTATCTCTGTCTGTATCTCTGTCTGTATCTCTGTCTGTATCTCTGTCTGTATCTCTCTCTGTATCTCTGTCTCTGTATCTCTGTCTCTCTCTTTCTCTCTCTGTATCTCTGTATCTCTGTCTCTACCTCTATCTCTACCTCTATCTGTCTCAGGACGCAACATCAAAAGGCATCTCCGATGTAACCGCGTGGGAGTTGATGTCTCGTGTTGGATGAGTATTGTGGCACCATACGCGGTGAATACTTCTAACCGGTGCGACCGGAGTGATGCTGGACACAGCCTGGTAGCGGAAGTCATAGAGGTTAAAGGAATTTAAACACGCGTGGGATAAGCGTACGGCTCCTGAATCTGAGTCGAGGCCGACGGCTGATTAAGGTCCGAGTCTCTGTAGGACGGGCCGATTGTGTCTCATCCAAATTCTGTGTTTGTAACCATCCTATGGAAGACGCCGTGGACTGATGCACTTATCCCAAACATCCCAACTCAGCACTGCTTCATTGACTACCTTCGGCCCTTTGAGCTTATACGTGTGTGTAACCTTCAAGCTGTTCTTTACTAAGATGGTGGTAGATAAGTGGAAAGGCCTCCCATCAGGAGTGGCAGAGGGTAATACAGAGAGGTTATTCAATACGGCTCCTGAATCTAAGCCGAGACCAACGACTGATTAAGGTTTGAGTTTCAGTAAAATCGCTAGTTGGGCTTCTAGATGGCTTTGCTATCGAATTCTTTGTTTCTATGTGGAAAATCTAATTACAATCAATGATTTTTCCTCCTATAAAACCTTCATTGCCCAATAATCAAAAAAAGAGGTTAAGAGTCCAAAAGATTGGACAGCAAGTCACCCGTCAGTCCGATAGACCTTTAAACCAACATCAGCCTACGTGAGTATCATCGTTTTATTATTATTTATTTATTTATTTATTATTATTATTAGTATAACATTGTACATTAGAGACGTTAGAAGGACACACAATACCTATGGGTGCACAAAGAGCTAAGGGCCCTGCTCCAAAGAGCTTACAATTTACAATCTCATAAAAACCTTGCCTTTACATTTTTTTTTCAATTTAAATAACACAGAAATACATAAAATAACTAAAAATAGTCACACATTTAATATCTAGCAATGAACATTATTATATATAATATAATAATATATAAATTATAATATAGCATTATTATAAACATTTTTATATTTATTATCATGTAGTTAGACTAAAAATAAAAATATGGCTTTTAAAAAGAGAACGGAAACCTTAGGCATCAGGCAAGCGCTTAGAACATAGAAATATTTATAATAGAATATTGCCAATTACCCGATTATTTCATTCGTAAATAGGAGAAATAGGTGCCAACTGTCTTATCGTCTCTTTTTTAATACTTGAAAGAAAATAAATAAATCAAAATGAATGTAAATTGTGTTTAATCTTTGGGTTGCCCCGGGGAAGTGATGATAGGGGGGGTGAAGGGTCTAAGGGGTCCGTGCCTGCGCCTCTACTACCGATTAATTTACATTTATACATGAGTTTTTTTTGGAGGGGGGGTTGCTTTAAAGTTCATGTTTCTGGTTTTTAATGTAATTAACCCCCTAAATACCAGAGTACTTTTATTGCAAATCCATTCTGACACCCAGAGAATAGTGCAAACTGAGTACTCGATACCGTAGTATTTAAATGTAAAATTGATGATTTCTCCAAATTCCACGCACTAAATAAACTCATATAACTGAGATTATAGAGTAAAATAATAATTATATATAATAAAAAAGCTCTCGATTTTTTTGTTTGCAAGGTTAACTTCTTAGGATCTGCATGATTATTCCTCCCCGTAACGTTATCTCCTGTTGTAAAGTTGCTGATTTTTGTTGATGGGTTCAGGCAGTCTTTGTAAGGGAGATGAGAAGGGATGAGGAATTAGATAATGCTGGCCCTGCCACCCGCTGCTCCCTTTATCCCCAAAGCGATTGATTGTCCAACAAAAGGCACAAACTGTAGGTCGTTTTTTTTAACTTGAAGTTTTTGGTTCCGCTAAAAGCTGTGACGGCGGCAGTTCCCTTGTCAGCGGCTACTTGGGGTTGACTTCGATGGACGACAAGGAGAGGAAAGAGAGGGCCATATGAACGGTGAACATATGAATTCCAAGACCAAACATACAATATAACTTCATACTAAACATACATCAGACAACCGTATAAAGGATAAAGTGAACAAATATTTCATTCCGTGAATATTAACATGCGCAGGATCAGCTTGTGCTTTACATTCAAAGGTGATCGATATATAAATATATATATATATCTAGATAGATAGATACGTTAGATACGTTTAACCCTTAAACAATGTCCAACACAGACCCCAGTAATTGTCCACCATGAGTCGGGTTGGTGCCGACCCCTGAATTTATTGCTCACCTTCTACACACCCACCACCTTTCCATATGCCGTTGGTGGCTGCTTGCTATGACCCACCGGAGTCTCGCTTTTATTCAACACACAGTTTCAAATGAAGAACTTTAACGCTTGGAAAAGTAAATAGCCTCTAAACAGGATGCAGGCAATGCCAGCGTACAGAAGACGAATGTACTTTTATCGCTTGACTCGTAGCGGTTTCCATGCCTTCTGTGCCCACCAGCCAGGATCCCTGATCTTCCAGAACATGTCTCCACGTAGCCGTCTATATCGGGCACACCTTGTTGTCGGACGTTGGCAGCTGAGCGAAGGAATTACAGCTGCTCTGTTCCTCCTCGGTTCTCCGGTTACTGGAAGCGGTGATATGAGCTGCGATGGCCAACATTTCCCCTCCCTGGTGATCTCGGGTAGTCCCGGCTCTGTCGGATGTTGGGTTGACGTTCGACTCTTTGGATTCCGTGTCACCGCAGTGGAACATCTGAAGAAGACATCTCCTGAACTACAAAAAAGGAAAGATACGAGTTAGTCTGGGATGCGTTGGCTCCGCGATTCATCATGTCGTAGTTTATTCAATAATTAACAATATTTAACAGCGTGACGCTTGGGTCTGTTCATTAACTAGCGAGGTGCGCTGAGACAACGAGTCGCAACAAGTTTAACTGCGCAGAACTGCATCAGCCTCTGCAAGAAGCGTAGAAATACCCGGAATCCGGCGAAATTCCCAACACAATGTCTCAATTTGTTGATTTTGTTTCATTTTGAATATCTGTGTAATGAGGGCATCGATCCGGTTAAAATCTACTAGACTAGCGCTGCTTCTGCACAAATCACGATAAATGTAACAAGAAGAAGTCAGTCCCTAACAGGCATCCCAACTATATATACGCGGCGGATTTTGTTTTCCTTTTGGGTCAATGTTTTGAGAAATTGAGAAAAAAAAATTGTGTTTGTATGCTTAAGAAATATCGGGACTTGGTGCGTTCCACGCGAGAGACGGCATGCTGATAAGATAGACCGGCAGCAGAAGCTTGTTTTCACTCACAATGGAACTATTACTTCTAGAAGGGATCTCGTAAATTGAGTCCGAAAAAGAGCTTCTTTCACAGCAGGGGGGTCGGGAAATGTGCAAGAAGCCGTGGAAGCCGGGATATTCTGTCTGCTGATGTTTTTAAACCCAGAGAGCTGAGTGAGAGAGAATATCGCCTTCAAAAAAAGAGATTCGGAAGAGTAAAAGGTAAAATGTATCGGGCCGTTTATTCTCCCCCAAACTGCCATAAGGAGCTTCCATTTGTTGGTAGAAATTGGATCTAAGATGAAACAGAATAGTGCAGATAATATCCATTCAGCCGCATCTAGTCTGCCCGATGTTCCCGTTGTAAAGACTCGGACCGTAATCAGTCTCGTCTTCAGGAGCCATACGCCGATCACGTGCGTGTTTAAATCCCCTCGCTGTATTAGGCTCTACCACTTCTGCTGGGAGGCTGTTCCATTTACCCACCACCCTCTCTGTAAAGTAAAACTTCTTTCCATTACGTCTCAGTCTCTAATCTTCTACTTTTAGATAATGACCTGTTGTTATAACATGGACACAGCTTTATGGCTTGGTGAAAGAATGAACACACTTTCGCCGTGTCACAGAGACCAGAGGTGTCGTTGACTCGACGAAGGGATCGATCACCGCTACCGGACAGTTTTTAATTATCACTTTACTCCGTTACAAGCGGATCCATTAAAAGCCTCCGTGAATTCAGCAACTTAGCTCTCTGGCAGAAAATGTTAATGCATCGGCTGTAGACTCGGGGGAGGGGAGGGGATCTGTGAGAACCTCGCTGACTTCAGCAAGTTCTTCCTCCTTTAATGTTATCGGCACTTTAACTTCACTAAATGAATTGACACCTACAGAACATAAATTAACCCTTTTTTTACACAGGGGCAAAGTGCTAGTTCTGATGTAATGTAAAACCTCAGTAGAATACTTTTTTTATAAAGGGGCGCTTACTATACACAGGAATTAAAAAAACCGATATGACCGCTATTCACCGTCTTCCTAAAAAAAGGTACGTTTCTTTGTGGCGTTGACTAAACGCGAGTTAAAGCATTTCATCGCAGTCCGTTATCGGCTCTGATGAGCTGCTGCCGTGGAAATTCATGAAAACATTGATATGTTTCAAACCACCTGCAGCTCAGTCCGGTACAAACCCTCACACACGCACACACACGCACGCACACATACTCACACACACGCACACATACTCACACACACACGCACACATACTTTACCCCGCTGTTTGTAGGCTCATAATGTTGTAACTAGTAATGCATGTAACAGACACAGAATTTGACAGCAGATCAGACCCATTCAGTCCGTCTAATCTGCCTGACATTTCTGCTATATGGAAACCCCATATATTACTCCAGGTGAGCATTCATACCGTACCTGCTTGTTCATAAAGACATAAATGACGGGATTGTACATCGAGGCCGTCTTCGCGAAAAAGGCAGGTATGGCAGCTAGCCGCGGGTCCAGTTGAATGGAGGGCCGGGCCGTGACTAGTATGGAGAAGGCAGCGTAAGGCGACCAGCAGATGAGAAAGGCAATGATCATTATAATAACCATCCGAGTCACCTCCTTTTCTGGCTTTCTCGTAGATCCCAGTCTGCCTTGAGTATCGGACACCTGTATAAAAACATTTCTTAAATAAACGCTTTTCTTTATACAGATAGATCCTGATCCACTGAGGATTTTTACTCCTCCTTTTGGCCCCCCCGGGTTCACTAAACACCCACCAAACGCTTTATCCCCATTCTAGTCCCAATAACCCCCTTTACCGCACTTCCATTTCACAGGCTGTGATCCTCACCTCGCCAGATCTCAGGTATTTTAGAAATTCTTCAGCCAATTAATGTTTAATTCAAATCTTTCCCCCCGTGCCCTGCCTTAACTCAACTTCATCAGTCTCACCAAAATCTTAGTTGTCTATTTCACACATTTTTTTTAGAGAATGCCAGCGTTTATCTACAGGCAGGGGAGGGCTAGCACCTTCTGGCCCATGGAGCAGATAAAGCCAAGTGGCCCTATCGGCCCCTTGATGCCCCACCAGTAACACATATTTACACACAGACTATTGCAATAACACACTTACACTAACTGATATAGACACTCATGCTACACACACACACACATTTACACATACACACTCATGCTAATACACACATACGCTCATGCTTTCACACTTACACACATTTACACATGCACACTCATGCTAATACACACACACACACATACGCTCATGCTTAAACACACACTTACACACATTTACACATGCACACTCATGCTAACAGATTCACATTTACTGTAATATACATACATATCATCCCACTCACTTTCTGCCTGCTCCTCACTCACACTCCCTCCTGTCATTATTTAAAGATACATTTCAAGCAGGGATATCAACCACAACATACTGGTAGCAAAAGCACTAATTGGGAATCTGAGATATGATCCCGGCCGTGTAAAACAGGAAGGAGTCACTTCCAGACTGTGTGACCCTGAGAATCTGCCCCTTCACCCTGAGATTGGGGCAAAAACCCTGAGACTTGGGGTCAAACCCTGAGCATTTTCAGCAACGGGAACTCCATCTTTTCTTTTCAGCTTCATAAATCTTTCCTCGCCGACGACCCGCTTGGCCTTTCTCACCTTTTGTAGCTTCCTCATCAGCTTTCCGTAAGATACAAAAATGACCATCAGGGGCAAAACGAAACACGTAACAAGGAACGTAATAATGTACGTCTGATCCGAACTCTTTCCCGAATACCTGGAAGAAAAAAAGACAATACTGGAATTTTACCTTTTCTTACAGAAATTTACCAGCGTGCTTACGCAGAACTTTACACGGACGTCTCGGTCACTGGATATCTGCCATAATCAATTTATAAAAAATATGCCGACCCGACACGCATCAAATTATTACACAGATTTCCATTTTTATGCACTGAACATTTGCTTTCGTATATCATTGTTCTGCATCTGATGTTTGGGTATATTGCGCATGCATATAAATATCCGCCATTCTATAAATATTAATCATAATAATACATATACAGAGCACATAGTGTTCAGAACACTTTATATACCGGTATATATCTATATATATATAGCTATATACCGGTATATATCTATATATAATATATATATATATATATATATATACCATATATACCGTAATATAATATAATATATATATAATATGTTGTGTTCCCTTTGCCCCCTGCGATCATTTAAAACATTTTAGATCAAACCAACCCCTTGAATCAATACGTTCGCATGAATCCGCTGCAGGGATTAAAATAAAACGGATTTCTGAGTGACGGGTCCAAGATCAATTAACTTAACTTGTAAAAAAAGCAATAAATTAACCCACAATTCATAAAAACGATCATATGTGAAAGGTTATATTACTGCTTCTGGGTGAAGATTTTAAGCTCATATAAATTATTAACACTAATATAATATTTATGCACAAACCTGGCCGCCAGATTAATCCACCCCCCCCCCCGGCATAATTAGATGCCATTTAATGGTGTCACGCTAATGGTGTCACAAACGGATTTTAATTTACTGCGTGGCTAGGATTCTAAGTTAGTAATGTGAACCCCTATCACCCTAAGCCACACAATAGGGCTTCTTTAATAAATAGAGAGAGTTTGGAGGAGAGCTGCAGCGCCGTCTCACTAACTTCACTTTAAATTATCAAGGGCCAAGCGGGCATCACACCCAAATAGCTGGGGTGGCCCTGTATAAGGCATATTTATATCAGTTAGATTTCAACAGCCCGGATCCTAAAATCCAGCATTCATTACTCAAAAATATTAAAAACTGCCCTTAAAAAATTCTTACAGGAGTTCAGGGACAGAAAGTTTTTGGATCGGCCCCCTAGTGTCACATTCTGGCATTACAAGTCAGGAACCAATATTTTTATCACAAAAGCCCCCGCTACATAGAGCAGTGGATTAAAATAGGATTAGTGAGTATCTTGGATGCTCCTTAAATAACTGCATTTAACTTTTCTTACTTTATGATCTATCTGGAAGAAAAAACTACATTACTATAGCTCCCAAGTGTCCCAATGTAGGAAGGACAGTCCCTCTTTGTGACCAAAATCCATCTGCCCCCCCCCCTCCAGGTGTCCCTGTGTTCTCGGCGAACAGAATGTTTACTGGGCAGGCGTTTTAAATAATAAAATAATCTATTGTTAAAAAATCTTCAAAATAGCTTAATAGCTAAAAATAATCCATTCTATAAATAACTTCATCCCCAAATATTGCGAAGCTTTCTTTTTTATGCCGAGGTTCTCTGTTTCATTGGAATGCAATCATTTCTTGGGTTTGTCTTTTCCATTAAAATAGAAAAATGTTCAGAAGAAAAATACTGAAAATTGAAAATTTGATAAGGATATTTATACGTCGCTGGGCACAATCTCACCGTAATCTGCACAAAAAGGCAGTTTGTTTAAAGCCCGGCAAGTTATTTGACAGTGAATTTTTATTGATTAATTCCCATGCCATGCTTTTCTTCTCAACAAATCATTAGTTTCCGGAAAACCTTTATGCTAGACTAAGACATTCTGTAATGTAGATTGTGCGGCGCTGTGACACACAGTATAAAATATGTATTTCCGTTCTAACACGCGGTGCATACAGAATTTCCAGGCACCGGCCGGGGAACGTGATCATTTTGAGACAATAAAATATTAAATGGCCCTACGGAGGACCTTTAAATCAGACAGGCTTCTGTCTATCGCCCTCCTGGATTACTGAAATGAACACGGAACCCTCTCGTATAGACAGATTATAATCTCATTCCAAAATAATACCAAAAAAAGTCACAAAAATATTTTAATCTCTTTAGGCTGATTGATGAAATTAATGTTGACATTTTTGAATTGGCAACCAAAGTCTTTTTTTTAGCTATATATATATATATATATATATATATATATATATATATATATATATATACACATATATACGTATTATATATATATTATATATATATGAATATTAACCTGCTAAACTTTAACGTGACATAGATCACCTATATACGTTACTGTTGCATTGTCCATACATAACACTTAATCGAACCTAACGGGAAGTCTCATTCAGATTCAATCCCCACCTCCCACAAGCCTCAGTCTTTGGAAAGCTAAAGAGTCAGAGGTTTCGATGAAATGTAAGGAAGTTGTACTTTACCACTTCTGATGGGAGGCTGTTCCATCTATCTACCAACTCTCTGTAAAGGCTACGTTTAAACATGCATGGGATAGGCATATGGCTCCTGAACACGAGACCGACCACTGATTAAGGGGGACACAACGGACTACCCGGGCCACATGGGTCTTATCCGCCGTCACATTCTATGCTTCTACCATAGTTTGCCCCTTCTATTTCTCTTACTGAACGCGTGCACTCATGAACACACACTCGCCCGTATTACCCTCGGGTCCTGCACCTTTCCCGCTTCCACAACGACCTCTGTTTCGGTTACTTGGTTTGTACTACGCTCCCTACCAAATCCCTTCTGAATTATTTATATCTCTGCACAACAGCTTTACTTGTTCTTGAAATAAAATGCGTTACGGAAATCCATTAAAAATACATAACTATGGTGTTCAAATAGCAAAAAAAGGGGGGAAAAAAGCATTTTGTATCCTATTTATCTAGAGCGTCAGTTTTTGGTAGTTTTGGCGGACGGGGTAACGTGAGCCGTGTTTTGTCATCCAGAGGTTCTGTTCTGAAAGATGATATTAATTCCACGTAACCGCGCGGGGACTCAATTATTGATAAACCATTTGTTTTACGCGATGAATGATGCGCTCCGTAGGAGATTACCTACTTTATACTAAATAATGAAGAAAGCCGCGTCATTGATTGTAATCGTATTAACCGTAATAAGGAGCAGGTGATACTTTATATGACCTTAATCAGACCCATTGATGAGGCCGTTTAAGGAGTAAAAGTGTTGTAAGCAGGGCCAGTCTGGCGATGCCGGGGTGGTCGCGGCTCTTTAGGGCCACAGGCCGCCAGATGATGTAAATGCGGCTAGATTTGAGTGACCGCGCATTACTTTGTTATACTCACATAGTGACCCCACTGAACCTCGTCTCCTCCTGCAATCAGGGACATAAAGAAGATAAGGAACTCGAGAAACGTCCTGGTTCTCTCTGGGGGGGGCATTTGCCTCATTGCACCCCCTACGGACCCACCCATGAACTGAGTTCCCTTTCCTTGAGTTAAGAAACTTTGGGGAACTTTCAGTACAATTGCATTGAATTCTATGGGTCCAGGATGGAGATGATCAGCAAAGACGACAGGGTGTGTAGCTTAGAGGAGAGGAGAGATGTGATGTCATAGCAACGTTTAAATACTTAAATACATTTAACAAAGTACAGAAGGGAGGTTTATTTCTCTTGTTCTATTGGTTTGAGGGCAATAGGTCATAATCTTACACTAAAGGGTGATGTCATGTACACGCACGCGCCTCATAAAGTAGTACATGTTTCGTGTCATATACTGTCCGATGTCATAATGAAGCATAACCTGCGTATTGTAAAATACAATGAAATATACGTCTTAATGCACACCAATATATTGTGTCGATTTAGTAAAACACACAAAAGTAACAATCAATTTTTTTTTAGGTGTTTACATAAAGTAATTTGTATTTGACTTGCCCAACAGCGAATTTATTGAATAAACAACCAGTTTCGAAAGGAGCTGAATGAGGATGAAACCAAACAAAAAAGTCATTCCAATCACCGTAGGAAAGTTAAAAGTTTAAATTACAGAAGTTACAAACGCAAAATTAGTCATAAAATCCCCATTAATTTTAGAGCCAATTCTATAAGTTCTCAAACTCATTTCCTGATCTACTACACGCTTGAGTCCAAAACAAATTGGTATTTTTTCCCATTCAATTTTAATTAAAACAGCATTTTCGTGACAGACATTAGAAGTTCATATGACATCATCACCTTCATTTAAATTTTTGCAGTTAAACTTGGAATTACCTTTTAATTTTAATAATTTGAATATTTAAATCTTAATTTTTTTTTATATCTTAATAATTTAATGAATTTTCATTTAATTTTCTATTATACGTCACGTATCTGTGATGCAACGTATCCTATTTCTAGATCATTCCATTATCACGTTGTTTAAGTCCACTTTTCGACCACAAAAAGGGAAAACACTTGGCAGACGTTATACTCACATCCCTGAGATCGCCCCCCATACTGCAAGACGGCTCACCAACCATCTCAATGGGTAGTTGACTCAAGAAGTCAATTTAGGGGAGATGTAAATGGGATGTCCATTAAGTGGGTAAGATCTGGTTTTAATGCAGAAAAGTGTAAATCTGCATTTCCTTGACCGGCCACCCTTTAACTTCTTACATTTAAAGAAAGACTCTACTCAGTCTTGGAGTGATGAGTTACGTTGCCATCATGTCGGTGAAGACGCTTACCAGTTGGGTTCACACGTAGTCCCAATTTTACTTGTGGTGTAGCTGCTCCATCCCATGACTGGTGGGACGGTCCACACAAAGGAGAAGATCCATACAAACAAAATGCCGATAGCCGAATGTTTGCCCCGAAGACGTATGTTACCTAGAGGTCGGCAGATGACCACATACCTCTCGAAAGCCAAGATCGTCAACGACCACAAGGCCACAATACCTTAAAAAGAAGAAAATAAATAAAATAGTCATTTTTGACCGTCTTAGCTCTTAGTACAAACCATTTATGTAGAATCTAAGAGTTCAGGATCCATGTTAAATTAATAATCCACTTTTTTTCCCCATTTTTGAAGTATTGCCTTTAATCATTTATGTAAAAACTGATTGTTATTTAATGGCCATGAGATATTCTCAAGACACAGAAACTGATATTGTTATGCAAATACCAACTGTGCAAGAAAGTATTTCTTCAATAAGTTGATAAAATCGCATGCTGGGAGTGTCTATCAACGTAGCTTTAGATTTTAATAAATTATCACAATTTAAAATACATTATTAAGGCAGAAACTCAACAATTGTACAATAATATTTTATTTAACAAGAACTTGTGTAAAAGTTTGGATGGATGTTTCTGTATGGCTTCGCTCGTCACTTGAGCCTTCCACAATAACTTTCCCTGAGGTCGTATCTTACAACGTAGTTATAAAAATGGAATAAGGATTTGGTCAAATGAAGACTTTACTATGACTATAACGTTACGCAGGTCCGACCTAGCCCCTGGAGAAGTAGAAACCCACTAGAATTGGCCCATACCGACATATTGAAGTCCGTCAGGTTGCCACTGACCATTTAGCAAATAAGCCCCACCATAAAATAGAAGATTATTATCATTTTCAGATTATCGCCTCCAACTCCCTGACTTCACTATGCATTATGAAGGGTCTCCTGTAAGAAGGGCTGAGCTGGCTCAGGATAATGCATTGTTAATGTGGGAAGAGGTCTTTAAAGTCGTCTCACTGATTTAATGATTCATAAACATTGACCGGCTCAGCTCTTCTTAAGGAGGGAGGCGGGTTATTTGAAATCTTTCGACTTTCCTGCAAGTTTGAGCGAATAATGATTTAAAAACACTTTTAGGTTCAATCAAGCAAGGGAATCGTGAGACAGACCATGTGCGTGGATTCAGTGAAAAGAGAGGCAGCCACGTGAGCGCACGGGAGATTTTCTTAAAGGGGCAGTAAAGATTCTCCTCTCTTTTTTAAGAAAATTAAGTAAATCTTAAATTAAGTTAAAAAAAAAATAATTTAAAAAGTTTTCTTTTCCTGCCAATGCTAACTTGAATCCATCAGGACTTTATGACCACGGCCGGCTCCTTTATGGTCGGAGACAGGCTCTCCACCGAAGACCAGGGAGAAAGTTTGTGAGATGAAGTGAGCGTCGGCAGGTGAGTTAAGGAGCCTCTTTCACTCAAGTGAGCAAACCTTATTCCTAATATAACAGAAAAAAAACTTTGCTGCCACTTTAATTACATAAACTAACTTTGATACATGTTACAAATGACATACCTGGCATTGATACGTTACACAGCAATGCATTTACGTGTTCCCTTTAAGGAAACTGCGAATGAATAATACTACGAATGAACTATCGCCGGTAATACTGCGAATGAAAGCACATTACAAAACACAATACAGTGATTAACACTTTAAATGCCAGGAGTGTTACAGTTTTAGAACGTGAATGAAACTGATGCTTACCAAAGAAAGTCACTGCAAAGCCTTCAAGAACACAAGCCCAAGATCCCAAGTAAAAATAGCCTTTACTATTAGTTGCAATACTGATACTGCCACCGATAAGAGACACCAGAAAGTCTGCCACCGACATATTTACAATGATATAATTTAAAGGTTGCCTCAGCTGCTTGAACTTGAACGTAACGATGATGACTATAAAGTTCTCAGCGATGGAAAGCGATGTTATCAGGAACATAAGAACGGCCAGGATCTTAAAGTTCCAGGGCTCTATGCTTTTTAGAGGTCCGTGAAAAGGACTCCATGGCGTGGAACTTTCAGGGCTTGTTAGCTGCGAACCATTAGTGGGCATGATGTCGACTCTACGAACTTCTCGTTTAATCCCGACGAGGGTTAAACAAAAAAAAAAAAAAACACACACTGGACGGAACGCCAATTCAGTCGATGTTCTTCCGACACAAACAAGTGTCTCGCTGCCTTAGTGAAAGTGCTAACATGCCCCTCATTTCGCTTTTAGATCTTTTCAAGATATTTGTAAGAGTCGTAGAACGCTATTGTTACAGATACACTGAATCAATACATCGCAGTAAATTTGAGTGTTAACGTGCTCTTCTGTAAAGTCTAATGAAATTCCAATTGATCCCTGCGTGCGTGTATGTCCGATAGCTTTTGGAACAGGGTAGAAATTCCCTTGGTGTATGATTCCCCCCTTCTCCTTTTCTCTCTCTCTCTAACTGACAGCACCAGTGCTGAAAAGATCACTAAGCATTCCTGTTTTGTAGAAGAGAGAGTAAGATCGGACTCCCTCCCTGACGGCGTGCACGAAAAGAGTTAATTAAAGCCTGCCTTCCTAACCGTAGGGAGGAGATTAGGCAAGAGGATGACTTCGTTCACAGGCTCTGGATACAAAAGTGCCGATAATGCTAAGAGTAGATTTATTTGGTGTAAAAATATTTAAAAAAAAAAAAAAAAACATTTGCAACCTGGCAGTTAAATAGTTAACATTATTACACAAAGCATTGGCCACCCTCCAAGCACAAGAAGGGTTAATCGCCTTCTAGCTAGTAAAACAAAAACTATTTAACACGATTTAATGGAATAGGTTGCATAAAAAAAGAGTTTTTTTTCAGAGCTTCCTATGAGTAATATGTGGAATATTTTATATATATATATATATATATATATATATATATATATATATATATATATATATATTTAATATGCTAGATTTTATCATTCTTATTCAAACATTAGTTCCTACAAGAATTAAGAATGTAATTGTCTTGGACGGAACAAAAAAAAAAAATCAAGAAAGTGATGTATTTAAATAGAAAAGCGTTTATTTCAATAGCTTTAAAACATTTAACCAGATGTACCGTAGAATTTCAAATGACATTTCTGACAATTCGTTTTTAGTGAAAAGGTCTCCATTAAAGTAAAGCTTCCTTTTTTTTGTTCTTCTTGGGAGATCAACCCATTTGCAGTTGAGAAATAGTTGTTCTTTTCTTCTCTCTCTTTCTATAGATATATATAAAAAATAACCAATTTTTTTTTCTTTCAAAGTAAAGAAAAGTTAAAAAAAAGTGTTGATTAATGTAATTTTGGGCCAGAAATTGCAAAATGAATAATATTATTCATAGGAATACTATATAAGTTATTGAACTGCTTGTATTTTAACAATCCCTTGTGAGCAAATTTTCTTTTGGACACGTTGGAGATACATTCGCTCAGAGGGGATTATATCATACGCGGAAGATGGAGATAGTAGCCCCCAAGGGTCTTAATCTACAATGAAGATTTTTTTTAGTACCTTTTTTTTTATTTGACCCATGACCCGGTATCAGAGATTTACAGCAGGTTATTTTTTTACCCCCATTCCTCGTTCTTTTTTTCTCCCGTCCCGAAACCTTTGATTATACATTTTTATTCCTTCCTGTATATGAATGTTTAAATGCGTAATGTTCCGCCGCACCATCTCCTGATATCAAATAAATTAAATTACAGAGAGCTAATTCATAATTTAAGTGTTAAATAAAAGAAAGAGAAAATATCCCCTGTGAGTTATGTTCCGACAGCAGCAATAGAAAGAATTATAAAAGGTAGAGTCCGGCTTGTGCAAACGGTTTGGGACACGAGTTCTCCTTGCTGTAGTGAGCTGACATGTCTGCTTAAAAGTCCAGTCACATAGAGCCACCTGTACAGATCAAAGTATCGCGTATGCTCACGTTAGGTGATCCGGAGAACTTCCACAGGTGCCGATACCAAAGGATTTACTTGCCGGCGGTTGAGAGAAGGCCTGAGAGATGTTGGGGACATTGGGTCCATTATAATGGAGGATGGTGAGGAGCAGGGTTTTGGTGGTGAAGCATTCGAGGATGATGAGGGAGTTCACATAAAGAGTCCTTTGCCCCGGGTTGTACATCATGGCTAGTGGCGTTTATCGATATAAACAGAACGCACACATGGAAGGATGTCAGCCAGTGGGCTTGTGCCCGGGAACATACAACCATCGGGAAAAAGTGCGTAGGAAGTTCTAAAGCCTTTGGATAATATTTGCTGTGTGTTGAAATGCATGTATTGCGTTTATTTTATACTAAAATGTGAGTCTGTAGATAAGACGGACATTTCAATTCACCAAATTTAACGAAGGGCCAAACTCGATGGGCCGCTCACTTGGCCATATGGTTTTCTTAGATGATGCTTTAGACCCTTCATGATGCAGTTGAGTAAAGTTGATGAGTTGAAATGTATAACCTGTCCACCAACTCATGCTGATTTTGAAAAACTCTTAAGGACTTGATTTTCCCCTAATGCGTCCTATGATATCTGCAGGTGAAAGTATATATCGATTGCATAATGTAGCTATAGAATGAGATATTCCCATAATCTCCAATGTATCTTGCCAAAATGGGGCTCCATCTGACTAATCCAGAATATTCTAAATATTGAAGAATGGGAGTTAAGTGTTTCTCAGATACAAGTCCAGCACTGGATTATACTTTCTGGTAACATTCCTCCATCTGTCATGGTTTGGGTGAGTGCCCATGTGTGTAGGGTAAAGGTCGGGCCCTGTCCATCAGTATATCACTCTTTAGGGCCTTCGCTTCCATCAAAAGGCTGCTACATGAGAGACATATAGAAGCTGCACATCCTGGAATTACATAGCGCCCTTCCTAAATGGCACCAAACATTTAAAACGGCCAAGAACAGGACACCTCTGTCTTCTAAGTTGTGGTTAGAGACATGGCGTTGCCAAAAAGTTTATGTGACTTTATTAGCTATTTATGTAACTAACTGAACAAACCATTTAGAAAAAGAATAGTGTATTTTATTTAGACAATTTATTTTATAAGCCTATTTCACATTATTGTGAGGTTAGAGATGGTAGAACCCTGCGATACTCTCATACCCGGCAAACATTCTGTAAAAAGGAGAAAAAAAGGATGTGAAAAAAAGGGTAAAACATCTCGGACCCTTCCAACTAGGGATTTAATTATTATAATTTTTTTAAAATGTTTGGGATGGAAGGAAACATTCTGCATGGAGGGTATTATTCCGTTATTCCAATGGTTGATGTTGCTGAACATAAATCAGTGGGACCTAATTTGTAAAAGTAAAAATGTGGGGGTTTATTTTGTTTTTCTTTGTTTTTAACATAATAATGGACTATTCATTAAAAAAAATATGGCAAAAAAAGCTTTTGATACTAGGTCATGAAGGGGTTCATGAAGGGGTTAATACTGACTATTGTTTGAGACAATAGACGTGGACATGACTTTTCCGTATACTTGTGGCAGACCATAGGCTCTGCGTTTGTTCCCTGGGTCTCTAGCTTGCCTCTTCAGCAGACGAGGTACCCGCCGGAGCCGGCAGATGTCTTCAGAGTGATTGCTGAAAGGGTATTTATCCGTGTTTTTTGCGAAACATTCGGTGTTTTTATCCGCAGAGCCACTGAAACGACTTCTCACATTGTAGTGTTTTTGGAGTCTAAGAAGTTTGAGATCAAACACTGGGCCCGAGAACTTGAAAAGAGCCGAGCCTCAGGAAAACAGCAGCCTTAGAAATCCAAGTGATAATAAGAACCAGAAACATTTCAACATTTCCTTGTAAAATCTATAAACGCATTCAAATAAATGCAGAATTCTCTTATTGACTTTTATCCAGAGTTATTAGGAAGTGCGGGGAATCTACAATCCCACGTTAACTACAACTCTCATCATGCCTATCCAGCTAAGGGGGGATAGTTAAAGGGACAGCTTACTGACCCTGGCAGACCCAATGAAAGGAAATGCATTTTAAAGTACCACGTGACTAACCCTAACCATCTGTGAGTACTTTTAAAAATAAAAAAACCCACTTCACTAAGATAGAAGCTGCAGCGCTGCAGCTGCATTCCTCTGACATTGCAGGACGGTTCTTGCCACTGATTGGCAGGAATGTGCTCTAATTAAAATAGATGGGAGTAAACTATCGGTTTTGTCTTGGTCTGTCAATTCTAGTCTTGTCATAGCCCTCGAATATATGTATTGTAAGAGGTGCTGCATAAATTGTTGGCGCTATATAAATAATATATAATTATATAATAATATAAATAAATAATAAATCAAATATATTAGTATATTAAATAATAATATAAATAAATAAAATATATTATTATATAATAATATAAATAAATAATTTCTCAAATATATTATTATTATATGATATAATAATATAAATAAATAATAAATCAAATATATTTATATATATAATTATAATAATAAGTTTCGGTTAGTACTGGGGGGTTAATCGTTTGTCACATTTATAACACAAGTAAATGCAGCTAGTCATCTTCAATGCTTAACCCTTTGAGCGAGCGAGGAAACCATGCCTTGTGGACCTCACGGTAGAATACTGAAGCCCATCTTCTCAAACTCTTATAGCAACATGTCCCACGGTGGAGAGAAGGCATCACAGGCGTCTGGTGCGTAAAACAGCAGGGAGTTAGCAATTTTGGACCACTGATTTTCTCTTTCTTTTCTTCATAATCAAACCCAAACACTCGGGGTGCCATTAAAACGCCACCTCTGATAGATAATGTAAGCCGAGGTAGAAGAGCTGACCATCTTTTGTCGGTGGGGGTGTTACAATAGTTTACAATCTTAAACAATGAACTAACTTCAAACTATGGTTCCGATAAATATTTTAGTTGAGCGACTTCATCTTTAATCATAATTTAAAGAGAAAAAATAATTTCAAAGCATTTTGGTTTTTTTTGTCATATTTCCCATCATGTCTCATCAGTTCGGCCGTAACAATTATTGCCGTTTTATGAATATCGGCAGAGCACGGCAATTTGGTTACGGGCACTTTTCCTCTAGACAATAGTTAGGATGCATCACAGAGAAGGTATTAATGATTCCCGCTATCCGTCTGTCCTTTCATCAAGCCGAAGAAACGTTTGGGCTATGAATACTTACTGACATGGAATGAGCGCGATGACGATTTCTTACATGCCGGGGGGTTGCAGAATTCTTTCAGGTATATGGAACGATGCAGACAGATTGAAGTCTTAATAGAGAACGCTTATTGTGTCATTTATTTTATAAAGAGGATTGCAGGAAAACACGATTTTGGACATTTAGAGGAAAAGCACATAGTAAACCAAGACATGCAGTATGCTGATTTACATGGAAACTGAATGTCAATAATACGCCATCACCTGCTCCCATGTTTCTTAAAAGGGCAGAAGTAACCCCCGGCACTGTATACAGTAATAACCCCCCAGCGCTGTATACACTAATATAACCCCCCAGTGCTGTATACAGTAATATAACCCCCCAGTGCTGTATACAGTAATATAACCCCCCAGCGCTGTATACAGTAATAACCCCCCAGCGCTGTATACAGTAATATAACCCCCCAGCGCTGTATACAGTAATATAACCCCCGGCGCTGTATACAGTAATATAACCCCCGGCGCTGTATACAGTAATATAACCCCCCAGCGCTGTATACAGTAATATAACCCCCCAGTGCTGTATACAGTAATATAACCCCCCAGCGCTGTATACAGTAATAACCCCCCAGCGCTGTATACAGTAATATAACCCCCCAGCGCTGTATACAGTAATATAACCCCCGGCGCTGTATACAGTAATATAACCCCCGGCGCTGTATACAGTAATATAACCCCCCAGCGCTGTATACAGTAATATAACCCCCCAGTGCTGTATACAGTAATATAACCCCCCAGCGCTGTATACAGTAATAACCCCCCAGCGCTGTATACAGTAATGTCATCAGCAGTGACAAAAACCTGCTTTCCCTTTAAACTCCCTTTATCTGCAGACCTGGAGGGTAAATTCGTTATGGTAATGCTAATGAAGTCTGTTCCTTCATACACTTTCAGTAGTCTCAGTGCCCAACTATTTGATTAAGACTGAGCCATTCTATTGTTACCCACGGGCTGTATGATAAGGTGTCGGGGTGTTTGTCTAACTGATTGTGCTCAAATAACAGAACAAGAACTCATGCAATAATGCGAAGCTACCTGAAAACATTATATTATATTTAAAATAAAATAATAAAAAAAACTAGAACTGCTTGGGGGGTAGTAGAAGTATTATTAAACACTCATCTACAGACATCTCTCAGATGGTGCTGCCACAACACAAGGGATTCTGGGTAGGCGCATGCAAATAAGGTTAACAATTATCACCTTTTGCCTCTATATCCACTTTATACATGGACCCCTTGAAAGTAATTGTCTGCTGTACAGGAAGCCTTTAGACAAAACTCGGGTAAGAGATGCAGCAACCAGAACACCGATCATGGACAACCGTTTTTTGTGAAAAAAAAACAGAAAAAAGTGCCAGTGCCATGTGCCGTAAGGCCACAGTGGACACCAGGTCCCCTTTTTCGTTTTCTTCGGGGGTCGAAGGACATGCGACCCCTTCTTTCCCTCCCCGGCCATAAGGCCTGCAGGAGGGCCGGATCTTCTTGGCCCCTTCCTGCAAGGGTTGGGGCCACTGAAATCTTCGTTTGGAGGAAGGGGGGGGCTGCTCAGAAGAGCTACCTCACTCCCCTCCTCACCAGAAAAGCCGGACCTTTAGGGGACCCAGCTCCACTGTGGCTTTTCAGTGTTCGTGTCCGTCCATCACATCACAGTTTTGTATAAAAAGTCTCAAATATAAAAACACACACGCGCTGTGAAAAAAACAGTGCAATCATGTGGAAAAACTATATACAAAACACTCCCGGTGGAAGCCCCAGCCTTACCAGCTGGTGTGATTAAAAATGTTTGTACACCGAGCCTCTTGGTGCAGCATTCTGTGCTTTAGGTTCTCCCCGAAGGGATGTTCCAGACTGGATTCCTTCCCTCCCCATCGGGGAGGATCTTCGGATAAGACCCCGAAAGGTAAGACCCCTTTAAACTTCAGGTCGAACCCCGAAGGGTAAGACCCCTTTATGGAAAGAGGTGAGGGGCCGTAAGGCCCCCTATACCTCCACCAGCTAGGTCAAGCTACCACTGCAGTGCAGTGTACAAAAAACAAAGCACCAAAACGTAAATCAAAAAACAAGTGGTTGCCTCGCTGTGATTCAGTAACGTGAAATCAAAAGCAATTCATCCGCACACATGAAAAGACATAGTGAATAAATACCCAGCCATTTCCGCCCAGAATCAAAAACTTTGTACCACGTTTTTGGATCACTGCTTTTTTTTGAGGCGGTGAAGCCTAAAGGGGGTTACTCCCTTGTGGGGGTACCCGAAAGGCAAAAGGGGTCTCACCCCAATGGGGGGGGATTTGTCTGTTGTTCCCCTTGTGGGAACCCAGACTCATGTTCTGGGCATCCGACGGCTCACAGCACGGAACAGCACCAAAAGAGCACGCACCTCGGGCTCCAAAAAAAATCATGGTCTTTTGGCTAAGACCAGTGATTCTCATAAGTAATGAAATCACTGGTTAAAAAAAAAACGTGAAACAAGGTTCCCATGACACTAATTCCTTTTATTCTTATGTATATTTAACAGCATTATTTGTTTTAATATATTCTTTAATATTCAGCCCATTTCATCAACTCATGACTGCTATAAAGACCTGGAATCTCGAGGGCGCCCTTCTCTGATTGGAAAATCAGCGGATTTTAACAAAAACATGTCAATAGCACATATTAATGTGACAATGAATTTACAGATAATTTAATTTACTTTTGGGTATATTTAAAAACTAATATTTTAAATGTAAGCTTAAGTAGGAGCTCATCATGCTCTGGCATAAAGTATGAATTTACCAAAATGACTTAGTTACAAAATGTTTCAAAGACAATTTGAAGCCATAAAATGATGGGGATAATTGATCTTCAACCTCAAAGGCATCATGTGCTTTTAGCCATGATCTTCTCAGATGGTTAGTGCGTTTTATTAACTCACTCTTATATAACCACAAGTCATTTTAATCTGCATTTAGGTTTGAGGATGACTATTAACGCTTCTAGCGTGTGACCTCACAATCATTCCTGTGAACCTTTCATCAGAGTAGTAGTAGCGAACACCGTTCCCAGCTATGATGTGCTTATTGTCTAAATCTGTACGGTAGCAGGTCTTATGTATAAAAAGTAATATATGCGTGCCATATTATCTCAGTGGATCTCCCAAAGCCATCCTCTCTAGCAATGGCCCTCTCCGTATGGATTGGCTTGAGTCCGTTCTTCACAAAGAAAGTAGAGCGAGGCAGCTTTTTGGCCGCTGGTCGCCTTATATCGCCACCCTTGACAGGGATACTCGCCAATCACTTCTTAATGCATTCAACACCACTGAATGAAGTTCTGAGGGGTCTTCGTCCCATCATCGGGTTTTAGCGCTGTGCTTTTGCGTATGGTTCTTGATTGGGTCTGGGTGGGTCTTGGTTGGGTATACGGGTGTTCATGTATGGTATTATCATATTGTTGTACCTTCCATCTATGTGACAGAGTGTTGTTACCATGTTTCTTTGTATTTGCTTTGATTATTATCGCAATGCGCACTGATTTCAACTTTGTTTGGTTATACTTCTCTGACCAATGAAGAAGTACTTAACATGTACTTCTAGAACCCGTTTTTAGAACCTTAATATTTTAAAAGAAACCCCAAGAAGCTGGAACATGAGTGCAACACACTACTCAGAGATACGTAGGATCTGATGGCAGATAAGAACCATTTAGCCCACCTGGCCTCCCCATTTATGGTGACGTAGAGACTCAAACCTCTATTAGTCCTTTAGATTCAGGATAGAAACAATGGCCTTTAAATACGTAACACGTGATATCCCTTTCCCAACGCTTTCCCACAATTGTGCTTCAGTGTGGCTGTGAGTGGTCAGTGTGTTTGAGTGTGCATCAGTGTGGCTGAGAGTGGTCATTGTGTTTGAGTGTGCATCAGTGTGGATGAGAGTGGTCATTGTGTTTGAGTGTGCATCAGTGTGGCTGAGAGTGGTCATTGTGTTTGAGAGTGCATCAGTGTGGCTGAGAGTGGTCATTGTGTTTGAGTGTGCATCAGTGTGGCTGAGAGTGGTCATTGTGTTTGAGTGTGCATCAGTGTGGCTGAGAGTGGTCATTGTGTTTGAGTGTGCATCAGTGTGGCTGAGAGTGGTCATTGTGTTTGAGTGTGCATCAGTGTGGCTGAGAGTGGTCGGTAAGACAAAGCAAATCAACCATGGCTGCTTCGCATGATGAAGGTGTTAGGGGGCATGATAGTGGTGGGTTATGTATTATTGGGTGCTGAACATTACATTTCTTGTTGTCTTAAAGCCTGATCGAATACATTCATTAACATACATCCTGATAAACAAATAGAATGCTTAAAAAGATGAATTTTCTCCCTTTCAGACACCTTTTTTCTGAATATGTAGCAATAAATCCAAAGCTTCTTAAAGCAGCACCTCACACAACACAATTTTGTAACACCTATATTTATACAAGCGTCCATATAGCATTACAACAATAACTGCAAACGCTCCGAATCATCCTTTCACATAAAAATACCACTTTTGACTTAAAAGATGAAATATACTGTTAAATATGCATAATTGCATTTGTAAGCATACCGGCCCGTGGTGTTATATAGTTTATTAAATATATATATATGATTGGCGCCCGCTGTGACCTTAGATAAAAGTTTAATAACATAAGCCTGGAGTAATTACATTGGAACTACTGAACTTTTGTAAGAAGTAAAGAAAGCAAACAGAGAATATTATTTGATGTTTTGAAGGCGGACGCTATTTTGCATTAAAAATAAGGTTTTAAAAAGTGGGTCGCTGAATACTTGAAAAAATGGCTAAACTGAAGAAAAAAAAAAAGTGCATTAATTTTTAAAGATAGCGTGTGGAGAAAACCTTTTAAGGTGTATCAGATATTTTGCAAAATGTAATTTAACCATCCCTGACTTGCCAACATATCGCCGCCTTCTCTGATTATGAATACGTACCGAAGCGTTTGCAACTTTTTAAATCATTGCATTTAATTGTTTGATGTCTTTTTTTTTGATGGTATATTGGATTCAAGAAGCCTTTCATATTTGTAAATGTGTCCAACAGTCACATAGCGTATTTTTTTGTAATTTAATGAACTTTCCTTATCTACTTGACACACACGCGGCACGCGATACTATCTGTTGTTTATCAGGAGCACTTCTTTGGGATGCGGTGCAATGAGATCCATGCGGTACAATTAATAATCCGGGGGATGCTCCATTTCCACCGGTTTTACATTAACATTTCATCAGTTTTGCAATGTCATTTTCCTTTCATATAGAAATTAATTTACAGGATTTTTTTGGAATATATGTAACGTAGAAGGTCATTTTTTTTCTGAGATGTGTTCAGACGGTGCATAGATAAATGTCTATTTATTGAGTGAGAGAAAATTACACACACACATATATATATATATATATATATATAAACATACATACACACTGTGTTACATTTATATATATTTATTTATTTATATTATTTACACCCTAGGGCCATATTTTTGGGTGCAAAGACAGGAGCGATTGAAATACAAGGTATGGGGGTGGTATATATATATATATATATATATATATATATATATAATTGTGCCCTTGTATAATTGGGCAATTTGGCTTTGTTTAGTCCAAGGGAGAAAACCCGTTCGGAAACTTTTGTCATTTTTCCATTGTGTAAAGAAAAACGTTTAGATCGTAAGCTCATGAGCAGGGCACTTATAAGCTCGCCATTTTTACCAGGAGCTTTGTATGCTTACAGGCATCCTACGTTCAAATTGTGCAGCGCTGCGGAATACGTTAGCACTTAATAAATACAAAATAATAATATTCAGTAAGATAAAAACACAATGAACGAAATACCAGTTATATAACATACAACCAATATCGCTCATTTTGTCCTTTATTAGGCCTCTTTATTGATGTCATGCATCAGAAATTTGGCACCCAAGTATTTAAATCCCATTCTTAACCATTTCATTTGGCATAAAGATAAACGGAGGGGTCGGGCATGTTATGAATAAAAAGTGATTTTGGTGCATGGCTGGAGAAGTGGTCTTCCTATCATAGTGACCCAAACAGCAGTGACATTCCAGTGGTTGCTATGGTTATAAATCACTTTTAAAACTTTACATAAGAATCATATTGTTTGCACCCAGTGTTAACACCGAGCGTTACTATACTGCATTATATCAAGTTCCTGGCAGAGTTCCAGTTATTATAGTTTTTTTTATCTAATTGACATATTTTTGGGTGGTAAAAAGCAGTTTTGCACATTTTGCTAATATGGTCATCAAAAGAAGAAAGCGGATTACGAGGTATGCACATATTTAACAGAGGATTATGTGGAATGATCAAATCAATCAAAATTAAATTGATCTAAATCCATTTTAATCATCCCACATATTTTTTTGGTCATTGAGCAATTGAGCGGACATGAGAAAATAGTTATCTAATCTGCTGACTTGTTGAAAATGTACGCCCAGGTTTGGCGATACAGTTAACCCTTACAGCGTGTCTCTTACCATTGAGATACTGAAAGGTAAGTGACTTCTTAAAATGATTACTTACCTTTGTGGGTTGTTTCCAGATGAGAAGGGTCACACCTTGAAATAAATGGATGGGAACAGAAAGACAGAAGAAAAGTCAGATATGGTAAAAATCTATAGTTTATAATGAGAAAATGAGAATAAAAAGGGGTATTCAGCCCCTTGTGAATGTCTCTAAATGTGATTTTTTTAGGGGGGGTGGCAGCCCCTCTTCCACATTACCAGGGGATTGATTGCCCTACTGATCAGGCTAGCACTCTCCTAGTACTTGGGCCAAATATGCTATGGAGTACTGTGTGGCAGATGGCAGCGCTAAGGTAGGAGGTTGGGAACAGCTGGGGCATTGCACTGGGTCAGGACCCATATGTCTCTGCATGTATAGTAGGGTATCTATGGGGGTCACTGCCCTGAGCCTAACTCCCCCAGTGCAGATGGGAAAGTTGTATGGGAGATCATCTCCCCAGCCGTCCCATTGAGGAAGGTGGGCGATTAGCTCCAAGTAATGTGGCACAGGTACTGTCCCCCAGCCAAACCTGACGGAGTCCACTACTAAATGTGACCCAATAGTACAGTAATGTTCCTCTATAACAAGTCTATCTGTGCCATTGTTGCCCCCAAAAGAGCTTGTCTGTGCCCCAAACAGCTTGCCAGTGCCATATTTGCAAATGCTTCGTTAAAATATAGTATTTATAACCAACAAACGTGGTGTTTGAAATGTTGACACAAGATTTAAGAGAGTAAGAAGAAATAAATGTTTTTTTTTATTTTGTTTATGTCACAAACAGTTTAATAACAATCCTTTCCCAACTAACTTCATAAGAGTTTTGCTGATGCTACACTATTGTAAATATTTGTGCTTGCGCATCACATAAATAATTGCTGGTAGCTACTGCAGTCTAGATAAAGAAAAAACAGGACTTTTGATGCCAACTCTATGAAAGAGATGCTAAAGTGTAACCTAAAACATCAAAAGAAGATGTATACGGTACTTAAAAATAATACAGGAACCAGTACGGCTTCTACGGATTGCAACTCACAGCACCTGGAGTCCAAGAAGTTACCACCCTGACACCATATGTAGGTTTCTCGCTGTCCAATCTTATAAATATTCAACAAAAGTTTCCTTAATTTCTGAAGTTTAACACAGTTGCGTAACTAGAAATGATAATTTTCACAGGGGCAACATGTCCCACAGTGCCACCTGTGTCCCAAAACAGCTTATAAGTGCCATCTGCCTGTGCAATCTTTGCCCCAAACAGCCTATCTGTGCAATCATTAAACTAAAACAGCCTGTATGTGCCATATTGGCAACCAAGCAGCCTTTCTGTGCCACCCTAGCCTGCAAACAGCTTGTCAGTGCCCCCAAACAGCTTTCCAGTGCCGCCTTTGCAACCAAGCAGCCTGGCTGTGACATCTTAGCCTCCAGATTACCAGTGCCCCCAGTTTCTCTCCCCCACCAAACAGCCTGCATGTTCCATCTTTGCTAAACAGCTTGTCAGTCCCCCTAACCAGCCTCCATGTGTCACCATATGTCATCTTTGCTCTACACTTACACATCAATGCTCACACGCACACAAAATACATCTACACAAGTACACAGACACAATCATGCTCACAGACCATGTTAAAACACACTTATTCATACATTCTCATTCTAACATACATACATACATACATACATACATACTCCCTCCTTCTCGCACCCCTTACCTCACCCGAAGTCTTCTCTCAAGCGCTCATTTGCCGCGGAGTCACATCTGCCAATCAGCGCCGCGCCGGATATGACGTCATGTCCGACGCGGCGCTGACTGACCTACACGCAGTGGGAGTTATTATACGTTTGACCGCCACCTACTAGATCCTAAATAGATTGAAACGGCTGTGATAGTACCGTGTCTGGAAAACATCTTTTACTTATAGATATAGGGGGCTACACGGGGGGCTGCAGCTTACTCGGGCAGTCGGGGGAGTGAGAAGATTTAAACTGAACGAGGGGCTACTTTCCCACCATTTTTATCCACCCCTTCAAATAACCCTCAGGCCTGGTCCATTGGAAGTCGCAGGTGTCATCCACACAGCCTGTTACTATTTACTTACTGTCACAGTGACCTAAAGAAAATAATGGACATTCTAATACAACAAAAAGCTACTCTGCAATAAACATTTGGATTCCTATAGGATGTTGAGGGGAACCATGGCAACCTGTACTGTATATAAAACAAATGGCAACCTGTACTGTATATAAAACAAATGGCAACCTGTACTGTATATAAAACAAATAGCAACCTGTACTGTATATAAAACAAATAGCAACCTGTACTGTATATAAAACAAATGGGGCATGTAGACACATCTATTAAACCTGAAGGGCGATGTATAAGGGGTTAATAAGTATCAATAACATCTATTATATAAAGGAATAAGTATCAATAACCCCATGTTCTATGGTGCCAGTTAGCATTATGATGTAAGATCCCAGAATAGAATTATTTCTAAAAAAATAAAAAATAAACTACCGTATAAAGTTTCTAACTAACTTTTTTGGGCACGTCTGTACACCCTCTCAGGAGAATTGCCCGTTAATTTCCAATTGCCTGATACAGAATACCCAACCAAGGTTGGCTTGGATCACCTACTGTTCGCTAGTCATCATTGCTAAACTACATATCCCAGGATGCTCACCCCACCTTGCAGCTGGGAACACTTTATTTTTTAGAAATGTTGCATAATTTTTACGATAACCGAATGTTAATATTTTAAAATCATTTTTTTTAGGATGGCAAATGAAATGACCTTATCATAGGACAGTAAGCTGGGTTTCTACGACGAGCAAACAGGCGCATGTTTAGAGAGAAGCTGTGTTTTAAGCATCCAAGGATCGTGAAAGCTCGCTGAAGCGAATGCCCTGAAACCCATCTTGCCTGAATGTAAATAAGGGCTACTTAAAAACCCCGGGGTTTGTAAGACACTTGAATTGAGATTTATTTTTTTAAATTGCTCTCCGTGGTAGGTCAGGCTCTAAAAGCGTTGTCTTGCATAAAATTGAGTTAGTAATATAATTTTTCCCATAACGGTTCGAATTGTAGAAATGTGTCAGTTCCCCTGGTTACATCTTTCCTCTGTGAAACCCTCTGCAAGAAGCCTAAGTGCTGCCCCACAACGCAGGGGCAAATAATGGTTTTCACGAATTATAATAAGGAAAAACACTACCCTGTATCTGAAATACCTACTTATTTTTTATTTTTATTTAAACTAATATGTTTGAAAAGTCCCTGGCTGGGTTCTTAACGGCCTCTTGGAAAAAAAGGAAACATATTTTATTATTTTTACATGTCTTTTGTCTCATCTGCTTCTTTTTGTCTCAACTCGGCAAGATCAACTTGATCCCCTTGGATGTGGCTGCTGGATAGTTTGTTCCAGTTTGGCCTGAGACACAACAAATGGACCAGCAGTTGTCTGGAATTCCATCGGGACGTGGATATCAATACAGACACCAGGCCCACATAACAGACCCGGAGACCTCTATACAACGGTATTCTGTTGCAAAACAAGTTAAAGGATGGACCATGAGTGAGCTGGCCTGTGGTCCAACCCCACTATTCAGCCTCAAAAGGGAAATTGACGTAAATAAAGTTGATATGATAACTGATAAGGTATAAATATCCACCACGCTTGCCCACCACTGCTCTGGGGCAGACCGGGACTGGCCATCAGGCGTCAGGAAAACACACCCGCTCTAAACGTTGTCTGCCCCCCGGAACGGATGTATCTCTCTTGTTTTTAGTTCCAGAAGAATGGACTGCTTTAGTTATGAACCATGCTTGCGGGCAACTGTTCTATTCTTTCCTCAAGATCACAAAGGGCTACAATTTTTTGGGGAAGACATAACATTTTTGTCACAATGTGACCGTGTAAAAATCAAGTTAGGACCCCCCAAGATCCATTCACCTCCATTATGTCAGAGTTATATATATATACATATATATATATATATATATATATACTGCAGATATAATATATATAAATATTTATATACAGGAGAAATGCTATTGTAAAACAGTGTATTTTATAGACCGTTTGGGACGATTGTTTTTTGCTGAAATAATTGGGATACAAATCTTTCAGATTTTATTTTTGTTTATTGATGTTATTTTAAATCAACAAAAATCTAAATAGATGGTGACATACAAAGAAGGTGGGGGCTTCATATATGTTGTTCTGATGAAACACGATCAAACGTCATCCTGATCGAATTCCGCTTCCTTCTCCGCTTGTTCTTGTTTTCTGCAGATTAAATGAACAACATTAAGAAGAGGCAATTAATTAGCATCAGCATTAACTATACTCTGCGCCACTACAGCAGACATATGGGATGGATCTAATATTCCTCTACCCCTCTTATCAACAGGACTGCCTAATGCCCAATGGCTGCCGAAAATACCCCCTGTACAAGGAATAGAATTATTATGGGACTTGGCAAAGATGGGATGACAGTTAAAGTCACTGAGATCTTCCTCTTTACAACCATTGAGACCTAATTAATGGGTTTGATGAAGTGAAGTTGAGTTTGCATCTCCTTTCAGGTCACCCCTTACCAGCCCTCCCTTCCAAACACCCTCTAGTAGCAGAGGTAAAAACGGCCATTATTTAAACGCAGAGAAATTATGTTACATCAGCCTTACACTCACCTGCGTCTGTATGTCATCATTGCAAAATATCCGATCCCCACAATCAAACCCAGGCCTAGAAGCCCGTATAATCCATACCGGGAAACTGGAAGAGAGAAAAACAGTCATTTTACGAGAACCTCATACTTAGAAGTGACATCACATCCTTAGAATTCTGTGTTTCAGCCCAAGTTTCATCCGCCCGCGAGGAGCCGAGCTTCATTGTGTAGCTATGCGGCTCCAGTAATGCGCCACTATCCCGATATATTTAAGAACGACTCGGAACGTCAGTCCCATAAATAAGATTTAACAATAAACTACAATAAAGAGCTAATTGGTCAGGTGACTATGAATGACATCATTTTTTGTTGGTCAGGTAGGTTTGGAATCTCCTATTTTCTGTCATTAGTCCAGGATTAATATAACATCCAGTGTGTTACCTGCTGTAAAGAATGATTCTTGGTGGGACGGGTTCATTTCTGAATCTAAAAAAGGAAAGAAAAAGATAGCTATTAGTTATCAGTGTCGTAAATGACATCACATGTGTCCCGACACACAAATAAATCACTCGCATCCCTGAATCCTCTCTCTGTACATCAGGGATCTCTGACAGGTAGCTTATAGACTGCTAGGAGATATTATATAGACAGAAAATTCTATATCTGAAGGGGAATGTTGGTATCTACAGTATATCTATTTTAGTAACTTTGTGAAGGAAATACAACAGAAAAAACACAAATTTACAATATAAATTAAAACATAATATATAACATGTAAAGTTAAATAATACAAACATCCAATGAGGAAATTAAAAGCGTTTGCATTTAATTCTAGCTTCTAGAAAATAAATTAAAAACAAATATTTTCCCCAACCTAACACTTTTTTAAATTCCAACTCTAAACTATCCGATTCCTAAACCTGCCAACTCCAAATTCCCAATTTAACCACATTTCTACCAATTTAACCAAATATTTGAAAAAGGATAAATGTTTTTATACGTACATAATAATAATCAGTAGTGGCGATAACAATTAACCGATGCTAGAAGCTTTGTAGCAACGAGTCGCTCTGCAGCTGTCAATATCCACTCAATCTCTTTAGTGAAATGGCAAACGTTTCTGTATCTTATTATGTCATTTTTTTTGTGATGTCATGAGACATTCCATTTCTGATGTGATTGTGAAGTGATTAGGTGATGAGCCACAAAATGAATGAATTTAAATTCCCAAAAGATAAGTATAAAGAGTAAGCACAAAGCAACGAGAGGGCAAACGCAGACCAAATGGAATCCGATGAAAAGACAATGAATAAAATAACGAGTGCAACATAAAAACTACCCCTAAAATACTTCTCGCCTATTTTTATTGCTAATTCTTTTTTTAAAATATATATTTGTTCATTTTTAATCACTCCGTATGCCGTGACATTTTTTATATAAAATCTTAATAATGTTACTCCCTGTATCAGATTCTCTGGCAATTCATTATTTAAATATCTTACATGTGATGTTTTTTTCTTTTATAAAATATGGATGAATTTAATTTTGATTTATTGAGTCTATTAAAAATAAAAACCATGCCTAATGTCAATTTATGCAGCTTCTTGGACGTGGAGTCTTTAGTCCAAATTTTGACTGGCAATGCATGCGTGTAGCGGGCACAGAATTTACCGCAGGCTGTTTATACGAGTACACCCATGCCAAATTCACTAAAACCTTCCTGGATTGGTAACTGTCTCTTGGCACTGAACTATCATGAAGCACTGATGCCAGGACTGGGTACAATATTTAAACTGAGGGCATTTTGTACAATATATATAAAATATATCTAATTATCTCTTTTCTGACTTATTTTCTATTGTTATTTAGAGCAGTTAACCTTATATTCTTTGCTAGTTTATTATCAGATGTTGGAGAGAAGCCTCTGTATTGTAGAATTTAAGACGTGTGATATATAGCTGTGTAACATTAACTAATTCATACTTTATGACACTATAGCAACTGAAAAGGACCAACCGCTCTTGGATTATCAGAGGAGGCAGTAGGATTGCGTCTTGGATTAGTGACGCATGCTCGCGGTATTTAGTTCCCTCGCACCGTAAATAAAACACACGCACACGCTAACACCACACAGAGAACCTCCTCGTTTACTCCACACCACTAACCTTAGGCTCACCCCTGACCACTGATACACACACACACTCTCTAACACCAAACATTAACAAATATACATTAACTGATATCATCAATACAGCTCTTCCGCACCCAATGCAGTCTTTGCTGCAGCTAACACAATTTGTGGTGTGTGTGCGTGTGCGTGTGCGTGTGCTGAGAGACAACATTGCAGAGTTTCCTTCTAAACCCTACTGACTCAAAGATGAACATTTGGTGTATTTCTTAAACCCTTAGGGACAGGGCTGGCTTTTAAACTTTTTGTACCCTTCGTGACAAATGGCTGTTTTAACATTTCTGCAGTGTTTGCGCTTACATTTTCTTATTTACTGCACCCACACAAGTTATATATTGTTTTTTCCAGGACAAGAATTGATTTCTTTAGATACAATTATTTTGATCGTATCAGCTAATTTACTATAAAAAAAAAAAAGATCTGAGCAAAACTTCTAAATAGATTTTATTCTGAGAAATACCCAAAACGTTAATGGGGAAGTACAAGGTGCGTTTTGCCATTTCAAAGCAATTTTTTCCCCCCGAATCTGGTCATCAAGAGCCCTGTCAGTTCAGTTTACCCCATCAAAGTATATATTGTTGTTAACGAGACACCCCAAGGTATTTCAAATGCTAGTATTTTAACTCTTTCCATGCACAAATATTCAACCCTCAGCCTTTGTTAGTTTGTGGTAGTAATTTTAAGGGTTTACACACACACACACACACTATACTTCGGGTACGATTTTACAGCTCCTGATAAGCGTCACCGCCAAACACCTCAATACGGTAACATCTTCCGAGCGATACCACCCATGCATTGTCAATCGCTTCTTAAACTTGCTACTACAGATGGGGGCTCCATATTTAATATGGCAAATGTGATAACGCCAGAGCGATCAAAAAATAAAATCTGCACCTATTGTGTAATACGAGTTCTGTATTTCAGTCACTTCTCCGCAATACACTTTCTATGCACGGTCAGTAGGCATCTAAATTTAAAATAAATCTGTATATATTAATAAAAACGCAGCCAAATTCCTCTCTCATGTATAAAATCAAACCCCAACCCCATCCTCCAAAACTGAAGCCAACACATCAGACTGCTTGTAGCATTTATTACACAACTGGTGAAGTTAAGTGCTTTCTGTATTATGAGCTCTAATGTAACAACGCATAATAAATCAGGTGCCGGGGGGTTAAAGTCCATAATCCACAGCGTCCACGCTGTCTTCATTGTAAAGCTTAAAAAAGCCTCGGAACAGATCAGGCTCGGTGAACGTCTCTTTCACGGCCGGGTCCTGCAGCATGTTCTCGTACCACTTGCCAAGTGCTCCAGTGATGGCTCTAAAGAAAGAAAACCAAAGCAACAAAAGAGGATTAAATTCAGGGAAGGCAACGACTACCGTAACAATTACAATTGTTTGTATCTACTTTAGTCTGTAAGCAAATACGCCACAGAGATGAACACCTAGCCTCCTTAAAGCATTTCTGTAGCCGTTCGATGCTCGTCTTTGGGTTCTTCTGCCACACGTCTGCTCAGTCCACCATGGAAACCAAGATTTAGTAGAAGGAGCATTTCACTAACACTATAATAACAGAGACCACCAAAGAGTACAGTTGGGCACGCAATACAAACAATAATAAATACAGGTATTACCAATGATTCCAGTACTTTCTTTTTTGCCCCAAAAATAAACTAACGAGTCATTTGGGGGAGAAGGGTTCTACAAACAACATTTCACAGCTCTAAGGAATGTTCTAAGGACTTGATTTTCCTGTGACTGCCAACACGGCCCCAACCATACCCTTGGGGCCACATATGTAGTTACACCTGTCTCAGTGGTTGAACATAGCAAGTCCTACGATATAACAATATATATAAGAAAATACATATAATATACATATATAATAAAAATGTATCTTACTCCTTCATGTCAAAAGCAACTATGCGTTCAAACCAAGGCCAAATCATGTAGTCTATCATGGACACTGAATCTCCTCCAAAGAAAGCGGTGTTCCCTTTAGCCAAAGTCTAGTGGATGAAAAAACATGAAAATATTAATATGAATTACTTATAACTAACGAAAGAGGGGTACGTTTAGATCGTACAGACGTTACAAGCAGTGTTTTATAAAGGACCAATTGGACTACTAAAGAAGAAATCTTTTTCCCTGGCGAAGGTGTGCGGACGCCATCTTCACTCATGAATAGGAGATGTTAGACTGATGGGAGTTGGAGTGTGAGTGACAGCTGGCTTATAAGATGCTGGTTACTCATATACAATACTGCCAGTTAGTGAATAGTTTATTTTAGTGAAGAAAATGTGCTGTTGTGGGGTGGCTCGGTGAAGCTGGAGTGACTGTAGTAGTGATTACAGGGACTGCAGCAGTTTCTGAGTAGAATTTAGTTGAGTAACAGAGTTGGCCATTTATGCTATGAGCCAAACCTGTAATTTTTGGGCAAGTTAAATTTTTATCATATCATCTATTATTCTTCTTCATTGATAAAGAAATATTGGTGACAACACCAGGCATTAGAATATATAATATTAGGGAAATTCAGTCCTGCACTTGCCTACAATGTGCCTGTGTCTGCTGCTGCAGCACCCCTTTGACCTGGGGGAACCTTTTTTTAAAAAAAAAATTCTATAATGAAAGGTGAGTCCAGAAGGTGTCAAAGACCTCCTCCTTTTGGACCCCCCCCCGATTGTTATTCTGAATAATAATAAAAAATAAACTAAAAAAGGCCTCCTGAATTTGATCCGAAACGAACGGCTGGGGAAACATATATATAAATAAAACATACAAACACACACACACACACACACAAACACATATAGCCGTTTCTAGTCGAATGGTGTAATTACCTCACCCAGTTTCTCGAGTTTTCCCACAAGCTCTCCCTTTAATTCCGTTATATCCTGGTTTACCTTGTTGGCGTTGACAATTTTATAGAACGTGGGCAGGACCTGAAGAGGATAGAGAGGGGTTAGATAACTACATAACATTTATTACATTCCAAAAACAGATCTCATCATCAATAAAACCTAGATACGAAAATAAACACAAAGGTAAAGGGACAGCTTAACATCGCAGGCAGCTTCACCGTAACATGCATTCTTTAAAATGGAAAAAATAAATAAATCATTGCTTAACTCAGGGTGAAGTTGCAGCTTCCCATCTCCTGCTGCATGAAGTAGCCAATCAGCCGCAGAGAAACACTCCCATTGAAATGAATGGGATTGGGGATAGCTTTCTGTGCATGCCCACGAGGGGTGGGGGTCTCATTAGACCTTCCCATGGGTTTGTTGAGCCAGCGTTGGATCTGACTGGTGGCAAGAATAACATGTGTCGGCCGAACATATCCGATGCACTGAACAGAGCCGGGGGTATGACGGGGCACCATGAAAAATTAGAAGGACAACAAAGCAGTAGAGCGCGTATGGCGGCTCGAGTGTCCCTTTAACTATAGATGCACTTTAAGAATTCTAGTCAGCCACAAGGGCTTGAGATAACGACATACGGTTCATGACTTTTTGTCTCCTTACCCATTCTTAAATAGGCCGTCTCATTTCCATGTGTATGCATGCGCAAGCCATTGTCTCTTGCCAGGAGGGTTGGGTGTTTCATCGCATTACAAACAATTGAGCAAATACACCCCAAAATAGAAGTGATCGGTCTGAAAATACTAATTTTCAATTGATGAAATTAGAAGTAAATCTGCCACATACAGCGGTCGGGTGAATGGAGCACTTCATTCACAGCCGCAGTCATAGCAAGACCCCACTTGGATTGAAAAGGACAGTTTAACGTCCTTGGCAGCCCCACTAAGAAGAGTGGATATTAACTTACTCTTTAATACACATTATTTATTAAAAGAAAATAATAAAACCATATGCTTGAGGAACTGCAGCGGTCCTCCTCCTCCGAACACATCTCCTGCACAGAAAACAGCTAGAGGGTGGGAAGCGGGGCAAGTGAATATGGGGGAGATTCAGCCGAACCCCCATGCATTAGTAAGGAGAACGTCGCAAAAAAAAAAAAACGCCAAGTGCGAGTATATAACCGTTCTTACCCCAGAGAAACGTTCCAGCGTCATCTTCTGCAGCGCCTTTTGGTAGGGGTCTTCTGGGGTCAGCTTCTTTCCAGGATAGACCTCATCAAGGTAATCACAAACCACCGTCGACTCGTAGATAATCTCACCCTTACTGGTCTCCAGAATAGGGACCAAGCCAAAGGGATTTTTCTCAAACAGCCACTCGGGTTTATTCTTTAAATTGATGTTGATCACCTCGTGCCTTGAGAGAAAAAAAAAAAATCATACGTTTTAGGATTTAAGGATTTTCTTGGAAATCTGAATTTAAGTGTTAAAAAGGTACGAGAGCTAAACAGGGATCCGCCGAGCATTACCAGAGCATCAAACATTGTTCTACACTCGGGATTATAATGATTACACTACACCCCACCCCAGAGGGATACAATGATTTCAGGGTTCCATAAAGTAACGGTTTGGGAAATACTTTGACTCCATGTTTTAATTGTAACTATTAGGGGACGTCGGATCTCACAGGTTGGTTTGTTTATATTTTGTAGGATGATGGAAAATGACAGGGATCTGTTTGTTCAGAACAACGGTCTATGTCTGCGACATTTAGCGCTGTCATCATCCAATATACAGATTATTAAGAATAATCACGCCCAGACAGCATCCATTGTGCACCGTGATCAGCGACGCAGCAGCAGGGGATACACTTCTGGGTGGGAGTAATGATGTCAGCGTCCGACGCATTTCACTCGAGGAAGCATTGTGATAGGGCGAAACGCGTCGTGTCTGCCAACTTCATTCTGGGCGGTTTTAATAGCGCATACTGCTGTTTTTGATGAAATGTTACAACACTACATTGTAACCCCTCTCTCCTCTCTTTATTACGGTTTCTGATCTCCGGGGGGAGAGTTGGATTCGAAGCGTGACGAATTGCTACTGCTGGAGATCATAACCACGGAAAGGAAAAGCCCCAAAGCCGTATCACAGATCCTGCCTTAAAGTTTGAGCAAACTAAAAATCCCATGCACTAATGTGTGTATTATTGCTGGAGTGTCCCTTTAAACAACTCCCCATACTATAAAATATATCTATATACACACACATTATATATATATATTATTCTTGAGATACTTACTTAATGCCCTTGGCCACTAGAACCAATCTTGGTCTCTGTGCAAAGGGGCAGAATCGCATGCTGTAGAGACGAATTATTCCTTCTGGCACCGGCCCTGGAGCAGGGGAGCCTAAACAGAAATAAATATATGCATTATATAAATGACATATTATATCACGGTATATATCGAGTACAAATACGATATACATATTATGTGCCTAGAAAGAGGAGTAAAACCACCAGAGCGAGGACATTGAAAAAAGATGGAAGGTCAATGTTATAAAAAGCTAGCTTAAAGGGTAGTAGATGCCTTGAACAGACATCCAGTGGAAGTAGTACTGGCAAATATTACAACACAGCTACCCTTATCAGTCCCCATTGGAAAATCACAGAGGGTCTCTCCTTACCGGTAGTCACTTGTGTTCGTACATAACACGTTCAGCCCCCTGAATCCAACTCTTTATTCTGGTACGGCGCTATGCCTGCCAGCGGTACTCCATTAACACTATAATCCCATAGTACAGCGCTATGGAACATGACGGTGCTATATAAAATCAATAAATAATAACCCCGAACTTCTGCTGCTAGTTAACGTACTTTCATCCCTTAAAAATCCCTATAGGGGGACGGGTAAGCTTTAAGGACCCCTACGTACCAATATCAACATGCTTTTTTAAAATGCACATTGCAGCTGGAGCTGAAATAGTTAACGCACACGGGCCCCCACTCGTCCTATGTCTAGGTCTTCCCCTGGCACTGAGAGGGTTAAGGCATATGTATACGTCTTAGCCTTTACAGCCATGCATACAACATTAAAGCGCCCTTGTTGGAAGCATTGGTGTGGAGTCACTGAAGGGGTTAACGCCACACAGCCTTCCGTTTGCAGGCACCGCACGCCTCGCCCCTCGCTAGCCATAGAGGTTTTACCTTTTGCCAAACTTTTCTGCGATCCAGTCATGGTGGCTGAGGGTGCGGGCGGCCCCTGTGTGTGTTTTATAAGCCCAGGAAGGAGGTTTTACCGGCCGAGGCGTTACCCTCCCCGCCTCCTCCCCTCCTGTGTAAAGATCACACGCACTCACGCACATACACACACATACACACATACACACGCTATAATGGATAGGGGTGAGGGCGAGTCTGTGTTTTGCAACAGTTACACGTTTCTGCAACGCTACAGGCCAACGTGTGAGTGCCCTATTTTAACCCCTTCCTTACCAAGGATTTTTTAGTACCCCACGTACATTTCTTCGGGACATTTTTACCATGTTACTATTTGTTTTATATAGCGCCATCAAATTCCGTAGCGCTGTACAATGGGTAGACAGGACATAACAAGTAGTATGTAACATAACAAATTGACTTACAGAGACAACATGGGAGGCGGGTCCGGCTCAAAGGAGCTTACAATCTAGAGATCCCCCTTTTCCATTCTGCAGAATGGGGGCCCCATACATTGTGTACATTTAAAAGGACCTGTGAGCTGTCCCATGCATTACAGTCACGTGCGTGTGATGGCGGTAGGAGAGTCCCTTTAAATCGTAGATCTCCTTACTGTGCGATAATTAGGGATTATTAGTGAATAGCGTATAGCCATACTATATCTGCACTAATAGCATGAGCTCCAGGGTTGCTTAGGGTCTTTACTCCACTCATTTGGAATGAGTGTGATGGGCTGTTAGAGGGTTAATATCCAGATGGATCAGATGGTTCGCAGATCATGCGTTTCCCTATAAAAAGAGAAAAGCGCAAAACTCATGATTATTAATAATTATATAATATGATTATTATAGAATAATATTTACCCTTCTTTACTAAGCGTATGTTGTTTCCTAACGCCTGGATCGTTGGATCACATTATGTTTACTGAATGTCTAACCGACCCGTAAAGTGGCATAAAGTGTTTGCATACAGACCACAGACTCAATAAGCTGTGTTTACAGAAACAAACTAATTGCGATTTGGAGATAATAATAATAAGAAGAATAAATAATAATATTAAGAAATAATAATAATTCATTAAAGCAGTTCGTTGGTGTCACAAATTTAAAGGGACACTCCAGTCATCATATATGTTTTAATGCTTATGACAGATCACAGCTTTCCTTCTTACAAGTGCATTGGGGGGGTCCTGTAAAATAAGACCCACGTGCATTTGCCCCCTTCCCCACCACCTAGCCACTCCCTACGCAGAAGATGCATTGGACAAAACGGGTGGGTCCAAGACCCCTGGGCCCAAGCGCTCTAATAGATTTCACAGGGAGTTGCACACATGGACCACGGGGGGGGGGGGCTGCAGCTTCTCCTTAAGGCAAGCACTATTTTTTAACTTTACATATGTACTTAAAATGTCCTTTCCTGTGCATTTATTGTTCGGGGGGGGCTTCCTGTGACACTGGGGTGTCCCTTTAATAATCTGAGCCAATGCCGGTTCAGCGTGACTCAGCGTTACAATGTATACAATGTAAATGTCATTATACAGCTGGAGTGATTTGCACAAAAACATACATTTAACGTACAGAGAAGGCACTGGTTACAAATCACTTATTTATAAATCACTTATTCACCATTTCTTTGTTTACCGATTGAATGCGTTTCCCTTCGCTGATACAGTTAAAGGTAACTTATGATGTCAGATAAGATCCTGCTGGCTCATGCGGACTGCATTTTTTTTTTTTCTTCACATTCCGTGCAGAATTTTATGTTTTATCATAAGGGCTGCCTGGCACTAAGACAGACCCTGGGTCTAATGAGACCCCCATAAGAAGAACCTCAATGGGGGGCACTTTCCTGGTATGGAAAACTGAACTGCAGCTTCTCCTAAAGCTTATTGTTTTTTTTCCCCATTACATTTTGAAGAATACATATAAAATTACTTACAATATACTATAGCAGAGGTGTCCAACCTGCGGCCTTCCCGCTGCTGCAGGACTACATCTCCCATAATGCTCTTTCAGCTAAGGGGCTGGCTGAGGAGTATGGGACATGTAGTCCTGCAGCAGCTAGAGGGCCGCATGTTGGAGGCCCCTGTACTATAGTATGCATTCTTCATTGGTGAAGCTACATAGGACACCGGAGTGTCTCTTTAATGCCCTAAAGTGTAGATATGGTCATGGCCTAAAATATTATGGGGGGGCACAGTCACAACTCCCATCCCCCCTCGCCCGGGACTGTCCTCTTATCCTGGGCTTCTTCTGCACGTCCCAGCACTCTGCCTCCAGCACTCAATTCCTGGGTTTTCTATGTTTTTCTTTTTCATGAATGCAATTTTACACAAAAGTAGATAATTCACATGAAGGCTGTTGTCTACCAAATATGTGGGGGGGTTGTGTGGCTTTATTATTAGGGACACTCGGCTGGAACCAATAGAAAGACTTTGGAGATTCCTCCCATGTGCCCAGTTTGCACCAGAACCTCCCATTATAATTAGGAACTGCGTTCATTTTATCACAAAAACTCCTGTCCAACCTTCAATCTGTCTTTTTGAGCTTCTGCCACCACAACTCTAGCCAAACTCCACTAGCCAAAGGATGGACGTGGCTGTCTGTAGCACCTACACCTTTTGGAACAGCCTCCCAGCAGAAGTGGTAGAGCTTAACACTTAACACTTAGAGGGAATTCAAACACGCATGGGATAGGCTTACGGCTCCTGAATCTAAGGACTGGTCTGAGTCCTTACAGGCGGAATCCATGGGCTCAATGAGTCTTATCTGCTGATAACCTCACATATTTCTTCTGTTATATAACTTCTGTTCCATCTGACTTGGAACCTGACTCGGCATCTTCTTCGAGTTATTTAACTCCGCAGGAAGTAACCCAACTGCGACAGAGTAAGACAGTTGGGGTTGGCTGCTGCAAATCATATACTTAGTCGTCGTCATAAGGGTGGGGCGTTTAACGACAAACAGACCTGGAATGGGTGACATATAATTAATGACTCTGAATTCCTAACGTGCATAATGTGTTTTGTTCTCTATTATTATTTTATATAGCGCCATCATATTCCGTAGCGCTGTATAATAGGGCTATATTTGGTCCCTGTCCCACACCCACAAAGTCTGGCAATCTAATTTAATGGAATATACGTGCATAGAGGTTTCCTTTTCTCCGTGGTAAATGCGCCGAGGGATTCTGCTTCATCCCGCTTCATGCATTTGCCGCTCTGCTCCGGTTCCTTGGCCGTCTCGAAACGTATTTGGCTATAAACGTGTATCCAGCAGGCAGCTGCATGCATGGCGTTTGTGGGATGCTGTCCATACTTTGGATACATTTGGGGAAACATATGCTATTTTTCAATGCAGCACTGTATTTTTTACAAATAAGATAATAAGATACAATTATTTATATAATTATTTAAAAAAGGTCAATTATTATGCACAGGAGCTACGTCCCTTCTGGCACAAACAGTTGAGGATTACTGTAAGCTTGGGTTCTCTCCACCTAATGTATCGGTTTGTCTTAGTCTGTCAATCCTCGTCTTGTCAGACCCCCTGAATATATGTATTGTATTAAGCGCTGCATAGATTGTTGGCGCTATATATATAAAAGATAATAATAATAATTATATTCTGACCTCTAGTCCCTTGATCTTCGTAGCAAGAACTAATATAGCCACTAGGGGGCGGCAAAGGCACACGCGTTCACAAAGCTTTATCATTCAGTGCATAAAGTGACGCTGGTGGTCTCGCTACAGGCTAACGACCAAAAAAGTAGTAAAACAGGTAAGGGTTTCTACGCTAAGTGTAGAAAATGGAGGTAACCTGCCGGTGTTATCAGTGCTACTTAAAAATGCAAAAAACAACCTGTAGAAAACTAAAGACAGAAAAGAGGTCTGTATTGTGCAAGCTGGTGCGGGTCCTGACGCCAGGCTGCTGATACCAATAAAGTGTCGGACTAAGAGGTAAATGAGCGCCCAACGTGCTTTTACCCGCACTTCAGCCTTCTCCTCAACGGGCCCTTGAAAGTTTTAAAATCTGGTCACATTATTAAAGCTCTAACACATTTGTATTGAAGCCGCCCTACCATTGTTCTGCCAAGAGAATACTGACATATGATCCAGCAAAAGAATAGTGAACCAGGTCTGGGGCAAGGAAATAGGATTATTATTATCTTTTATTTATATAGCCCCAACAATTTTAGTAGCACTTCTTACACTACATATATTCAAGGGGTCTAACAAGATAAGAATTGACAAAGACAAACCGATACATTAGGCAGAGAGGCTCGGCTCGCAAGCTTACAATCTTGAGGGAATGGGAGGGACAAACATAAGGAGCAGAGAAAGGGTGAGAGGTAGCGGGGGGGGGTATCAGTGATGGCTTCTCTGGGTTTTGAGATGTTTCTTGAATGTCGGGAGGGAGGGTGAATGCCGAATGTTCGGTGGAAGCAGATTCCAGAGATATGGGGGCAGCCCGAGTGAAGTCTTGTAATCGGGAAAAGGTGATAAGTAAGGAGGAGAGTCAAGAACCAGAACAAGTTCTTATGTGTAACCCTCATTGTTCCCATTCTTCTGTCTACTTATTGTAACATTCCTAATGAAAGATAAGCAAGAAGATGTGATGTATAAAATCAGCTTCATCGATCTAAAATTGCCATTTCACTTTATTCAATCCTGTTGATCCAGTTGACAGGACAGAATGAAGTTACGCAAACTCGTGCGGCCTATCAGGTCAGTAACCAAGCAATGTTTACAGCTGAACGACAGGGACTGCATTTATTTCACAATCCTTGGAAATCCCCTTTAGAGAATTGACTTGAAGGATGGTCTAGTTTGATATTAATTGAATAGTGTAGTTCAGTAGGACAATGGTTTCCAGGCTGGCCCTCGTTACTAAAGTTTAAGGATTTCGGAATTACGTATTTTCTGAAAAAACCTCCACAATTTGAAGGTGCCATAGCAACAGCATCTACATTGTTGGGTGTTTATTTCCCGACTGTTTCCAGCTTGAGATCATCCATATGTGGGTTAAGGGAGACCCTAAGGTGCAGGTTGAAGAAGCCAGTGCCACCGTGCAGCCCCACCAATGGAATTGTACATTGTAAGTAATTTAACGCCTTAACAACCGATCTTAGATGTTGCTGTAATGCCTGGATTGGACAAATTACACGAGCACCGCAAAAACGTTAAAACAGCCTCAAAAAGGGTACAAAAAAGAAAAAACAGCCCGGCCCTTAAGGGGTTATTGTACATTATTTAGCTATCAAAAAAACTTTTTTTTTTTTTTTTTTTAAATGTACCTTTAGGAGAAGATGCAGCTCCAGAGTAGCAGTGCACCACCCCCTCTGTTTTGGCTGTTTAAAGCAGACAACCCTTGGCAGAAAAGCACCCCTAATTAAACCAGTGCCAGTGCTTTCTGCATGTGGGGGTCTTGTGACACCCCTTGGACACCTTGAGCAAGCCAATAATGGAACAGGAACAGGACCAGGGGCAAGCAACAGATGTGTTTGGGTGAACGCATCTCATGTAAACCCAGGAGCCGGGGGTCAGATAAGAGTGAAAATGCAATGCAATTATTTAAAGGGGACATGCGTCAAGGTGGAATGTCCCTTAAATAACAATACGTTTTTGCCTATATATTATACCTTAAGTTTTCACGTGCCATTTGCTCAAGATGCTAATGTAGAAGTAAAATAAAAACAAACAAAAAAATATTACTCCGCGTAATCTTAGAAAAATTTAAATGGATAAGAAGTATTTGCCTGGAGACAGAATGCAATAACTCCGGTTCAAACCTGATCTGTATTTTTTGTTAGAAGGCTAACAGAGAAACTATTCGCTCCAAGGCTTATATTTTAAAATCCTCCAGCACCGTTTTAAGGTTTGTTTTTGTATGTTTTCTATCGAAGGATTTTCCCTTTATTACTTATAAAGAAATATAATACTATTATACTCAGACCATCACACCCAGCTAGCTATGAAAGTATTGTTGTCGCGCAAGAACATGGTATAAAAGCCAACTGATATCTGTCTGTCATGTTCAACTTGAACTCATCTGTTTCACCTTTGCGCTGGTGTTTGGTTCTAGAAATAGATCACTGTGCCCAAAATAATAAAAGCTGTAAAGGAGTTAATACAGGCAGAGTTCTGTTTTTATTCCTCCCCGACAACAGCTCCTCATATTGCATTGTCAAGAGGGTGAAATTGTTTCATTTCAACCCACAGTTAAGCCAATAAATCCCATAAGCTTTAACCTGTGGAGATGGAGGGGGTACATTTAATGCAACAGTAGATATGATTAGTTGCCCTAATACGTATTGGGGAGGCATTAAAGGTGGGCTCAGAAATAAAACAAAGGATGGAAAGGATTGTTTTATAATATTCAGAAATGGATATTAGAGAGTAAACAAGAACTAACAGCGAGTAGGAGATGTACAAACACAGGCCAACAGCACATTCCTCCCATACATGTAACAGAAACTGAAGAGCAGCATCTCCGTAGCGCTTGGGGCATTTACTCATACAGACATTTTTAGAAAGTTTCAAGTAATGTCAGTGTTCATATTCACGTAAGTAACTATTTTTTTTCCTTATAGGAAACATTGTCCTTAAATGTAAAACTGCATAAGCATTTAAGACGCGAGATCTCCCTTCTTCAGAAAGGACACCTGAGGACTTAAAAGCTTCCGTGACTGCACCTTAATCCGTTATCACTGCTGCGCACAATGGTACCACAAATTTAGCTACTAGTGTTATAGATTATTCATTGTGTTAATGTCTGCTTTTTTAGCCAATACCCTTGATCTATTATATTTAAGCCTCCAAAAATTGTGTGCTATTTTGTTTGTGTGTGTATATATATATATATATATATATATATATATAAATATATATATATATAAATATCAAGGTGACCACACCATATAGAGCGCGTGTGACCAGCAATGTTAAACAGCACAGGGTAACCAGCTCAACGGCAAATCACACCTATACTATTATACAAACAAAAAGCCAAATTTTCAACTTCACACAAAAAAATACAAACGCTGCTCATTAAAACAATTGAAAGTGACAGTACGGCAAATAAAACGTTGTTCAATTTCCCAACGGGAATATAATATAGTAAATATTATAGCCTACACATTATTTCAAGGATTTTAGAATGCATATTCTAAAAAGATAATGACAAATACAACTAGATACAGAATCCATCTTTTTAGGCAGACAATGGAATATTTTCCATAAACAGAACTGCATCGAACAAAATAGATAACCCAATACCGATGTACTCGCTGCAGTCAAACGAAATTAAGGCAAACTCTTATATAAATATATTAAATATAAACAATATCTGAATTTACAGACAGCATTTTTTTAAATGTATTTCTTCACATTTTCAGGGATTCTCAAAATCCTCTTCAGCTCTATTATAACGTAACAACTTGTCATCCACCCCACAGGTATCCATGAGCTGCGTGAGGCTGATCTTTGTATTCTGGGACGATAACGTTGTTTGAAGCTCGTAGACTATCAGCTGGCTGCTTTTCCTCCATTTTTCAATTAGAGAATGTAGCTCTGTCACATTGTTCTAAACCAGGGGGGAAATGAAGCATCATTAAATGTTTTAAAAATATATACAGTATATAACCCCAGGAACTTGGCAACCATTACTGCTCAAATGTTACTAGCTATACCATTATATACCTAATATAGTGATCGCCATCACTGTATCCTTTCCTGGCTCCCATGAGACTTAAAGTAGGAATACCAAAAAGCAGCTGCTTGAGACAGTGGCACTTTTTAACTTGGCGACCTCATTATGCATTAAAAAAGGGTCAATTCAAGTGAGGGTCTCTGGCAAGAAGAGCTTGGTTGGCCCTGTATTATGCATAATTATATATGAACATTCTCGCAGGTCACCTCACAGATGAGCTATGCATTATACAGAGACGGCTCAGCCCTTCTTGCAGGAGACGCTTGCCAGGGCTGACCCTTCACAATGCATAATTAAGTCAACGAGTTGCAACAGCACAGACTTCCATTAATTATACAGCTCTCTGGGCCAGCCAGGAGAGAACAGATGATCTCCCCAGCAGGCCTATAACCCCCACTGCCCACAAGGACAGTACAGCACCCCAAAACAGAGGTGATACTTGGGAACTTTGCTCTAGCTGTTGGGTACTAGAAATCCCACAATGTTTAGCCAGCCATACTCCTTTTTGTTTATGCCTCTGGTTCAACATCATTGGTATTCTACTTGTAACAGCTGGAGAGCCATTGGCTGCATAGGAACATACCCTCCTATCAGATACAGTTCTGTCATTCTTGCAGCCATGACTAAATGGCTCCACTGAAATTCTTCATTACCTTCGATCTGTACATCTTGACCATTTTAAGTCTTCTCAAAATGTCTTCCTTCTCCTCCACTCGCTTCAGTAACCTGTCCCTTTCTTGAACCAGCTCCTGGTTACTGCACAAGCTCTTCGCGGTGGTCTGCAGTGAAGATTCTGCTGAAATTCTGACATCCGGACCGTGTGCATCCCCCGAAGAGACAGGACTTGGAGGCAAAGATGTTTTCACTGGGCTTTCCAGAGAGTCTCTATATGGTTGCTGTGCAGTATTAGATCCCTCATTTTCTTCACAATCTACTTTAAGTCTCTTTACCACACTGCACGAGGAAATAAAAGACCTTCTTGTTTTTCTAAGACGCTCCCGTAGTGATGCACTCATGGGCTTCAAATAAAAAAGAAAAACAATTCACCATTTATACAGGTATACTGATTTCTAATAAAGTAACTTTGCATGTTTTCAAACTATCATGGTAAACATTTCACTTAACCAATGCTGCTAATGCGTTATACATAGATACAAAGAGCTAACATTTGGCTTCCATTATCTATATCATAAAACGCGTCACAGCACCAATGCGGGGGACATCACTTACACCCTGCTCTGACACCTTGGTGTTCAATAAAGATTTGCCTTTTGAATTAACACTATTTCCACCTTAATTCATATACAGAAGCAGTGTGTAGACAGACTCGTTAGCGGCATAATGATTTATTACGGGAACATAGAAAACACTGCTGGCTCTCGGAGTAGCCTACATTTGAAATATTATTAAACCGAGGAAAAATATGAAAGTGGCTGCTGTTTCTTAGGACAGAGCTCTCCGAGAGGCTTTAAGCTCACAGCTAACGCGTCAATATTTTAACATTTAAGTACGCCTGGGTGTCTTGTCATTTTGGTGCCACAGGTCAACAAGCCAAAAAAACATCTCCATCATTCCTTTAATGTACAATCATGTTTTCAACAAGCCCAAAACTGACTCATTCTGGGAAGTGACATTTTTTTTTTCTCAAATAAAATGTTTATTCGGATGCATCAGTGTTTAGTCATAAAACATCATCCAGCTGCAGCAGCGGCCAATAAGACATTGTCATCTATATAAAATTCATACGTAATTTTTCCTCGGTATAACTCAGTGGTAAGACCCCAACTCACATATGCAGAGCAAGTCTGGGCACCTTAATAAGGGCATTATGGAGCTTGAAGAAGAAAAAAAGGTAGGGGCGGCTTCAAAATGAAACAAGGGGAATGGGGAAACTTAGTTATGAAGAATGGCTAGAAAAAGTGAATTTGAGTACAAATTAAGGTAAAATACAACCCACTCTCCAAAGACCTGTTCGTTAATAGTCAAAAGGTCTGACTTGAAAAAGGTTTGTTTTCACCTAAATTAAAAATGGTTCCTTACAGTAACAGCAGCATTAAATCCACCTGATGCCTTTAAAATGGAATGGATGGTTTTATTATTTAGCAAAGAAGAATATACAGGGATATAAAAGGTGAATAAAGACACAATTGCTTGCTGATCCCTTAAGAAATCAAATTGTAATTTTGGAGTCAAGAAGGAATTTTCCTGTTTTAGTCTGGGAATTTTGAGTCTAATGAGTAAAGTTTGTTTGTTTTTTATTACCCTAGTGGAGCACATTTTTTTTATTTTCAGCCTAATTACTATGTTATGTTTTTATAGAAAAACCCACCAAATAAAAGTGTGGAAAAAAAGAAAACGAAAACACAGTGATTGACACAGAATTGTTTGCACTGACCTGTTTATTCACTATGTTGTTTTGAGGGTCTGGTGATCCTATATAATTTGCTGCCATGCAGACGGGTACAGAACCTGTCACCGGTATTTCCATATTCAAAGTATATGCTGTAACTACCTATAGGTGAAAAAAGAAGTATAAAGCCACATTATTTGCTGTTGCAGAGCAGAAATATACAAAGTATAAATAAATGTCACTACCGTTTAGGGTCACCTAACTTTTCTAATAGAAAACAAATACATTTGTAGCTGTAACATAATTGCAAAAGGGGTTTTCGAACAATCAATTAGCCTTTTAAACTTGGATCAGGAACACAACGTGCCATTGGAACACAGGAGTGATGGGAGTGATAAAGGGCCATTGGAGCACAGGAGTGATGGGAGTGATAAAGGGCCATTGGAACACAGGAGTGATGGGAGTGATAAAGGGCCATTGGAGCACAGGAGTGATGGGAGTGATGGGAGTGATAAAGGGCCATTGGAACCCAGGAGTGATGGGAGTGATAAAGGGCCATTGGAACCCAGGAGTGATGGGAGTGATAAAGGGCCATTGGAGCACAGGAGTGATGGGAGTTATAAAGGGCCATTGGAACACAGGCGTGATGGGAGTGATAAAGGGCCATTGGAACACAGGAGTGATGGGAGTGATAAAGGGCCATTGGAACACAGGAGTGATGGGAGTGATAAAGGGCCATTGGAACACAGGAGTGTTGGGAGTTATAAAGGGCCATTGGAACACAGGAGTTATAAAGGGCCATTGGAACACAGGAGTGATGGGAGTTATAAAGGGCCATTGGAACACAGGCGTGATGGGAGTGATAAAGGGCCTCTGCACGTCTATGAAGAGACCATGTATATATTATGACTTTATATACACATTTACCTATATTTATAAATGAAACATACATTAGAGGACTGGATTTGTGGGTGAATCAAACTGATGATTTAGATCTTGTCACCTATTCTCCCTCCATTCAAACGTAAAACACAAAAAAAACGATTCCAATCCCCCCCCCCCCCCAGATGTGGATTACCTAACACAGTATGGAAAGCAGCTTCTCTTTGGAAGATGTTCTGCAGCAGCTGAGGTTACTTCATTCCCCAGTCTGCGCTGACTACATTTGCTTTCATAGCCTGGACAACTATGAAGCTCTTACCAGCCGTAAACCCACAGCCAATGTGCCCCCAAAAGAATTAAACTAAATCTAAAGCTTCAGTAACTGCCCCTTTTTGTAAATGGCAAGTGAGAAGCTAAAGTTACCGAGAGACTAAGAAGATTCTCCCTCAGAACGTCCCCATTACATGAGACATGCGCAGTAGGTATACGTGCGCCGCAATTTACCCCCTCCCCTGGGGTCTGCGCACAAACAAAACAGGATCTAGTGTCAAAAAACTCTTCCCGCTCCCTCTAAGCCCCGCCCATATCCACAATCACCGCCAATTACTATGCGGTTTAAAAACGACCAATCCCCGAGCATATTTTAGATATGCAGTTGTACTCAGCATGAAAACTTATTTTCGATTGGTTGCTAGTCGTTTAGTCGTTTCGTTGCCTGGTCCTGCTAAGAATCATGGGAAATGTAGTTCAGCCATATCTGTACAGCAACCCGTGGGCTGGCGCTGCTAAGAATCATGGGGGATGTAGTTTAGTTCGATCTGGGTTGCGAACTGTAGGCTGGGTCATGGGAGATTCAGCTCTATTGACATTGACAGGACAGCCTGTTGAGTGGCACTGCCAAGGATCATGGGAGATGTAGTTCTGTTCTATCTGTTGAGGAATCTCGCTTTCTGGCACTGCTTAGAGTCATGGAATGTGCGGTATATCGGGCAACCTGTTAGCTGTCTCTTGGTCCTTAAAGTATAAACTGAGTAGATAATACCCTCTCTATGTTAAGCAAATAAATTCTCAGTTTTTATGGCAAATATTTTCGACAATTTAGTGATAAAAAGGGTGTGATATCGTGGGCGCTGCAAAATGCATGCGGCAGGCGCGAGAGGTTCTTGGTGGAATTGTAATACAGATATGCAATGAAAAATCTAAAAAAACTGCATGGTAGTTACTGGGGTTCCAAATCCAACAAGTAAAATAAGGGCTCCCCCAAGCACGTTATTGGAAGACGAGCATGTCACAACTACTACTACAGCCTCGGAGACATGTCCGCCATAGAAACCAGCAGAGGTCCAACTGCTACGCGCTTCTCCAATTTATTTCGAGCTCTAACTTAACCTGAACTGAGTTTAACTACTAGTATCTCACTAAACTCACGATTTAGTAAATGAACCCTATGTGCCTTTAATCATAGTAACATTAGGTACTCTTTAGGCTAAAAGAAGACACAGGTCCATCGAGTTCAACCTTGCTTTTAATTAACGTGGCATCGGATATCTTAAAGATTACAATGAAAATATTTTATAGCATTTTGATTTTAGAACATATGGCAGTATAATGAAATCATAATCATTTCTCTTTAAGATTTTAGAACGTGGACGTAGAGGAAGCATCTAGAACATATTGCGGTCTTGGTTCCCCCAAAATGCAGCGAAGCCCATAACTGTCCATAGAACTCTCCAACATTACCAAACATGAGGTTAGAGGCAGCATTGTGTAAAAAAACAAAACACTATATAATTTTTTTTCCCCATAAATCTATCTCAAAATTTTGTCAAGCAATACAACATTTCCCATGCGATCTAATACATAGGAACATTTTTTCATACAACCTTATTGTAGTTGTATATATCAAGATCAGCATTTAAGGTAGACACAATTTACTATGGCATCCTTAAAAAAGTGTTTTTTCGTGCCAGTGAGAGTCGTCTGCGCAAGTCTCCCTTTGGTCAGGGCAGCCAGCATTGGCTCTAAGCTGAGAGAGATAGTGTGGTGCGAGCGCTGTTACACTGGCAGCATGTATATACCTGAACCGACGTTCAGGCGTTCGTTTACTGTGGGAAGCATTGGATATAGTAAATAAGACCTTCTGGGGCCTTAGATAAGTCCTCCTGTCGCTGATCACACAAGGTGTCATCAGGAACACCCTGGTCGCTGATTAGAGTATACGGGCCCTATTAAAAAAATAAATAAATAAAACAAAAGTAAATAATTAGAGGTCTCCTACTTCGAGTTGCTCTCACAAATTTGGGGTAACTGCTATTTACAAGAGAGATCCCTGAAGTTTATGAAGACCGCAGAAGAATCTGAAGCCACATTACTTTTCCATGAGACCAGTGCAAAAAAGAGTTGAACGAAGTAAAAACAAAATAATAAAAACTTTAAAAAAAACAATAAAAAACTAAAAAGTTAATTAAAACTAAAACATGCTACACAAAATCTCGTACTCCTGTGAGATATTCCTGTCCATGGGGTATGTTGCTGAATATGAGTTGGGTGTTTACTTAGCAGTAACACGAATCCTGTGAAATAAATCCAAAGCAATAAATGGTTTTCTTTCCACTTAAAAGCTCTGATTCTACCAAAAAAAAATTATAATTTACGTTAGTATTCTAAACGAGTGAGAGCGAAATCACAGGTGAACAAAGACATAGCAAAAGTGCTAAAATACTTTGGTCCTTAATTGTAAAAAAAAAAAAAAAAACAACGTTAAAAAACCTTGGTCATGATGGGGTTAAACATGGATATGTCTATATATCTATGATCTATGGCAATACCTATGAAGGAGCATTAGGCAGACCGGATGGGCTGGGGTTCTTTTATGCCGTCAAGTTCTGTGTTTTTTTTGTTCAGTAGTCAGAACTTCACGTGTTCCACACGGTGCAGCGTTTAGTTGTAACATGCCTGCGGTCCTCCATGTGAATAATGGTATAATTGTTGCTGGTGGGACCGTATATCACGCGGAGAAACGTGAAATTCCATGTGCACGGTTTTGTACAAAGCGTGAAACAAATGTCTAAATGTGTGAAAATAGCAAGTAGTTCTTCTATATAAAAAAAATCACAATAGGAGGAGCGATTGTATTTTTAACACTTATCTGATGCATTTTTGGTTCTCCCTGGGTCAATTATATCATCCTACCAGTATTTATTTTTAGTGAAAAGCCCCCCCTTTTTTTAAGTACGGTATATCCAATCCTATTGCAGATATGAACATCAGAGATAAAACAGGGGATTTTCTTCAGCTATTGTTTTTTGAACCTGAGAGGCGTGTGATAGAAGTTACCTTATTTCACGTTTTTTGTGAAGACCCTGGTGATGTTCACTGAACGGCCTGTGATATATGGTGATGCGTAGAGTATAATGCAGACGCTGCACATTTTTTAAGAGCTTGAGGCTCAAGGTGGAGTGTTTTTTTATGCCTTACCAGCTGCCGCGGTCACCCTGTAACTCCCGAGCTTTCCCCTAAGGCGGCGTTTTTGCTGGCAGCAGACTTCCAAACAAGTCTTCTCAAATGTTCTGACTTGCTTATAACCTTTGATAGCTGATCCGCGACACAGAACACTTTATTTCTGCCCTTACAAAACAAAACAAAGCTCTTTTGGAACACTGGGACTGATAGACTCAGAGCGTGTAATATGTTGGAAACAACACCAGAATCTTGTGTTATCGAGAAACCTGATTAATGATCTTCTTCTGTTAAAGAAGCAAACGTGCGCCATTTTTTCCAGTATCGGTGAATCGATCTTTGTTCTCTTTCCATTCCTTTCTGTGGCTAAGTGTGGATTTTTAACATTTTAACACTGGAAACAGACATGTACTCTGTTTCTGTTCTGTATTCGCCCTTTTATATCACATTATGTAACTAAAGCTCTTGTCCATGCCATCTAGTGTCTTGACCATTGCAACTTAGTCTTAGTTGGTGTCCCTCATACCTGTCTTGCCCCTTACAATGAATCATGAATGTTGCTGCCAGGCTTATCTTCCTTACCTATCGTTCCGCTAACACCTCCCCGCTCTTCCAGCCTCTTCACTGGCTGCCTGTACGCTTCAGGGTTCAACTTAACATCTTGACCTTCACCTACAAAGCTCTTCATGGTGGTTTCTCTACCTACATCTACTCTCTTATCCCTAAATAAACACCTTGCCCAGTCCCTCTTGACATCTGATGATCTTAGCATGACCTCTGCTCCTACAGGGTTGTCTCTTTATAACAATTTCTTAAGTAGTTTAGATGAAATGTTTCAACCCACCTTCAACTTACTTTTTAGTTAATGGACCCATTACCAGTGAAATCTCGCTTTTCGCATTTTTACTGGAATCTTTCTTGACTATAGGATACAAGCTAAAACTACGCCTTTGTTTGATAGAGATTCCTCAAAAAATATCTGAGATTTCTGAAAGAAACAACTAGGGTTGTGAGCCTACAGTTAATTGTCCCCTATGTGGGTTTTATAATTGTGTCTTTGCACTAATTTTTCCTAAATTTTCTGGAATTGGGAAGATCGGACCACATTTCATTCAGTTTCCTGTTCCTGTAAGTATATTCCATGGGTTGTAGGTTGTGTACTGTAACACATAGTGTACACTGATGTTCTTTTATGTAACATCTCAGGTACACACAATAGTATACACAATACACTACATTTACATACCTGGAAACTCTATGGCTTTAACCTAGAGTCTCCAGATAAAGCCCTGCTTACCCTGGTCTCCAGGCCATGTCTCCTTTCTCCGAACAGAGTTGTGACACGTGGTCACGCCCACTCCCCTCCCACATCCCACCTACTCCCATTGTATGTTCTGCCTACTCCTCACTCAGTTCCCTCCCACTAGGGGCTCCTCCTCACTCAGTTCCCTCCCAGAGGTTTTTCCCCTTTGTTTTCTCCAAATGTTAAGCGGTGTAGATGAATGTATATTTACAAGTGCCCAGTGACGTACTTTCCCCGGGCACCAACCCTCCACAGCCGCCATCCTCTCTGCGGAGTGCCAGGGTATGATGTCATATCTCTACGCTCTCTGAAGCACATTTTAAAGCGGTGTATGGAGGTTGTGCCAGCTTAGTTGGGGAGATCAAAGATCTCCCTTGTAACCGACCCATTCAGCAGCAAGTCCCTCTGGACCTGCCACCATGCTATTGTCCATAACGATTAAAAAGAATCATTTCTTTCTTACTTCTTTACAAACGCTTGCCACGATGGTGATCTGGATGGAAACGTGATCTTAAAAAGGCAATAAATCACGACCCGAATATTAAGATTTATGAAACTTCCCTATTACATGCTCTTTCTTTGTTTGAACTTGAAGCCTTAAGGCACATCCCTTTTAAGACAATTTTAGTGAGCATTTCAGCTGACTTGTTTTCCTGTATATAGATATATATATATATATATATATTTAGAAATATATATATACATATTCAAGGTTTGATTAAACTATTTTAAGCACAAAACTTTTACTCATCTGCTTCCAAGAATATTAGCCCTTTTCCAAAAATACACCTAAAACAGAAACAACCATGAACAGTCATATGAATTATTAAAAATAATTACTATCATCCACTGACCTTTTTATTTTAATGTTCTCAGACTTCCATGCCCTGAAATGCCTGTTTTCTTGCACTGTGCTGTTATATTATTCTCTGTGCCAAGGAGAGGCTGCCAGCTGTGAAATTACACCCATAATATATGCTGGGTTCTATGGATAATTAAAGTAATTTACAACTAGAATCAGAGTTTGATTTTAAAAACATTCTTAAAGGGACACGCTAGCCATCATATGGACTTTAATGCTTATGATAGGTGATAGGTCCCTTTAAATTTTCATGATGCCCCCTGCAAACGCCAGGGGGTATTTTGCAGAATCCCCCCACATGCATTTGCCCTTTTGCCTGTCCCCGTAACTATTTTCTGTGCCAGAGATGTTTTTGGTGGAACGCATGTGTCTACACGTGATATACTTGCCGCCAGTCAGCTACAGCCAATCAGTACAAGAGTCATTGGACAGCGTAGGAGGAAGGCAGCTGCAGAGCTGCAGCTTCCAGCTCAGGAAAGCTGTTTTATTTATTTTTTGGTGTTTGAAGAATACCTATTATAATGCTCAAAGAGAACTTTAATATGTTTTCTTCTTCAGTAGACCCATCAGGGAGTCTAAAATGACATTAACCAACTGTACTGTAAAACAGACAAGCACTGAACCCCCCCCCCAAAATCCAATTTTATTGTTAATCTAAACCTGAAATCTCTCCCACTGGCTATAAAAGTGCCTCAGATGTTATAAAGAGAATCGTAGAATGTACCTTTGCAACATGTAACATAGATTGTTATCATGTTTCAATGATTTGCATTTTGGATCTGGCAATGAGGCATCAAGAGCCCCTTCAAAATCAGAACTCTACTGCAAATGGTCACATGCGCTAGCCATTTGTATCTAAATGATGTCATGCAGTGAATTCCGGTTAATATCAATGCCGGGGCAAAGAATTATAACCCCGAGGTGCGTCTGCATTTTGCCTTTTCTGTAGAAATGCCACAAGCATGGCAAGATCATGGTTCTGATCGTTAGTCACTAGAGATATGCCGCCGGCAAGAACCGAGAAGCCCAGCCAGTGGTCTGTTAGTCATACAGCCTCACCCCTTTAAGTAGTTATATCCGTCCGCTTGAGACAGGTATACATTATATAAAATAAATAAATTAGGATCTCAAATAAGATCCCCTTGGAAACATGCCCAGCTGGACCTGTGTATAAAATATATAATAATAGATACTAATTCAACTCATTAAACGGGATTTCTTGTTGCAAATAAATATGGGATACATTTCTTGTGCAGACATTCAGGCATTTTGAGCAGGGAAACCAAAGAAATAAAAAGTATCTGATAAGATTCCGTCTGGGATTAGAAAGTCCCAGTAAATTCCTTCCCCAAGAATCAAGGGGACATGTAGGGGACCGCAGACAAAACCAGGGGTACCAAATACGTTTTTTGTTCACGTAGAGCAGAATGAAAGTTAAAACATGTAAAGCCAAGATGTAACAACCTATCTGTCAGATGAGAAAGTATAAGAAGAACGCTTCGCACAGATCATGGAAGCCAAGATACTCAAGATGTTCCCAGACACCACAACGCCTCATGATGGGCAAACCCCAGCGAGCTTCTCCCCACATCCCAAATGACCGAAGTGCCTTACTGGTAAAGGGGTATATTTTCTTGTACATGGAAATATACCTTAAGGACTATAAACTCGGTCGAAAACCAAGCTTGTCTCAAGATGCTGTCACAAGATGGTCATCATAGATAAGGAAGCAAACATTCCAATTTGTTAATTAGTGGGTGTTAATGAATGTGTGTTTAGGAAGATTTATATCCCGGGATATTGTATCTCTCTATGTGCAGGTGGTGATTTCTCTCCCTGATTACTAATTAGATAACATTCCTTCCTAATGTATTAGCGACCCATAGAGATTGTGCCGTGAAGGCATGATGTCATATCCCAGCACTAGAGCAGTGTCAAAAATAAGCAAGTTGATGCTTATAAAGTCCATTTTTTATTAATCTTGATATCTGTTGTCGCATGCATCTGTTCTCGTCTTCTTTTAATGTTCACAATACACAGTACATTTTTTTGTTATAGTTTTAGAAGCAAAATGTTTTTTGTGTAATATCAGATTATTAAATATTCACCAACAATGGAAAAAATTTATGACGTTTTTACGTTTATTCGTCGGAAAATTGTGGCTACATACCCCTCCGTGCCCATTTGGATGCCTGCTTTTGTTATAAGCAGTATTTAAGTATTTATTTTTTTGAGAATCTTTAATACAATGTATAGCTCCCTGGCATTCAAAGAGTTAAATGATGAGAATACATTCCGCTTTGCGGGACCCGGGTTAAATCTCCACTGCCGGGAAGTCTGCTCATCAACTTGGCACAGCTTTTGACGCTGGCATTAAACCCAAAATACGAGACTATTCCGTACCTGCAGTTACAAGTTCGGGACTTCGCCGAGACGATTACCCGAGTACAATGCCTTGGCGTGATGCGTCTTGCAATAAAAAGATCTCAGAAGCAGCCGCGGGCAACGTGAAAAACCAAGGCTTTTATATTCTTCCTCCCCGTACACTTAGTAAGACTTACCTGCGAAAAGGGCTCCCGATTATTCACATGCCCAAAAGGCAGTGAACGTTGAATGGTTATCCATTCGTAAACCTCTGCCTTGTTTGTGTAATAGGGAAACACCCTTATTCTTAGAACAAACATGTTTCATATTTAACTTGATGGATTCATCATTTTTTTTAGATGCAGTCTATTATTTTGCTTGTACCTCCCCATTCTGTACAAAAACATGCAGTAAAGTACGGATAACGGCCCTCATATGAACTTTAGTGCATATGATAGCTTAGTGCAGGCCAAGACTGGCGCACCAGGCAAATGCCAAGTGGGCAGCTGGCCATCGACACACCATACTCGCCCTAGTGGCAGATGTGCGGCCAGAAGCTGGGTATGCCCGGCTGTACGCTCGGTGAGCATTAAAATGTAGTTATGTTCCAAAAAAAATAAAAAATGTAGTTTGTTGCCGTGCAAATGTATCGGTCAACAACATCAACATCATAAGGCGGCCGCTGGCCTTAAAGTGGCAGGACCGTCTCGTGATTGCCTTTCCGTTCCTGGCTAAGTATTGCATTGTTATTAAATTTTTTTGCATCCAAATGTATAGATTTGGCCCTCTGAGTCCTTTCCTTTGTAGTAGTTGCATTCATCTCCATCCAGCCACAGCGCCGATGAAAGGTTCTTTGGGAGCAGTGGACCGTCCCCTTTAAAGAATCGATTCTCTAATGCTTAAAGGTGCTGATGTGCTAATCCATACTCAATTTAAACACTTAATATGCATTGTTCTAAGGCGGGGGTCTCGGGCAGTCCCTTTAATGTTTGAAAGTATAATGCATAGGTTCCATTTGTGTACTCGGAGATCAGTTGGTCTGCCAAATACTGACGGGGTGCGCCAAGCATTCACAAAGGCACCCCTGGTAAAGCCCAGACCACCGTACTTCTCATACGCCAAACTCTTTGATATCATACATGTGATCGCTCTCAAACCTTTTGTTATTAAAGAGAAGAATACACACCCTCCTTTCAGTTCATACGCTTTGAAGTCGTGTGTTTTTACCCCACCTTGGCAAGCAGAAAATCAGTCACACAATTACATCTTTCAGTGCCGGGGACGACCGCGTATAAAGGGTTAATTCATGTTAAAGGGAATGCGCACAAAGCAGTATGTAACGCGTGCTTAGAGCGCCTCATTAAAATCTGATAAAAAAAAAGGAACCTATACTTAGTTTGACTACAAGTTTTTCTTGCCTTTAGGACAAAAACACACAAGGAACTGTTTTAATTTGAGAGATGACGATTTAAATTTTGGTACTTTGAAGCTCTGATGTATCTAAAATATACCTGTTAAAAAAAAGACTTTTTTTTGGTTGAAGTGGTACTACTAATATATACACATGTCATACAAATACAGGTTTGAATACTTTCTACAGCAGCAGAAACAATTTAGTATTATTATTATATATATATATATATATATATATATATATATATATTTATTTATTACAAATATTAAGGAAAAAATCCAAATGACAAATCCACATTAGGTTCAGCTGAATAAGTCTTATTCTGAGGACTGTGCTTGCGCAAGGTGCTCATTCATATTCATCATACACAAGTGCAAGAGTTTTGTTTAGCCTTAAAAGAAACAATTATCTAATACGGTACTTAAAGATGCAGTTCTACTTACTCTGTTACTTTTGTAACCAGATACCACGTTAGAAACACCAAACGTTACTGCCCAAACCTTTAGAGGAAATAAAATCATGTCAAATATTGCTTGATTTGTATTTTTGCTGGGGACACTGGTCATGTGAGATAAAAACAGACGTTGATACGCTGTTGCTGAAAAACTTATTAAATGTAAATGTGAATTTGACGACTGATCTGACCCATTCGGCCCCATCTAGTCTGCCTGTTTTCTCTGTAAAGAATACTACTTCATATTAGATCAAACCAGGTTTTGTATAAAGGTCTTTGTATAGAGTCAATTATTGTTGTTCAGACCACAGAGCGTATTTCTCAGTAACCTGATGCTCTTCTTTTTGTGGATCATATGAAAGTTCAGCAGCTCTGTGTTTGGAGGTATCACATTTCATTCTTTTTCATAAATGTCCCTTTATTTAGCTCCGAGTCAGTGCTTTGGAAGCTGTAAACCTACCTTAGCAAGACTCATAAAAAAATACAACTCTATGTGACATCAATTGTATGCAAAATGTACTTATCCAAAGCTGCACAATTGTCACTTCCTTTCATACCGTTACTGGGAATGACAGATCTCTTTCTTTGTTGGTCACATGGAATCTTATATATACAGAAAATGCCAAACTCTGGTTACAGGGCAGCGATAAGAAATCTAGGGACCCAGTACAGACTAAAAGCCGGGGCCCCAATGTCTATCCCATTATTTCGCCCATTGCTCTGCCCGTGCTCCATCACCCAGCCTTATATTCCTCTCATTAGCACACCTTATGCTTTTAACACGCATACATACTAACGTGTAAACTCGCTCTAACACCTATTCACGCTAACACTGTACACATACATACATTCATACATACACACATTCTTTCTCCTTCTCTTCCTCTCTTAATCCTAGCCTCACCACCGACACTCCAACACCATAAGCTGACACATACACTCATGATAACGCCATAAATTGACACCCACCCACTGCTGTCTCCCTGCTATGTGGGGGTCACACTTGCACTGGGTGCCCCTTTTACTGGGTGCCGTGTCACCCGCCTCAATGCGGCCCTGCGTGAGAGCCCCCTTGTTTGGCCCTGATGGCAGCCTGATGGCAGCCCTGCCCAGTAGGTTATATTTTCTCTCCATTTAACTGATTTGCTGTCAAACAGTTTGAGAACTAGACCTTCTGAAATGTAAGAGACATTTTATTTGCTGATGGTACCCGTCAATCATAAAATAAATGCCAGCTATCCTAGACTGGCATTTATTTTGGCCATGAATCCACTTTGCTTTCCGTCAAGCACAAACTTTCCTGCAGACTCTAAACTGGTCAGTTCTGCAACTTCTAAAAGCTTGACTTCAACAATGGCTTCAACAATGGCTTTCCATTCCATAGACTTTCCATTAACCTCAGATTGGTCCCAAGTGTCAAGACATTCTATGAGCTCTTTATTGTCACATGACAATTAAGTTTTACCTGCAAAAAAAGTATCAATTAAATAAAATTTTACGTGATTTAAGAATTATTTCTTGGGAGGGTTTGGTCATTCAACAGTACTGGGAATGCAGCAGAGTAGGTTCAATACCACCATTAAAAAATGCTTGGATGAAAGGTATAGACCAGTGGCATAGGGACACTGATTAATTATTAATTAACAATAATAAGAGCTTTTTCAGGTTTTAAAGTTCTGTTGCTATCTTGTGATACTTTGTGGAATGTGTTTTCTCATTATATGACTGTCACTGGTTTTGCCTACAAGTCTCTACTGGAAATAGAGTAAACGCCTTAGGAGCGCAGGTGCAACAATGGTAAAATATGTCAGGAATCAAGATACTTTTGATTTTTATCAGAGATATTTTAAAAAATGCATACTTTCGGTTAATCACCAATAGCGCACCTCCAGAAGACTTGTCATCCTTCAAACATTTTATCCTTATTGATTACAAATACACACGTTGTAGGGAAAAGGAAAACAAAGCCCGAAAACTAATAGTAGAATAGATTTTTGTTTAGAATTTTGAGAGGAAAAATAACAAAGGTGGTTTGGATACAATTTACCGTCCCAAAGTTCTTTTAAGGGGAAGTCCTCGAGCATTAAACGCCAGTACTGTATTCAGTAATGTTGGTCAGTATTCACAAAAACCTGGTTTTATCTTATTTAGTTCCAATAAACATCCTTTGTCTGCAAACCTGGAGGCGGCCATTGTTGTCAGTCATGTGATATGCTACTGGAATTTCCTGCACAATCACCACACCGAGCTGGCTCTTTATGGCAAGATATGTCTAGGGAGCATACAGAATGCCAATAAGCAATGAGCTATAGTCAAGCCCAAAGCTTGGTCAAACTCTGCTCATCAAGAGTGGAGAAGTGCAATCCGTGAAGATGCTCGTAGGACAAGATGTAGTTATGAAGTCTTCTTCATAAACATCATCTGCTTGCATATTAAGCTAAGTGTAATAGGGGGGATAAATCACCACTCTTCAATGTCCTTTAGGCAGTAGAACCTTGCATTAAACTTGTTAGTGAGACTAAAACAACAAGGAAACCACTGTAGTTCTCTGCAGATGTTGCAAATATATTGAATATATATTTATTTGCTGATATTTTATTGTGGATCGCTTCATTATCGCGAAGCCCATTAGCCACGTTTGGCGCTCAAACTTTCAACTTTCAATGATGACCGGTAATTCACGGTACTTTCACTAAAGTTTTGCGTACAGATATTATATTGGTGCTACAGTATATCACTCTTGTTGCTATTTTATTAAACTGAGTGGGGTTTTGGGGCCTGTACTCATTCACCCGAGGCACCCACCTAATTCACACTGCTGGCCAATTGAGGGGGTAGCAAATGATATAATCTGATAGTGAGGGCAACTTGCATTTCCGGGAAAGCCCTAATTATCGTTCTGTGTTAATAAACTTTCATGACTGATACATTTTACCTATCACGTCCAGGCAGAACCACAATAGGTGTATGAACTCAATGCTCTCTGTCGATCATCATGTTCCACATTATATTTTATTACAACTGGTTACATTTTAATCATATTTACCTAATGTTACCAATGCTGCAGCCTTTTATCACCATGTTTCCCTCGCTGCATTCCTCTTACATAGGTTAAATCATTTCAGAGGTGACTCATCTGATCGTAGGACATTTTCTGGCATTCAAAACATAGCCTGGGGTTAGCAGAAGCAAAGTAATCGAATATGATTAATAATAATGCTCATGATTCATCCCTTATAACCGCATGCATGGGGTATCAATGATTCAGATCCATGTAGCTGACCACGGGTAGGGTTAGGTAAATAAGCAAGGCCCTGAACTCCGGGCAATTCCTGAAGGACCCTCAAGCCATTGCTCCACGTACTCCACCGTTAATCTGGCCCCGTAGATTCTCTACATACTAGAAATTTATTCTAATACAAATACAACCAGTGTGCTGGGTGACCAAAGGATAGAAAGAAAGAAATCCATGCCTCTGTTAGGATAGATTTCTCGTTCCTCTGTTACCTGATAACTCATTTTAATGGCTTTATAATACCTTAAGGCTTCATGTGTACATAGCTGTGGCATTGTTGGACCAAGCTATTGATTTTTCCTCCCTGCTACATACCCAGCTATAAAACAGATGCCGGTGGCGGAGTCTCCCAAAATAGGATACATCATCTTCTGCCAAAATGCAAAAGAAGACCTTGCACACAAGTGGATGTGCCAGCGCTAGTATCCATGGCGCTTCCTCTTGCGCTGAACCTTGTGCGCAAGTTCTTCTGCTTTTTGGTTGTTCTGGTTGGTCCTGTGTGAAGGGACCCTGTAGATCTGGCTCCTTTCTTCTGCAGTGATCACGGGTAGAAGCACAGCTGTGAGTTCCACAGCCTTTGTGGTTTACTGATTGTATCCTCAGCTCAGGGGCCAAACAGTATTACAGAGGAGGGTATGGGAGCTGTTCACTAACCTCCAAGTATTACATATCCTAAGTTCAGAGGACATTGTATGCAGTAAATTGCAGCTACCGAGTTGGAGTTTGTGGTGAATTCACAATTCATCAACCTTCTGTACATTGTCCTCTGTTGACCCCCATCCTTCGTTGCTCCAGGTTGAACAACAAGGTGCAGAAGTAAATGAAATCTCTACAGAACTAGTGGACACCGTGATGGCTGTTTAAATATTTTATGGAATTACCCTAAGTGCACTCATCCCTTAGCAAACATAGCGATAAATTAACAAAGAGTGTTTTTTAATCATCTTCTCCCGTAAGACACAAGCAATATAATCATGTTAGAGCGTGTTCTGTACAGAGGCTCGTGTCACAGCACAGTCTTCATAGTAATTATTACCAAACATGACAGCATACATACATCTTGTATATAAGCGAGGACTGCAAGCTTCATCATGTCCCCCAAAGTGGGAAAAACGCATAAAAACATTTTTTTTCATGTCCAGTTCTTTTAACATTAGACATTTTTTATTTGAATACAGACATGCATATTTTCTTTTGTTCACACTTTTGTCCCATCCTATTGTAATGCGGAGCCCCAAGTAGGGATCTTTGCGTATGGGGCAAGGTCAGAGGTCGCTCCTCACGATGATGTCACATCTGCTTCTCGAAATAACGGCTTTAAAAGGACAAGTGACTTCAGGCAGGTCCCACCAGGGTGCGCTTAGGTGGGTGCCACACATGCGTGGCATCTAGACATCCGCACAATGTGGGGGGGCATAGAGCGAGGTAGAGTGTGTGTGTATGAATGTATGTATGTATAAGTGATAATGCCTGTATGTATGCATGTGTAAGCATATGGTGTTATAGTGGGTATGTGTATGTACATATGTTTAAGTGTATGGTGTTAGAGTGTATGTGTGTATGTATGTGCAATTACATTGTGTAAGAGTGTCTGCATGTGTAAGTGTATGGTGTTAGAGTGTATGTGTGTATGTATGTGCAAGTACATTGTGTAAGAGTGTCTGCATGTGTAAGTGTATGGTGTTAGAGTGTATGTGTGTATGTATGTGCAAGTACATTGTGTAAGAGTGTCTGCATGTGTAAGTGTAAGGTGTTAGAGTGTGCATGTGTTACTGTGTTAGTATGGGGTGTTAGGGTGTGTGTTAGTGTATGATTTTAGCATGTGTGTCAGCAAATGGTGTTAGAGTGTTTGTGTGTATGTTAGTGTATGCCGTTAGCATATGTGTCTTAGTATTTGGTGTCAGCGTGTTTATGTTAGCGCATGGTGATTGTGTGTCAGTGTTTTGTGTTAGAGTGTAAGAGGTGACCTAGATTTAGGGGTGCGAGAGAAAGAAAGGATGAAGACAATGTGTGTATGTTATAGTGTATGGTACGAGAATGAGTGGGTGTTAGAGCGAGCTTACATGTTAGTATGTGCATTTCTTTTAGTCTTTTAGGTCCCAGGGGGTTCCAAAGAAATACAGCATCCATGCCCCACTAGCCCTAGGCTCACCCCTCGGTAGCACACATTTTTTCACACTTTTGTTTCATTATAAACAATATTAATCTGTATAAAAAATAACTAAACACTAATTTCTCAACATTTTAATGTTATTTAGGGGAACTTTTACCTTTTTTTCCCTTTCTGTTTCACATTCTGTTACCCCAAAAATATTTTCATTATAACTACCAAACCAGGGTGTTTAGAGAAGCACTTCCGTTCGATTACAATCAATTCCATTACAAAAAGTTCCGGTTCCCATTTATGGTTGAGGAAAAGTTCTAGCATATTTTTTTCTAGTCCCACCTTTTACCGACGTCAAATAGTTCATAATAAAAAAATGTAATGACTCAAATAACCTGGGGGTCTAGAGCAATCGTTTCCGGCTTCCATCCCAAGAAGAGTGTTCTATAATATATTTGAAGATGTTATGTAATGTACCGGTACTAAACGACCCTAAATGCAAAAAAAAATGTTTTAATGTGTTTTTGATATTGAAGTTACTTTAAAGTCAATTAAATATTAAATGCTACATATGAAAAAAAGCATTTTGTGACATTAATTAAATATATATATATATATATATATATATATATATATTGCCCTGAGCTCAACCCTATTAAACACCTTTGGGGTGAACTGAAACTGAACACTCTACTGGATGGACGGAAAAAAATTCCCACAGAATCTTCTGGAAAAACTCTTCCCAGAACAGTGGCTGCAAAGGGGGGACCAACCGTATATTAATGTCTATTTATTTAGAATGTGACGTCATCAAAGTCCCTGTTGGTGTAATGGTCAGGTGTCCCAATACTTTTGTCCATATAGTATATCTATAGTATAAGAAGAGGCTATTACAGTGAGAGACTTTAAACGGATTAAGGTTTGAGTCTTTACATCAAGAACAACGGGCAGACTAGACGGGCCGAATGAGTCTTATCTGCTGTCAAATTCTATGTTTCTCCTATTATTATGTTCTATGTTTTTATTTCTTCTTAAAGAGACAGTTGCACTCACCTTTTTTTACATGGAACAATGAAAAATATGTTTTTGATTTTTACTAATTCTGTCCAAGTGCTTCCATCTCTGGGATGACTGTTAATATTAGGGGGTTTAGTGATTTCACACACTCCGTTACTGTGCCTGGGTCACATGCGCTTGAACACGGAGCAGGAACGATCATACATGTACTTTGCAGTGCATATATCCTTTGCATCGAGGGTTGAATAGAGGGTGCCAGTATAAGCACAATGGTCAAGTTTAGGGTCTCATGTAATGAAAGAATAGGACAACTTAAATTATTCATTAAGTTTATGTAAAAATGATTGAGCAAAGTGCTTGTCTGCCTCGCTACAATATATAATGTATACAATGTATATAATCCACTCTCCTGCCCTCCTGCAAAGCCCAGAAAACTGAGAGTGTCTGTGTGAGTGTGTGGTTTGCCAGGGTGTGTCTGCGTGAATGTGCGTGGTTATTAGGGAGGTGAGAAGGAACATTTAGATGCTGCAAAATACTTTTCCTGATAGGTAAACTGCTCACTATCTGTCATAAAAGTCTCTGTAACCCCTTCAGGCCCGGGGGTTTTCAAGAACTAAGGACCAGATTTATTTTTGCCATTTTTACCATATATTTGTTAAACCAATATTCCCCTTTTCCATATTTGATGAAGCCGGAGAAAATTCTACATCATTTTAGAAGTAGGGCCTTCTTTTAAAATCATATAAATACATAAAGCATAATAATAATTAGCAATGATAGATAAAAAGAAATAGATATATTGTGGGTGTCATCACACTGTGATCAGCAAGCAGGGCTCCATGGCAAACTTTAGCCAATCATCACAATGAAACGCGTAACAATCTCTTATGACAAACTGATGATGGCAATTCCATTTGCTACAACTTGTTCCTAGAGGGAGTTTGCGGAACACCCTCAACATTACAACCCCGCAACATTTAGGCTCTGCCTATTCTGCAAGGCCCATCCCAAAATACATATTTTGTGCATGATAGAACATTACCACGGCAACCAAATACCACTACTAATTTGTAATTATACTTTTTTTAATGGATAAAGGCAGACTGCTCAAAAAACCCATATCCAGGTACATGGGCATGAGGTCATATGAATGACATCATCAATGTAATTGTCGATTTAAAGTGACAATATTAAATAACTTTGCGTGAGATCTCTAGACGCTGCATTGTGTTAGGACTCCCTTAAATGTTTAAGAAGAATAAAACTCATTCCCTTAGTGCAGGCATGTCCAAACTTTGGCCCGCGGGCCGGACTTTGGACATGCCTGCCTTAGTGAATAGATTTCCTTCTCTTCTCCAACCATTCTTTGTATATTTAATCTGTCTATACAGGCAGGTGCAACTCCGCTCAGAGTTTGCAACCTGGAGGCAGATTTTTTTTTTTTGTTGAAAGTTTATTGGGTGGGGCGAAAAAAACTTAAAACCATGCCACACCTTTGTCAAGACTTGTCTGCAAAAGAAGGGACTGCAGGGAACATGGGATACAGTCATTCAATAAAAAGAAAAATTCAACATTCTTAAAGAATCAGTCAGCGTCAACACACCTTGGAGGACGTGTAAATAGGTGTAGGAGGGCAAACATTTATAAAAAGGAAAAGTTTGGGAGAAGAAGACATTAATTTGGCCTCAATTGTTTCCAGAGGTTCTTCTCTTGTGGATATACACCAGGTATGTAAACATAAATATATATATATATACCACCGTTTCATTGAATTTTGGCAACATTGGCAAGTGATACAAATTATGTGAATTTTTAATTTTTGTATATATATATTTTTTTCTGTATATTTCTATATTTCTATATATATATATATATATATATATATATATTTCTGTATATATATATTTACCGTATGTATATATATATATATATATATATATATTTCTGTAAATATATATATTGATATATATATATTGCTTTATCTATATATATATTTCTGTAAATATATAGCTATATATATATATATATATATATATATATTGCTGTATCTATATATATTTCTGTATATATATATATACATATATATATATATATATATATATAGGTGTTTCATCTATAGAATTTGTATTCAGGACAAAGTATATTCTTGTAGTGTGATTAGAATAGAAATATGATTTTATGGTAATGGTATCAGTGAGTATTGAGTATACTGACAGTATTATCACATTTGCCATATGATTAATTGCTATATAAGTTAATATATATCTATATCTTTGCCCCAGACAGTATATGTTGCTGAGGTTACTCAAGTTAGTTTTCGGATTGTTTTCACGTCTTATTACTTGTTACGAAGCCAAGTGAGTCAGCGGACTATTGGACTTTCCGTGTGTTTATTATCTGATAATATTACTGAATTTTAGTTAATATTATGAACGCTTGATATGGAAAAAGCAATGAATGCTGAGCAAAAGGAAGCAGTTTCTGTTTTGCGGATTATTTCCTTCTGATACAATCACAAAAATATAGAAAATGTACCCAATTAACCCTTGTGTTTTCTACGGCAGCAAATTAATGTCACAGCTGGATCTCTGTTAAATAGGGAGTGGATCACCTGTATTCAAGCAGTGATTTACAAACGGCACGCTAGTAATTAAATCACGTAGACTGTCTAATCTTGACACTCTACTTGTTACCTCTGTGATCCTGATTGCTCGTTATAAAAATGGACCTCCTGTCAGCTAATAGATTCTGGAACATTATTTCCATGGCTTGTACAAATTGATTATCTGGCAGATACTGTAAGAGGTACTCCTTTTAAAAGCATTGTTCGGAAAATGGGATGTCAACGGAGCGATACAAATATTTCAGTAGGACACTAGATAATGGGTCCACCTAACCAGAAAAGTTATGGAACGGGAGACAAACCCTAACCCCCCCCCATATAAAGGTGTACTGGTACAATGGTCCTCTATCTGCTCCGGCACCAAGACCTCAGCCCCGACATACACATAATTCCTTGTTAACAAGAAGGTAATGATGATGTTACCAATAAATTACTCTTCTTGGACCATAATATAGGTTCCTTTACAGGCTGACAATTTTTAGAAAGTGAAGCAAGATATATATAAAAACAAACGCTAGCAATAAACATCATGGAAACCAGATGCACTGGTCATGGATTATTCCAGGAGGGTTTCAAAAGGGTTTTGAAGAACATCTATCATTCTGTGGATCAAGTAACCTGACTTTATTAATAAATGAATGGGCATCCAGAGCTCCTTTTTTCTCTTGAATGATCAGCAATTTGAGGAGATCGGATGTTTTTATCATTCTTGGTCGATGTTGGCCATTCTGGCCTATACTCAGGTCTTGCCTATACTCAGGTCATCTTTTTTGTGGTTTAAAGGGTTACTAGACTGAGACATCAATTGAGATGTAATTCATGAACAGTTGGCGGACTGTATGTTCCTAGACCAAATTCGCCTACACCAGTAAACCGTGTATTCTGGCCTAGGGCATCAGACAGGGGGTTGTAGCCCCTGTGCCACCCTACCAGGGGCAGATCACTGTATTGGTGAGGTCTATGCCGACTAGTAGTACCTATTGCAGTATATCTACTTGATGGTCTTGAGGTTCTAAACATTCACTTAGATTTGTATGACATTTCTATCATTTGGCTCATTGCTGTTTTGGGGGTTTAGAGAGGTTGTAAAATGTATCGCAGCTTGCAGAATAATATTCCAAGAGAAGTTATTTTTTTAATAAGTGAATAGTGTCATTTAGGACAAAGGTACCTAGAATGCATCGTCTTTCTAGGACTCAGCACTGAAAGAGGATTTTTTCTTTACTGAAAGAGGCAGGAATGATTATAAATCCAATGATATTACCGCATTAGTAGTGGAAAAAAACAGGAGACAAGTAGAGTCAAGTTGATATCTTTTGGCTAACTTAGTATCCAAAGAGAATATATATATGTTTTGACATGTGTAGCCATGTGTCTTTGCTCAAGGTGAGAGTTGACTTTGCTTTGACTCGCGTTAGCGCTAGTGATGACTTGTAGTTAAAATTCTGGCGTGGTTTTTTTTTGGGGCAAATACAAAATCTATCTAGAAAAAACATCAGAAATATAGCAGGCGTTATTGCAGCGATGCCTGTTCATGGTCCTAGTCCTATTAGTCATTTTAACCAAGGCACTCTGGTTCACATATGGGTATATTTTATCCTGGTTCCCTTTTGTTGATTATTGAGAATTTGGGTAAAATCTGTATTTGTGTTCACGATTTACATGTACATTGATGAAAAGGATTTCTGAAATTGAGTGAAATAAGATATTCCCGTCCTTGCTGTATCAGAATACAGAAGCCAGTAATAAGGGTATGGTGGGAGTTGTACTCGACGGCAGCTGGAGTGCAACAAGAGGGTCTCTCATCTTCTCAAGATCAATAAATAGAAATAATTTGATAAACTTGCTTGAGTAAATCTTCCAAAATTAGAAAGCCTGGGCATTAAATCTGTGCTTGTCAGAGTAGCCATGTTTAGACCCACAAAGCTTATTAGTCTCTTTCATCAAAAGAATGGATTTACTGATCAATAAAATAAAACCTTTAACTTTTCAAGAGCTGGAGGGATCTGGGATCTCAGATTTCCATTAAAGAGAAATATTTAATTATTTATTCTCCATATCCGGTATCCTTCTTTGTCCGCCTTTATTTCAGGTTACAATGGTTAAGGTTGTTTTAACATTATATGATATGAAGATTTGCATATTTTTGAAAGACCAATGCATTTTGCAGAATAATCCTATTTTATGCGTACACTGTGGATGAAGATCACTTTAGAGTCTCAGTGTTACGTACGCACTGGTGCCCTGCTTTATCACTGGTGACGCATGCTTAGGAATACACCCACCTATTTGACTTGCAGGGAAAGACAGTGATTACCTTGAACCAAGTTGTCAACATAAGGTGACCGTTGTTAATATCAGTATCAATGTCAGGTTTGCGGAAGACTGGAAGGTTCAGCTGGCTTTTTATGAATGCCAGGAGAAGAGAGTCCAACAGAAGTGAGACATCTCACCAACCCCAAAAAGTTATTCATAACTTCATAACTTTGTCTTAATGTTGGAAAAAGTTGGGGTGTATTCACCAACGCTGGAGTTCGCTGGGAAGTTGTGGTTTCACCTTCGCTATGTCTTATAAAGCATATCCCTCCAACATTTCGGAGGTCCAGACCGGGACATCTTTATTGGGTCAGGAGGTGGTCAGAGGCAGGGTCAGGACAGGACTTTGCCTGAAGAGCTACCTCAGACCCTCTCAGCTTCAGAGTGTTGCGAGGCGGCCATATTCAGGGCTATGATTTTACGCCTCTCTTGTCCGGTCAGGATTTCCTCATCTAGTCCATGATCCCCGCTACCCAGCAGGCCTGAAAACCAAGACAAAAGTATCATTAATGGCTGACCAAGATAGGTTTCACCAGCTAGGCCTGCATAATGTATGGCTGAATTGGTGAGGTCATCTTCAAAAATCCTCAGTGATTAAACGAGGCATCATAAAATAATATATTTTTATTGGACTATCATATTTTAAGGTGGCGCTTTCAAGAGTATCAACCTCTACATGACTATGCACTGTAGAGGACCAAGTTCTTTACGCAGGAGATGCTCACTGAGGTTCACTCGTCATAATTCATTATGAAGTCTCGTTATGGTGAATACAGCCCATTGGCTCTTCGTGGCAGTTTGGTTAATCCTGAAATCTGACGCTCATTCCAGAAGGGACAGGGACTCACAACGGCCCACCTTGTCTGCTGTGTCTATTAAGAAAGCAATTGGGTCCAATAATAATAGAAGGAATGTGTTCTCTGCGCCTCGGGGAAGATTTGACAGAAATAAGCAGCTTACACCAGCTAAAATCAGAATAACCCAGCTATGAAGTCCTGACATGTTGGAGAATAGTTTCTTTTAAATAGTATCTACTTTTTACCATATATGGTCAATAGAAATTATCTTGTTTGTTTAAAGTATGAAATGTCTTATTTTCCTCAGTCAGTTGTGGCTATAAGATATAAGCGTCATTTCACATAAAATCTTTATATTGTAGTCACAAATAATGAAATATAGGGCCGGACTGGGTATAACCATGAGGCCATGGCACTTTAAGGCCAGCTGCCGCCGAATGGCGTCAGTGTGGCCGATGGCTGTTTATGACAGGCCACACATTACTTCTTTAAGCTCACATAGAGCGGCAGTTCGGGGGTATATGGAATAGTTGGGCAGCGGCCCACCGGGGCATTTGCTATGTGGGTCAGATGGCCAGTTCAGGCCCTGTATATGTGTTTTATTACTGAAGTACAATTTTAAGGGGAAATCTGTTATGATTTTTTTTTAACTGTAAGATGGAAAAATGACATAGAATTTGAACAATAAAGGTTGCTAATGCATTCGTCGTGGGCAATCCTGATGATGTCAGTGGGCGTTCCCGCTGATGTCAGTGGGCGTTCCCGCGGACATCGTGGGAAACACCGCCATTTAAGGGGGAAAGGGGCGGGGAGTGGGGTGTGTCAAGACCCTCCTCCCACGACCCGGAGTATTCGGATGTTGACCCGGAGAAGCAGGTCAAACCTGATGAGTTCCCAGATAAGGCAATGTCTGTCATTAGGTTTATTAAATCTGTCTATCATATAATATTTGTCTATAAAATCTCCTGATTTCAAGGTATTTTGTTTCAAACTGCTGAATTTGATTTATTTCAGGTGACTATGGAATGGATAGCATAAGTAAGAAAAGTTATCGCGACGGCGGGGAAGTCACTGGAAGAAGTGAGTTTCAACATTCCTACACTATACTCTAAATCTATATTAACGAGCAAGTATTGTTCCAAAATGAGTGAATCCAACACAGAATTAGATACAAAAATAATATGTATGGATTAGCACAGGGAACTTGTAATTTTATTATTTTATATATATATATTTTTATTTTTTTAAATTTAATTTTAATATTTAAATGTATATTTCAAGCTTGCAAAAAATATTAAATACAAAACAAAAATATATATGTTACAATTTGCCATATTGAAGTACTTGAAATTTCATGGAAAAACAAAATGTGGTTACAATAACAGAATTTTGATTTTACAGCCTATACGGAAACCGTAACATCCTCATCAAGACTTGTATCTTTACCACCAAGTAAGTTGACACCTTTTCATATTAAAATATGAAATATGAATGGTGAGGGACAAGTGGCTTTCTAACTTGTTAATCATACATTATAAAAGGCCAGTCCTAGGATATTCATCCAGTAAGAATATCTATTTTTTATTTTTACTTTACTAAGAGGGTGGTAGATAAGTGAAACAGCCTCCCATCAGAGGTAGTAGAGACTAACAGAAGATAAGATGAAGGTCTAATTAAGGTGTTATTTATTTAAATATTTAAATATTTAAGTAAACTATATATTTAAATATTAATATATTTATTTTTTATATATATTTTTGATATTTATTATATTTTTTTTTAAATCACCAAGGGACTTATCACATGGAAAGCAAATTGTAATTACCGGTATTTGATTGATTCTGATACCTAATAATACATAGTGATATCAGGAAGATGAAGCTCTCTTGCAAACTCCTGGCTTAGTAAATACCAAATGAATATAGTGAATGTCCCCTCTCTCCATTTTGTGTCTGAACAGAAGGGGCGAACAGTAGTGGCTCCAAACTTTCCTACCAGACCGGAGGGGGTGGAATGGAAAAAAAGTCCGTGGTCCAAAGCAGCACCAGCTACGTCACATCAGGTAGGTGTCTGTAGGACATTCAGCGGTTGACTCAGTCTTAGAGGCGGAAGGACAGGGACAATTCTGATCTGTCCTACATTGTATGCAGTCCTTAATTTCTTTTGTACGTATCTGGAGTAATGTCCTTATAACACATGGTTCATGGTTGCTATTCTGCAATAGGTGGAAGTTCAAGATTAAACACTAGCACATCTGGATCCCGATACCCTCAGTCCCCAAGTTCCACGCTCACCGTCTCCCCAAATTCAACCTTCGAAAGGAAAACTTACACCTCCACCTCTCGCCAGGGAGGATACGAAGGTATGAAGGGATCAACGCTGTCATTTCTAATTGTAATATAAACGTGTATCTGCTTGGCAATCAATAACCTTTTTATTTTATTTGTTTGTAATGTATTTGTAACATTTGCTTTCCGTGGGGTATATGGTTCCCCTGTGCTTTCCCGGAATAAGCAACAAAAAAAAGCATTCTAAATAATCCTGGTCGCCTCTTTCTCTCCAAATTGTTTACTTCCAATATGCGGATTGAGAAATTATTTTTTGTTCAAACTGGTATATAAAACAACAAAAACGTACTCTTTTATAAATAAAATGTTTTGCTATATAGAAGAGCAACTTATTGCAACAGGTATTGTAAAAAAAAAAACACAAATCAAATGTATTTCTTTTACCCCATCCTAGGAAGTTCCAGTGGGAACTCTTCACCGGAATACACTAGAAAAGAAATGGGTATGTTTATGTTTAAAGATCATTAGCTACAAAAAATATAATTAGTAAAAATCAGTGTTTGTCGAGGACCCTTGGTAAGCATTATATCATTTCCAGGGGTTCCAAAGCCAGCCTCTTTGGGGTGCTGTTCCACCTCTTCTGCTAAATTGAGCACTTTTGCAACCAAATACAACACTAGACACATCATTCCTAGTAGTTAAATGTCCAAATCCTTCCCAGAAATAATAGTTTAATCAAGTTTTATTTTATTCATAATTTTTTTTTTTTTTTTTGCTGGGGACTTTTTTATTATCATGTGACACAAAAGCTAGCATTGATAGGCTGTCACCAACGAACCAGAAAAAGCTTTTTATGTGTTTATGTTTTTATGTGATAAAATAATTTGATGAGATATCTGATAAGTTTACATCCTAGAGAGCGCAAATAATATATTGTCTAGGTGGAACAGCATCTTTAATATTAACATTATAGATAATGGTGCCCCCATGCATTAACATCGTGTCCTATAGGACAGGACATCTTTAAGGTGTTCCATAGTCTATCTAGTACGGCATTCCAGGCATTAATTGTCAAAAATATGAAGCGATAAATATGTATTGTGTATAAAATTATCTTAACATTTTTGTGCAACTTCTTTCTTACAATTTTAATATATTGTATTGTTTTATTTTTTTATATAGCATCTTCTTCCACAAGGGGGCGCACTCAGAGCAGAGGTGAGCACTTATATTTATCATTATTCGGAAAAAAAAGGCAACTTCTAGAAACTTTGACTTAAATATTTATTGGATAGAATTAAGACATAAGTAAACAAATATTTATTGGATAGAATTAAGACATAAGTAAACAAATATTTATTGGATAGAATTAAGACGTTAGTAAAGAAGAGCCTTCATTTAGGATCGTACAATAAACATGACCTCATAAAACAATGAACATCGATTTACTATCCTTATAAAATCAATGTAAATAAATAACCACAAGTTATCATCTCTTAAAAAAAAAGTAAAAAAGTTGATATTTTGGTTTTGTAATTAGTGATTTTCTGTTTACAGAGACTGAAATCCGTACTCGCCTCCAGAGTGCATCACCCTCCACAAGATGTACGTATCATCACTATTCCGAGTAGCAGTAATGCGTTACCAGAATGGGTGTCAAACATTGTTTTTAGCTCCCCTCAGGTCTTATTGAACTATAATTCTCATCATTCAGGCTTTTTTTTCTTCTTAAAACATCACATGTAGGCTTAGATCACCGGTGTCCACGGATGCTGAAAGGCAAAGGCATTACTGTTCGTCAACTACAACCTATTGTCCTAAAATGCAACCGGGTTTTCGATCGGGCATGTCCTTCTAAAAGTTTTTATTGCCACCATTTATTGCCACTGTTATTGCTTGTCTTTCATGCCTTTTTCTAAAATACAACAACAGAGTAATGTTCAAAAGGCAAAAAAACTTCCCATTCCCAGTTATTTGAAGGGATTGTGACTATGAACACAATGTTTCTTGTTTCTCCAGGGACAGAACTTGACGATGTGAAGAAACTTCTAAAAGGTGGACGTTCCACCAGCGTCAGCCCCACCAGATCTCCAACAAACACCCTCCCTATTCCCAAAAAACCTGTCGTGGAAACAAAAATAGTAACAGAAAGCTCCCAGTCAGGTGAGGGTCTATTGACAGAAATGCTTTGGACTTGTCTCTTTCCTTTGTAGAGTCTTTGGTCATCCATTGGTACTCATCTCCCGTTTACAGTCTTGTTCTTCACATGATGGGTTTTCTAACTTTTCTTTGATCTCAGTTTCAGGAACATACGACACAACGATACTGGATGCTGCCCTCCCATCATACATGTGGACCTCCACGCTTCCAGCAGGGTCATCCATGGGTTATCACAACAACATGAGCTACGGGGCATCTATGATGAATGCCCAGTCTACAGGATCAGGTACATAGTCCAAGATTATGGGTGGGTGGGGGGGTTCAATATCAACCCCAATATCACACATTGGCTTTTTTAATTGAGAAGATGTTTTTTATGATATTTTTCTTTCTTTTTGTAGTATTTGGAATGCCCAATAACCTTGCACCAAGCTCTCCATCTCTGAATTCCGGGTATAACTCTTCCTCTGCACGTAAGTGTCTGCAAAAAGCTTTTATTAATTATCTTGACAGGGTAAAATAAGTTCACTCCTTTTATATAAAAATGTAGCCAAGGATGCCATAGTTGAGAGGTGTTCTGTAATAAAGCTTCACAGTTTATGTGTTCGTGCCAACGTTCTAAATTAGAACTCCGGTCAGCGGCCAATTAAAGCCTCATAGAGAATATATTAAATATCCAGTTCTTTCTCATAAGTTCCATAAGCACTACGTTGACCAAGCGTTGACAGGTAAATAATCATATATTTCTTTATTCACAGTATATGGTGTTCAGAACAATCTTGCCCCAATCTCTGTGACGGGTCAAGGACCAGGCCCAGTCACTAACACCACCAGTACAACCGCCACTTCAGGTAAGTGTTACCAAAACGACATATCCCTCACAAAAATATCATCGTCAGAAAAGTGGACACTTGTTTAGGAAGGGTTAATTACCAAAATGTTTTCTCTCATACAGGATACGGGGTAAAGAAGAATGCTTCACAGAGTTCTGGTGGGATGAGTACCACAGTTACCACATCAACTGGTGAGTACCGTATTCCAGTGGCCCTTTATCACTCCCATCACTCCTGTGTTCCAATGGCCCTTTATCACTCCCATCACTCCTGTGTTCCAATGGCCCTTTATCACTCCCATCACTCCTGTGTTCCAATGGCCCTTTATCACTCCCATCACTCCTGTGTTCCAGTGGCCCTTTATCACTCCCATCACTCCTGTGTTCCAATGGCACGTTGTGTTCGCTGATCCAAGTTTAAGCTTAAAAAGCTAATTGACCGTTAGAAAACCCTTTTGTAATTATGTTACAGCCAGAAATTCTCTTGTTCTCCATGAAAAAAGCTAAGTGACCCCAACTTTAGAACGGTAATGTATATTGCCCAACATTTAATGGTGACCCGCTCCCCTCCGCTGTTGTTATTATCACTAAGACGGAAAAAAAACATCTCAGCCTCCAGTATATTTATTTGTACAAATGTAGCACTTTCTATATATCTATATCTACCCTTTAAACGTTTTACCGTATATCTTCCTGCAGTTACCACTGGAAAGACCCAAGGTGATGAAATTCTCAGCAAGGATTACAAGTTCCTCCTTCTCGAGAAGGAGAAGAGCCCTTCCAAAAAAGAAGGAGACATGCTAATAATGTCCAAAGACACTGGCAAAGTCTTCACAGCCTCCAGCGGGGGTACTTCAGGTACACGTCGCCATCACTTTACCTTCTGATTACATCCAAAAACATCAAGCCTGCCATATAACGTATATAACGCCGCAAATCTGTGTTCTAGGCTCCTATGGGGAAGATGCAATAAAGAAAGAGAAACAAATGACCACAAGCGCAGACACGTTTTATAAAGCTGAAGCTAATGGTAAGAAGTAGCTCCATTAACCCCTTAAGGACAATGGGCGGTCCCTAAGTCCATTGAAAACAATGCATTTTGAGCCCGTACATGTACGGGCTTTGCCATTAAAGGGTTAAAAGATCCAAATTCTAATTATTTGGAATTACTATGACACTAATGACATTTTTTTTTGCTATAGGAGGATTGAAAGTAACTAAAGATAAAGCCACGTATGCAGGTAAGCATCTCTCTCTCTCTCTCTCTCTCTCTCTCTATATATATGTATATATATATATATATATATATATAACCTTTTATTATTATTATTTATTTATTATTATTATTTATTATTATTATTTATTAAGCACCAACAAATTACACAGTGCTGTACCAGTTAAATGTATATATATATATATATTAATTATTAATAAATATTAATTAAACCTCAATATATTTTATCTTGGGTCAGAGATACACCGAGCTGATGCGTTGAAAGCTGTGGATCACTACGATGGCGGACGGGCCACCAGCGATGCAGATGCCATCTGTGGACCTTGCGGCTCCTGTTGCAGGTGGTGGATGTGGATGCTCGGTTTACTTCTGGGACTTCTGTGCCTCCTCGGTCTTCTCTTCGGGCTGATATCTCTTTGTAAGTACCGTATTAGCCGGACGGGCCCTTTTCTTATTTACAATCCTTTTCCCAATGCAGACAGAAGCAATAAATCTCTGCCTGCTTAAAACAAAAAGCTTTTATTCTGTTAAATTCTCAGTGCAGTCTCAAAGCAATAAATACTATAATGCACACGTATTATTTATTTAGGATTTATTATTTATTAGTAGGGAATAATTATTAAATGGCATAAGATTCTCCATTAAAACAATGTATCATCTTCAAAAAAAACTCATTGTATAAATGATTTGAACGCACCGCTAAATACCCGCTAATTTAATTGTTAATATTGCCAAATGTATCAATCATTTGTCTGCAAATTTATTTTTTTCTGGCCTTTTTAGGGCAGGACGTGAAAAATCTCCAGTCCCGTGTAGACAGCCTCGAAAAGAGCAGCCCGACCAACAGGGCCGTAGCGGAATTCTTACAGTCTCGAGAAAGCGTGTCTGCGTTAGGAAGCGCGCCGGTCGGCTCATCCAACACCATAGACTTATCAAGTAGCACCGGCACCGGCACAGCAGCGCTCAGCGATCAGAACAAAGCACTGTTTTGGCAATATGTCAGGGAAAGAATGCAGACGGAAAGAGGTAATATATATATATATATATATCTCACTAAAGTTTGATACCTATTTCTTTTTATTACACCCTTATTCCTGCCATCGGAACTGTTTAATTATACCATTAGTTCCAACATAACTGTTTTATTCAGGTTTTATTGGCTTAAAACATCTGGAAACAAAGTTAACATTTTCTTAGGGAAAAATGATCACTTAGACATAATAGTATCACTCCCATCACTCCAGCTTAATGTACCTCCAACAAAAACAGACTTGTATTTTTTTTCTTTTTTTAGGTAAAAACTGTTAAAACCAATTATTATTATTTTATTATTAAAAAAAATAGGAATATGGATAAGTAGCAATATTAAAGAGTGATCCCCGCTGCCCTTCATTAATGTTATTCTGTACAATTGTTTTTCCAGGAATGTTTGTTGGTGAAAAGGGTGAACCGGGACAGAAAGGTAAGAGAATCCCTTAAATCATTAAATCATTAATGTTACCAAATCATGTAAATGTAATCAACAATAATAAGAGCAATAATGATAAGAATACAGAGGTTTAGTATTTAATAGGTGCCATGTCATACGTTGTAAAACATTTAGCAGTTCGAGGGGAGCTTTTATAGTGGTCTTGCAGCTGGAGGATGGGGGGTCCGAGAGTGTGGGGGTCCGAGAGTGTTGTAGGCTGATCCTCAGCTTGCTAAGAGACTACTCCGTCATTGACAGTCTCGGCGAGGACTAATCTCCAGTCCTCACTCCCCTGACCCCCCACCCCCCCGCCTATAGAAGATAAGAGGATATTTTACACATTTGTACTACTTGATGAGACCACCAAGGGGTGAAGTACCGGCTAATGGACAGCACTCAGGATTGCTTTCTAGAAAGCGATGCCGTTGAGATCGTGAAATTCTAGTAAAAATAAAAGTTTAGTGGATAGAGAGGGTAGATAGTAGCTGAAAAGGTTTCATTTATACCTTTGGGTGCTAGAAAAATGAAAAGAAATGGGCTTATGGATTCATATCTGTCATCAGGTTCTATGTTCTCATGTAAACTTTTTTCTTTCACTTGTTTAGGTGATATGGGTATGCATGGAGACAGAGGTGAGTGCAATCAGAATCGCATCCAATTCAAAATTAAAATAAGTTTCCAGAAGAAAAAAAATTATAATCTTGCCTCAATGGAGTCCAAACACAATTTATACTGTAACCCAATTGTATTTTCCCCTGATCAACATCAAGTATACTAATATAGTATTTTATATTAATCTGAATTAAATTACTAAACATGCATTTAAGAGGTTAATAATAAATCATGACATCAGATTACAGATTCATATGAGAAATCAAAAAAGACCAATCGCTGATATCATTGATGTTTATTTTCACAGGAGAGAGAGGCCTTCCCGGACCACAAGGTAAGAGATAACGTAATATGAGAGATACATTGAAATAGCGCATAATTTTATTAAAAGTATCCAAATGGGATATTTTCAATATTTATTAAAAATATTGAAGCCGGCAGCAAGCACAAAATAAATACAATTCCATTTATATTCTTTGTGACGAGGATCTGTAATGATTCTCGTAGAAAACTGCTACTGCCCATAGGGGGCGCTACCATATACACTGATAAAGTGACACAGGGAGTCTTTGATCTATGGAGTCTCATCAGTTATGATAGGGTTAATTTGCAATAATGAATTATATTCCTAGTTATTTACTATTGCAAAATTTGATTTATCTGTTTGTGCTGTGATCCCCCCATTCCTTTATTGTTCCAAATGTCAATCGGACCTGGTCTTTCTTTCTAACAGGAGCTCCTGGTCTTATCGGACATCCTGGACCAGAAGGACCAAAGGGACAGAAAGGCAGTGCTGGTAAGAACGTTTTAAACTGATTTATACATAGCTTATCCGTCATCTCTAATTATACTTAGAAGTAATAGCAAGGGGTCCCTTTACATTTACATCCCTTAAATTTGAAAATGTAAAGATGCTGTTCCTCCCACGCTACTTGTTGTCACACTTTTGCCCAACCCTCCCCAGAAAAAAATAAATAATTTTTTGTTAAATTTTTGTTCCATTTGTAATTTTTGCTGGGAACATTGAATTGTCACGTGACACAAAAGCAGACACTGATAGGTTGTTGCCAAGCAACAATGAAAAAAGTCTAAATGGAAGAGGACCATTAAATTTAGTACATGTCAGCAGTTTATTGTATTTATTATGTTAACGAGAATAATATTTTATTATATCGTCTGCTGGAATGCTCACTTTGCATTAAAATAACACGTAAGTAAAATGGGATATTTAATAATCTTTCTCCGTAGGGGATGCTGGTATCGAGGGCCCAGCTGGGCAAAGAGGACGAGATGGGATTCCAGGGCCCCGCGGTGAACCTGGTCTGCCAGGCATTGGAGAAAAAGGAGACAGAGGTATGTTTATTACTCCCCCAATGTATAATATACGAAGGGTAATAAATGCAAACCTAGAGTAATTATTAAGATGGTCGTTGCTACATGGGGCAATTTTACTCATAGATACATAGGTTTAAAAAAGACATATAGTCCATCAGGATCAACAATCATTATTATTATTATTATCTTTTTTTTTATATAGCGCCAACAATTTACGCAGCGCTTAGTACAATACATATACTCAAGGGGTCTCACAAGACTAAAATCGACAGACTAAGACAAACCGATACATTAGGTGGAGAGGCTCGGCTCGCAAGCTTACAATCTTGATTCCACAAACCCATATTAGTTGACCGAGAAGAAGGCAAAAAAACCTCACCGAGACAATAATGTGATTTCAAAGGCAAAAAAAATCCTTCTTGGCTCCAAGGCCGTCGGACTCATCCTGGGTCAACATTCCCTACTTTATTCGTGATAATTACCCCGTATGCATTTCATATCTACAAAAAAAAGAGCAATTTTTGTGCAAAGTGTAAAATGTAAAGCAATCAGCAGAGCCATCATATAGAAATCCATGGGGGGTGTGCTGATCAATCCAAGTTTAATGCTTTTCACCAGATTTGCTATAGGTAAACATTGATATTTATGGCTTATTGCATTTATTATGGTTGCCATGGTTTTCTCAATGCGTTTTTTTGTTTTGTAGGTATGGCTGGAGAACCAGGAATGCCAGGAGCAGCAGGCCAGCCGGGCTCAATGGGACTTAAAGGTAGATAAGTTTACATAAAGGGCAACTGTCTTCACCACGGCTTTTAATTTAACTAAATTTATTTACAATAATTAAAATACATTTATTTAAATTTTATTTTTTTTATTTATTACATTTATGTTCCGTATCCCTGATTGGTTCTTAAATTTGTGGACTCCCAAGAATAAAAACACAGCGAACAGCAACAAAAAAAAAAGAAAAACAAGCTTTTCATGATATATATTCATATTCTGTCTCCATTGGTGGATAATTGTGTTGTTCTTGCTCATGTCTGCAGGTGCAATGGGTCCACAAGGTCCACAAGGACTTGCAGGTATGTTTTTATGAACTTTTGTGTCTGTGTCTTTGCATAATGTATGTTTTAATATTTGGACTTTATCCAAGTGCACTGGCCAGCGCAACTGGGCGGCATTTCCATGCGTGTGGCACCGCTGTGTCCTGTTTCAGGAGATCCTTGTTAACTGAGCAATAATACTAGTTCATTAACTAGAAAGATGTAGGATGGGTTAAAATAACCAATTCTTGGCTTATAGAAGTAGTTGCTTATGATGAAATATTACACATTATGTTTTAAACCTTTGATCGCCATTAAAGTATTAAAGAGTTAATTGATAAGCACATACAGCCTGATGACTAATGACCAAGAAGGCCATAATAAAAAATCTCGATTTATGTAACGAGAACGCTTAAAAAATGGTTTATCTCCTTAAAGGTGCTCCAGGTCTTCAGGGATATAGGGGAGAACCCGGAGTACAAGGACCTAAAGGTGAGACCCTATGGAAATGTAACATATGGACAATCTCATGTTATAGTTTTTGAAAAAAATGTAGAAATTAGCTACTACTAGAGAATTAATTTGTCTAACAGAAAATAGGTTTGTAAATCTGTGTCCCTGGGGAAGCCATTTTGTGCTACATTCCTTCACTTCCTGCTGAGTTTTCGACAACATATGACAACATCCTGTGTACAAAATCTTAGTTCTAGAAAGGCAAATGTTATGCTACTTTTTTCTAATTTGAAATAAAATGACAGAAACCCTGAATAAAACTCTGCATTCTCTGTCTTTCTCGTGAAATAACAATAATATTTTCATTTTGAAACCAGGTGATAAAGGAGCTACGGGAGCGCCAGGGATTAAAGGTACGGCTATTTCCATACGTCGAAGTGAAATAACTTGATTTCTTGTAGACATAGGCAGTAAACCAAGTTTGGGCCCACCATCTTTCACCCCACCGTGACTTGCCTGGCCCTACACTCCTTGACAAACCTCCATCTTGCTTTATCTGTTTAGCCAACCCATGCTGTCTTTGAAAAAGTTATTTTTCAATATGAATTGTTAATGTTTTACTTTAAACCAACAAAAGTTGTTTTCATGTCGATATTAAGTAAATGTTACTTTTTTTTTAGGTGACCAAGGTGAAAAGGGATCCAGAGGTCTTACAGGTCAGTAAATAAAGCGATTGCACATAAAGGAAGTCATAGGAAAATAAAAAAAAACCCAAATGCTGATAAATTATCACAAACTAATAGGCATACCCGCCAACATCCCAGGGAAGGCCACCCGGAGCTCCCCCTCTTTGAGGGCATATCTAAGAGGCGGGGCTAGCTGTGCATAGGGTGGTGAATGGGTGGGACATAGACAGTAATGGGTGGAGATTAGGCGGGGACTGGACGGGGAATACAGGATTCGATTTCTTTTATTGAACATATAAAATAATATATATTTTTATATAACATTATTACCTTATATTTTCAGGAGAACCAGGACCACGCGGATTGCCAGGTCCAACTGGAGAGGCAGGCGCTAAAGGATCGGCAGGTTAGCTTCCCAACATGTACAATGCTGCGTAGACATGAATTATTTTTGTATGAAACATTACACACAGTTACAAGACATCACGTGTGTGTGTAATATTATCAGAAATTGATATATTGAAGGAAAATTATCATTAGAAATAAGTCTCATCTTATTGCCAAAACCCTATCCAACAATACATATTTTACCTTGTAAAACATAATTGTCATGTGATACAAAAGTAGGCATTTGTAGGTTATTTCCATAGCAACTGAAAAAAGCTTTTTTTTAAAAAAGTTTATGAGTTGTTTGTATATTTTTCAAACGTCAGATGAAGGAATAAAATGACAGATTTGCTATTGATATGCTTAACTATAAATAGAGAATGCAATTAATGCTTGTCTAACTGGAACTGCACCTTTAATGAGAGTAAGGTTGTTTACAGGTATAAGTTTTGCAACATTGTATTTAAATTAAAATATTACTATATGTTATATTATCACCCCCCCTCATTATACCTTTTAATTTGCATATCTTAGTGATCCGTTATTATATCATTACACGCCTTGATACTTACACCACTAATTAGCCTGTGGATTGTGTAGCTGGTATTACTGCAGTGACATAATGCGTACGTTTGTATCTTAGTTGACCTAATTGACCATTTCCAGTTTGTGGTCTCAAAAAACCTTATTTCCTGCAAAATCCATTTTAGCCAGCAGGGGGAGCCATAGTCACAATTTACAAGACCTTACTGACTAAGTGCTGATTATTCTTTTAAAAGATCATCAATATTTTATATATTTATCCCAGGCTCTAGTAAAATGAAAGGATTGTTATAAAGAGTTCCTTATAATACCGCACATAATTTTTAATTCCCTACTTTGTTTTATTATTATTATTATTATATTTTATTTATATAATGCCAACAATTTGATCAGCACTTCTTACAGTCCATACATTTAAAAGAGTATGACAAAACTAGAATTATCAGACTAAGATAAACTGATACATTAGGTAATGTTTATAATCTAGAGGAATGGGGTGTATTATTTATTATCATTATTACTATTGATGCTATAACTGCTATGGTGTAATTCGACATTTAAAACCAACACAATGACATTATTAGATCTAAATAGTTAAATGCCAAAGTGATATTGTGTTTTTTTTTTCTGTTTTTACTGTATAAAAAGCCTTATTGTTAGAGCTTATAATGTTATACCAAAAATTACATTAAATTAACAAAAATTGTACAAGGTGGAATAATTATTCAGGTTATGGGAGTATTAGCCGGCCACGTATACGCAAAATATTTTAGTTATTGCGTTAGGGAAATCCCAAGGATGTCGCCAGTTCCAAATTGGGCCAATTCATCAACTGAACTTAACAAGGTCCACGAACATAACATTGTAACATTGTAACACTGTTATTTAGGTTGACCTTAGTCCATCAAGTTCAACCCTTCCACCTTTCTTTCTTGCTTTCGATCTAAAAGAAGGCAAAAAAGCTATTTTTCTAACTTTACGCAGTGACTAATCGTGCATTTTCTTATAGGTCCACCAGGCCCAGATGGTCACCAAGGTCCAAGAGGTAAGTTCTATAATCCCATAATGGCAAAGATGAACTGATGTTGAAGAAGCAATGAACGGGTGTGGATAGAAGAGGATAAGGTGGGAATAAAGAGGAGAGAGAGTAGGGCCAGAAAGTCAGAACAAGTTCAGTGAAGTCCTGCTCCATATACCCAACTCTCTTTGGGTCCAGCTTTGGCCAACAACTTGCTCAGACCTCGTTGTGGTGATGGCAGAAAATAGTTCCAGATACATAATTTAAAAGAAAACTCTCAGTTCTCGTTATACGTCGAGTTCACCGGTCAGGGAATAAGGATCTCATAAATATTCTAATCATCGATGCGAGACCAGCGTGGGTTGCAGTTAGATAACGGGTGTTGACGTGCAGCAAATATCAATTTAGAAATAACCCCAATATTTGCTCTCAGTGTGTTATGGATTGATGTTGACTAACGATGTGCACGTTTAAGGTGAACAAGGAACCATCGGACTACCAGGGGCAAGAGGACCACCAGGATCGTCCGGGGATCCCGGCATGCCAGGTGAGGGCTTCATCCAAAAGCTGATTTGGACAACAATTATTCCATACGGTGCAAGCGTCCAGTGTATGAGTCCTGTGCTCATCAGAAACGCAGGAATAGACCGTATCCAAGCCTATGGCCAATAGCGTATACCAAGAATTAAACGTATTTATGCTACATTCTGCGATCATTCATTAATTAACAATTCATAATTGCCTGATTGCTTCCACGCACGGCAAATTCCGTTATCGTTTATATAGGCAGTCGATTCGGCGATCCCGATTTATGGCACATGTTTTATGGGAATGTAATAGTTGTCGAGTTAAAGGCAATTTTCTTTGGGACGCCGGAGCGAGTTTGGGGGCCACGAATTAAGCCAGTGAAAGTTTACAGCATAAATAATTCATTTACTAACAAAGCGCATTGTATCCAATTCCACATAATGCTTTTTGTGTCACTGTCCCTTCAATTATTCATTCCGTGTAAGAGGATCCACCAGAATGCTTGTTCAAGATTGTACTTTCCTTTACTCTGCAGCGCCTGGATAATACATAAATTCATATTTCATGTTTATTTATTTTTTTCTGTATTTTTAGGACTTCCAGGAGCACAGGGCCCACCAGGTAAAACTCCACTGACTGAATAAAACAATCAAAACTATCTTAGGTGTCCGTAATTACATGAAAAGTTACATAGTTGACAGTCCTGAGGTCATTGCTTCATATAGCGATCTGATGGCCAGAGGGACGACTACTGTGTATATATATATATATATATAGTGGCACTGAATTAGTTAAATTATTCTTCACTTTTATATATCAATACAGTGTACTCCTCGAGCTGAGCTGCAATGTAGCTACATCCCCATAGACTTCCACATACACACAAATCAATGTACACTATGATTACATCATAGCACCATATATGGAGATTGTTCTGCTATAGATAGGAAGAATTAGTGACATCAGAGTGGTATCTAAACAAACATATCTGTTGGTGTTTCAGGACCTCCCGGCACCCCCGGCAGAGCAGGAGCTAAAGGTAAAGAGGATTTTGGTATAAATGTAGTGAAGGGAGCGCGGGAAATCGATGCTTCCATAGTTTGTTATGGTTACCTAGTTACCGGTTCTTTAAACTTTTGGGTACCAATTCCAAACATTGATAGTCTTGGATCTAGAAATAGTTTGGGGGGGGGGTTCTGTAGACTAGAATCTGATGTCAGATGTCTTCTGCTCATCTAGTATGATTATAGGAGGTTTTCTAGACTGGCAGAAGTTGGCCCAGCCAATTTGGGGAGGATAAGGTAACCATGACAGACTCTGTAAATGAAGCCAGGCTGCGTACTAACTTGAAGAAGACTTGGTGACGTAGTCCGTGACCGTATGACAATTCACGCATGTTCTTCACTGATGTCTTGTAGGTGATGCAGGAGAACCAGGAAGAGTCATCAGCCAAGGTTTGTGATGCTAACGAACTTGAGCTAAGAAAACAAAACTAGTTAAAGGGCCACTTCAAGCATGATACAAATGCTCTTTATTTACAAATATACATTTCCCTCTTCAACATGCTAAGCAAATGAACCCTAGCATATCTGATATTCGCCTCTAAAGCTCTAATTACATAAAACAACACTTTTTTAAGAGCCTTTTCAGTTGTTATGGCAACACAATATAAGTGCTTGCTTTGGTGTCATGTGACAGATAAGAATTCCCTCAACAATTATGAAAAAAGGCAACATTTTACATGGTGAAAGAATCATTCCTAGAAAGGGCTCTGGAAGTCAGCAAAATGACATTTGGTAATAAAAAGTATTATATTTATCACAATAGGTGGAACAGCACCTTAAATACCCAGTACTGAGCGAAATGTGCCCCATTACTGATAAACAAGCCACGTACCGCAGTCACTAAGGCCTCTCCTCTTGTTTAGTAGGCACAAAAGGATCAAGTTTGATAAAAACGTGTCCGTTGTTACGTAGTAATTCACGGGGAACCATTATTTGTTTTTCTTTTTAGAGGGTAACACATATGCTCTGCCCGGACCTCCCGGACCTGCAGGACCTGTTGGACCGCCAGGTTCCCCAGGTGTCCCAGGTACGTAGAAACGCCTTCATTTGGTTTGTACAGGCCTCAAGAAGGTCAAGTCGTACAGTTCATTCATTCTATACATATAATTATCTTGTCTGCCTTGCTATGGCACAAAGAAAACATAACTGAAAAAAGTTTCTAAAAAGTTATAATAAACCATAATATTTATATTTGTAAACATATGTATTTTTTAATACATTTTATGTTTGATAAAATGTATAACGTTAATATTTCCCTGGTAGAATGTAACAAAATTGGTCCATTGGCATTTGGGTCCTTGAATTCGATGTTTCTGATATGTTTTGTGCATGGAGGAGCCAAACCTATCCATCAACAGGCCTCTTCTTCTTTCTATTCCCTGTGCGCATTTGTCTTCCAAACCCCCCTACGCTATGCTTCACACTCCTTGTGTTTTCCTGAGGACCACCTTGGAAGGTCGTGGAACCTACTGAGAGCGATAGACCATTTTCTCAGATAAATCCGTATCATCTCTTCCTTTTGTTCACTCTAGGCCCAGTTGGACCGGCTGGTCTTCCAGGACAACCAGGTAAATATTATTTCAAAAAGTTTCCACCTAAATCCACGATGCAGCAGCTTACATCCGCCACGAGGACCTCGTCCTGATTCTACATCCTTGATTTCAGGTGCCAAAGGAGCCAGAGGAGAACCCGGTGAACCAGGAATTACTGTTTCAAGACCAGAAAGTACGTGATTAATAATGAATTCCACTTTCATTTATTTATAAGGTTCCAACAGATTCTGAAGTCAACTTGCTGACCCTGATGAGAATATTCAGAGAATTTCGTATTTATAATAGTTCCTCAACACACAGAAAACAGTGAAACAGTGTAGAGTTTCACCTGAGCGAGAACGCACCCAGAGAGAAAGACGCACGGTGATGGAGGAGAACGCGCGCCCCACGGGAATAACGGCGGCCAAAAACGAAAATATTATTTATTTCAACGTTCTCTTTCTTCCAAGTCTCATTCGCCATGGGAGGAAAGCTATTTCTACCATCTTTTTACACTTCTGTTTCCTAGTTATTGCAAGAATAATTCAGAGATATCAATAAATAAATGAACAGAAGCAACTTGTCAGCATTCTAGAAAGTGCGAGTGATTTAGAGAAGATTGAATATTTTCATCTTGAAAACCCATATTTGGTTATTGTATTAGTAGCGATGTAGTGATCTTCTCGCTTTACACCAATGCAATTTATGAATGTGTAATATATATATATATATATATATATATATATATATATAATATCCACACTGTTTACAAATCTATATAAAATATATTTTCTGTCTTCTTAGATACTTTTGCAGCACAGAGCATGCCTGGAGCCCCCGGACCTCCCGGACCACCAGGTCCCCCAGGTAAGTAGATTCTGTCTAAGATGCCATTTTCTTGGGATTCTGCGAGATACAAAGAGGGCAGCGGATAAATGGAGCAGCCAGAGGTAGAGACTAATATAGTAACGGAATTTAAACACGCATGGGATCGGCATACGGCTCCTGAATCTAAGACGAGACCAACGACTGATTGAGTTCTTACATCAGGAAAAATGGGCGACTATATGGGCCAAATGGTTCTTATATTTTAAGTATTACTCTTGGCTTATGAACCGTATAATCTGGGCATCACATAGAACCTTCTTTCTTGCATTTATTTCATCCTGTTTCTTGATAGAATGTATTCATGAAAATTGGTTGACTTTCATTATTTCTTTGCTGTATGTGCAGGAGCCTCAATTCAGGGACCACCCGGACAATCAGGTGCTCAGGGACCACCAGGTCCAATTGGTCCTCAAGGGCCACCAGGTAGGACTTTGATCATTCCCAGTATATTATTCTAAAAATAGAGTTGTGGGATTGTATTTTGTTCAACTCTACATTAGTTACGTCGCTGCTACTTCTCAGTAAACGGATCAATATTTGTATCTGAATGTTGCGGTTGTGCTTTTTAGGTGAATCCAAAACAGGCGCTTCTGGCCAACCCGGACCACCTGGACCACCAGGACCACAGGGTCCACCAGGAAACTTTGTACCCTCATCAGGTAATACTTCACTATCCCATATGATCTGATCATCTTCTACATAAACGTTATTGGCAGAACAGCATAAAAATGTTTTTTTTTTGTTTGCTTTTTCTACAGAAAGCTTCTTCACTGGTCCACCAGGACCTCCAGGTTTACCAGGCCAACCAGGAACCAAGGGAGACAGAGGTAAAAAAATAACAGAGAAAACCGTTGAAAACGGAGAACAAGTAGATTTAATATTTAGTCGTAAAAGTCATTTTCTTATAAAAACGTTCTGTACAAAGACAGGAATTGTATATATATATATGATTTTTAAATGTTATTTTCCAATAGGTGATCCAGGTAGCAGAGGCCCAGCAGGTAAATACAAAGCAATATTATATTTCATTATATTTAATGCTATATGATGTGATATATATTATTCAGATTCAGCGTGGTTTACTTGTATCGCTGGCTAAGGATGCTGCAAATAGCTACCAGCTTTCCCGAGGTTTATACTTCTAACATCCTTCTTCACCCATATCCTTAAAACAATAAATGAATAAAATGATTTAAATGCATCCGTAATCCCTAAAAAGCCACAAACTTCCTTCAAACGCAGAAACGTGGGTATTGGACAGCAAGTAAGACCCGCTTGGTCCCTCCGGTCTGCCCATAGGCAATAAATACAGTCAAGCTCGTTGGTCTTCAACAGCTAAAGATCTGGAGAATATTTGTAGAAAATCATAAATGTAACAAGGTATCAAAAAGGAGCAGCAGCAGAACATCAGCAGACATGTATATAATGTATATTCTCACGGCTGAGTGCAAGATGTAAGAATTTGCCACTTTAACCGCTATTTCGTGATCATTCAGGTCAGCCCGGTGATCCAGGTCAACCAGGACTTCCCGGAGCTCCAGGACGTGATGGTGAGCCCCTGCGCAGACACATTTAATCTGTTTCCTTTCACAGCTAAAATAAATATTTTAATACATTTTTTTATGTGTTGCCATTAAAAGGACCAGCATCCGTCGGGCCTGCAGGTCCACCAGGCTCCCCAGGAATACCCGGACAACCCGGGCCACCAGGAGAAAGAGGTACGCGGCTGTGACTCAAAATATATATATATATTTTACCACTAATTCCATAAGTGCCCTTTTCCCAAGTTAATCGATTGAATTGTGTTTATCGGGATCCTAGCGGAGTGTAGAACGTTAGATGCACGTTCTCATTTTCTTAATGTATATGGTTCCTCCAAAAAGCAATGATTTAAAGGATTGTATTAGTCCTAATGTACCGTAGACATCCAAACATGTAATATAATAGTTTCAATCTCTTTTTAACCTTATATATCACAGCTATCAAAAATACGACATAAATTACATGTGAAAATATTATGTGCTCTCATATATTTAACAATATTTTGTAATATTTACAGGTGAAGCCGGTATTCCAGGAGCTCCCGGTATTCCAGGAAGTTCACGAGGTTTGTATAAGTCATGTTATTGTTATAAAAAAAATACTCCCAAATATACACAATTAGCATTTCTTTAAATTGTCGGTAACCCAGCCATTAAATACATTCATTCGATAACAGCAAAGTACTTTCATTATCAGTATTTGGAAATGGTCAATGGTATTTGTTCGTTAAACTTTCTAAAATGATGACAATGAGTCAAAAGCCACAGATAATAATGATGAATTAAAGTCAATTACATCATAATGAGTAATTAGCAAATGTATGACATAAAACAGGTCATTCCAGGTAGCTATGGTTGGAGGATGAACACGTTTTGTAATAAAAAATATGATACCCGGTCCAGAGACCTGTTTCGTGTTCTAACCGGCTTCTCTCTTTAGGTTCACCAGCAGTTGGAAGACCTGGCCAAGGCACTTCTGGCCCGCCAGGCCCCCCCGGTCCTCCAGGACCTGCCGGACCTCCAGGTCAACCTGGTACCTCTGGACGCGGCGCAGAAGAAGTCCAACAGTACATTGCTCAGTACCTGCAGAGTAAGTAATATGTCCAGTATTACCGTACACATTGGATACGTTACGTGATACTGACCTAGGGTCTTCGCTTTTTGTATAGCTGATTTTTTTTCTAACACAGAAAAGATTAAAAAAGTCAATCTTTTTAATACCAAAATATTGTTGGCTGTAGAACGCCTTCCATCAGGATATTCAGTCCATGGACAAAATACAGCACCAATGCAGACGCCATTTTTTTTACCTGGCTATTTTATTGTTATTTAGTAATTAATGCGTTTTGCTTTTTTTTATTAAGGTGAAAACGTCCGAAATTATCTGGTTGGTCCCCAAGGCCCCCCTGGACCTAAAGGAGACAGCGGCCAAGAGGTGGATTATGCCGAGTTGGCAAGTCGCGTCATGAGCTACTTAAGAGGTAAGATCTACTTGCCGTTTGCAGAGGAACTCGTCCCATTTGCTGGAGGATGATGTGATGAATAAATGAGTTTCATACAACCCATATAATATTGTATATAAACAAATGAAATTGCTCAATGGATCCCGGATAATCCAATGGGATTTAGATCTGAGTAAGGGATCTCTGAGGCTTGGAAAGATTGTTCTGTATTTGTTTGTATCTTAGTTTGTATGAAAGAGTTGTTTAGGGCAGACCTTAAAAAATAAAGTTTGCAATTAAGTTTACAATCACCAGTCAACCTTTTTGGCAATAAAGATGGCCGCCGGCATGGTGCATCATGGCACTAAAGATCTGCTTCATCCAATTAGGAATTTGGCTCTGAATGCGTGCCACGGGACCCCAAAACACTCAGACTCAGAGCTATTCAATGTTATTCAATGTTACTGCATTCTGCTTTATTATATATTTTTTTTTTAAATTAAAATGTTGACGTTATTTATCGGTATTTATTATTGCATTGAGATAATCCGAGTAAAAATATTTCACAGGCTCTGGATTCACTTCTGGAGAGGCTAGCCAAGCAGGATTTTTGGGTCCAGCCGTCACCTATGATGAAATCCTGTCAATGCTGCAGAGTAAGTTTATTACATTTTATTTTTGGAGCGTCAGCAGATTCCGGAGCTCTAAGATGGGAGAGTGAATTCTAAAGAACATTGGAATTGACAATATGGTTAGGACATGGTAGGACACACTGGCACAGAGAAGAAGTCTACGATTAGGCGGTTGAGGGGGAAATGGGACAGAAGCTTTAGTTTTATTACTGCTGCTGGAATTAGCCAATCATAGCTGAGGTTTTTAACATAGAATGCCATAACTTCTATCTAACAATTTCCAGGTGGTATTCATACATGGCTGACGTAGAGCATAGAGCTTTTAGATTTGGTTTAGGAAGTCCATTATTTTCTCCTTGGGTTAAGTCTAACCTTTCTTCTAGGCTCCGGGATGCAGATCGGTCTTCCAGGACCACCCGGGCCACCAGGACTACCAGGACTACCTGGGTCTGGCTATGGAGACATCACAGCTTTACTTCAAGGTACAGTATACTTGAGCCTAAATCTAAATAATAGGAGACATGGTGACAATGTAGTTAGCGCATTGTCTAAAGGAGTCTAAAGCATTCTGATTTTATCCAAGAAGACTTGTACTGACATCTATTTAAGGTGCAGTTCCACTTAGACAATGCAGTAGTTGCATCCTCTAGCATGTTCGTTAATTAATTGTTACATTTAGGTTTGGTAGATGAAGGTGATCAGAACCACTGTTAATCTAGTCTAATTTCCAGCACCCCTGTGGATCCAGATGGATCTCACACACTGATGATCATTTGATGCTGCACAAATAATAATGACGAAGCTCATTAGAATGTTTGTGTTTTTTTTTTTTAATCCAGCCTCTGAGTTCCGAGGACTTGTTGGACCACCAGGCCCACCGGGACAACCAGGCCGTCCAGGGACACCAGGTCGGCCAGGGCCACCTGGTCCTATGGGACCACCTGGCAATCCAGCCACCAGCAGAACCAGCTTCGATACAGAGGAAATTTCCGCCTACTTACAAAGTAAGAGATTGGAAAGCCAGCATCTCTGCAATTTCATTGGCCAACAAAGGCGTAATGTCTATGTGTCTCCAAATGTATCTTCTACAGCTGCTGTTCCACTCTTTAGTATGTTAAGCAAATACGCCTTAGACTATCTGACATTTTATTCTTTCCTCTGAAGATTAATTACAACCCAGAAACCTTTAAGAAGTCTTTTAGTTTAGCAACAGTTTAGCTGCTTTGTGTCGCATGACAATTATGTTCCTGGGAAGACAATATTTTTTCTTTATTAAATAATTATTCCTGGGAAGGGTTTGGTCATCAAACACTATTGAAAACATTGATCAATTTTCCTTTGACTTAGCGTTAGTTTAAGGATATATTCCAGCGGCTACATTTATAAGAGCTTGATGATGGCTCCATATGTTTACAGAACTGATTCATTAAGAGACGGCATTAAATAATGTTTATCTTTTTTTCCAGATGTTGGTTATATCGGAGGACCACCAGGACCACCAGGGCCCCCAGGACCTCAGGGACCCCCTGGTAATGGTGGTAATGGTGGCAGCTTGGTCTCTTATGCTGAGAACATTCATGGCGATCGGTTACGCACCGAACTCATTGAGTACCTGACAAGTAAGAACGTCTACATCTATTGTATTAAGCATTCTAATGACTGGAACAACTGTTTATAGATAAGTGAGACATTAGAGAGATCTTTACTGAATATATACGTACATCGTCTTTTGTTTTAACGTTTCCACCTTTATCTTCATAGATCTATCAGATAGGTAGAACAGCAGAATCGGTTTTATTCTCAGGATGTAGTTGAAACTATATATATTTGTGTAGAAGATAAGATGGTCTCAGGCTGTGAGTTTAATCTGTGGTTATTTTATCCAGGTGACAGCATTCGGAGATATATCACCGGACCCCCAGGGCCACCAGGACCACCAGGACCTCAAGGCCTACGAGGGGCTAAAGGAGACAGTGGTGTTATTTCATCTTCATTGTTATCGTCAGGGTTGTTATCATCAGGATCGTTATCATCAGGGTCGTTATCATCAGGGTCATCATCAGGATTATCATCATCAGGGTCATCATCAGGGTCATCATCAGGGTTATCATCATCAGGGTCATCATCAGGGTCATCGTCAGGGTCATCATCAGGGTCATCAGGGTCATCATTTTCTTCATTCGCAATAGATTACAACGAAGTGGCCTCCCGTGTGACGGAACAAATCCAGAGTGAGTCTAGCAAATACATTGTTACTATTTGATATCTGATCAACGTGTGATTGCCTGACCTATGGCACCGACAACAAACAAATTAACCCATTCATGTACCAACAGGAACATGTTCTTTAAAGTGAATCAGCCATGTCCCGAAAACTGCAATGCTAGCTCACAAAACCAGTGTTATATTGAATTATGATTTATTCTAGACATGTCGCCACTAATTCATTTATAAAGCATAAAACCTGAAGATGTATTTGCGAAGCAGCATTGCTTTAGTATATTTGGGTCGGAGTTGAAATACCCCTTTAAAAGAATTTATAAATATTTTTTAAATAATATCTGATATATCTTTATTAAAAAAGGTTGCCGGTAAGAATGGTTTAGCAATTTGGCTTTATTAAGGATTGTATGGATAAGGTAATTTCTCATTTTTGGGAAAAAAGTTAAGATATAATAGATTTATTGAACTAAATAATGCCCCATGAAGGTCGATTTAAGCCCCACTCAGTTTAATGCATAATAATGACCCTCTAGATGCAAAGAGCGACATACAATATGTACATGTAGAGTCTTAACAATGATCTTCTTTTTCTGTAGGTCAAGGCCTACTGCAAGATGTCTCTTTCAACATGCAAAGGACAGTGATCCCAGGACCCCCCGGACCACCCGGACCACCAGGAATCTGCCAAGTCTATGCAACTCATGCTAACATAACAACCGATCTCATGGAGGTCTTTAGAAGTAAGTAAAAAATCAGGGACAGATCTAAATATATATGTGGCAAAATCAGGCATAAAGCTGGAGGGTTTAGATGTAGTGTTACTTTAATTTTACTTTATTGAAAGGGTGGTGGATAAGTGTAAAAGCCTCCCAGCTGAAGTGGCAGGAAGTACTACAGTAAGGGGATTTAAACATGCACGGGATAGGGATATGGGCTCCCGAATCTAAGACCGAGAACAAACAATTTCATAACAAAGAGAGAAGATATTCTTAGAATGTCATGTATCTGCAACACAATGTTTTGGGGTGGCAGACAAGAAGGAGATGCAGGGTTGTTATCCGCGCTTGACATGGAGTCAGGGTGGTAGTCGTGTTCCTTAAAGAAATTAATGTAAAGTAAATGTGTTTTCCTTTACAGCTTACGGAACTATACAAGGTCCACCAGGACAAAAAGGAGAAAGAGGATTCCCAGGGGCCAAAGGTAAATAATACGCTGACGGTGTGAATGAACCCTATTGATTTGGAACAGCTACATTAACATGGCCCCGTAATGAAGCAGGGATACTGAAATGATATCGGGTGTGTATATATATATATATATATATATATATATACACATGTACCGTATATATTTTCTAGGAGGAGAAGGTTTACTTTGTGTAAAAATGGTGTCACGATGCTACCCCCCCAGTGCATCAGTCTGAAAAAAGATATTACAGCTGTCCTTGTCTCGTCTTTACAGGTGACAGGGGACCTCAAGGTTTTAGCGGACAACCAGGGTCAAGGGGGCCAAAAGGAGAGAAAGGTAAGGTGTCATTGGGGCATCTACGATGTGATTATTTGCACGTGTTAACCTGAAAACTACCACCTGCTGGATGACAGCAGATAAAACTCCAGCACCTGGGGAATGCTTCTTGCTCCAAGTCCTTCTCAACGGCGGTCAAACCATTTCTTGGGAAATAAAAGCATCAAGGCTTTTGTGTGACCAACAAGCCCATTGGTTTCCATGGACACTACCCCACATCTAGACCTTAGCCCAATAATTGCCCTTGATATAGTTTAATGACCATCTGTTGGTGTCAATCTATTGAGGGCTGGCTCAACATAGACATTCTTATACAATACCTCCTGAATCTTGAAAAAGTATTCAAGATTCATACCAGCCATGGCTCATTTTTGTAAAAAGATTGATTAACCCGAATAGTTGGAGTAATAATCTATAGAATATTAAATTTGCCGCATCTGTTACTTTGTAACAAAATATATATTTTTATCTTTTTATTTTAAGGAGAACAAATATATGTGGGGAAACGTAAAAGAAGAAGCGTCGGAATTTGAAGTGACATCACCTACGATTCACCTTAAATTGTGAATAACCATTGGCTGAGATTAGCCCCTCCCACAAACATTAATTGTAAATACTGGCCCACAAGCACCTCCAAAGACAATGCTTAATTTATATTTATCAGGGATTATGCAATTACAGTCGTGACCATAGAGTTTACTCAGGATACTAATCTGAGATATGTGACTAGTGTATTTGTTAAATGCCGCTTTGAGTTCCAGAAACACGAGCGATGCAGTCTGTACGTTCTTTTGGAGCCTACAGACATAGGGGCCATTAGCATTTTTTTTGCAGTGTTTTGCTGTGAAATGAGTAGACAATTGGAGCATCACTGCATGGTCAAAATGATCTAGATTAATGTTCACAGGTATATATCTATATAGATATATATACATACATATATGTACATACAGAGTATCACTCACAGCACCATCATAAACGGGACCTGGTGCTAGATCGGGGGCATCACCTTGCTATAGAGGTGTTGGCCAAAGGTAGACCTCCAGCAGTTATTGACATAAAACCCCCAAAAGCCCAGCTAGCCCTAGGCTGGCCTCCAGTCAACATTAGCTGAGGTTCATGGGAGCTTCTCATGAGGCTAGACCAGGTAACCAGGTGATTGACCAGGTAACAGTGCATCAGCTCACTATGGAGGGTTGACCAAAGGTAGACCTCCAGAAGTGATCGACCTAAATCCCTCATGAACCTCAGCTAACCATAAGGTGGACCACCAGCCAAAGGGTTGGCTTAGATTTATGGGAACTGCAGCTCAGCATCTTCAAATCTACCTTTCTTCCACCCCAAGCTTATGTGGATCCGTCTAACAGAATAATATCTTTATAGGATTGTTTGATTTATTTTTTAACTTCATACCATTTATATTTGACTGATTTTTGGTTTATAATAAACTTTGTACATGTAAAGATATTTTTTAAATAACATTTTGTCTGTGGATTAGTCTTTTATTCCAGCGATGGTCTGAGTGTTTCATAGTCTTCAGTTCCGACTCTCTGAAATTAGTATTAAAACCAGTAATTGGCGCAATAACAACTTCAGCTTTCACTGGTTCATTCTAAGCAAATGGTGGCATGGTTGCTCTACCCCCTGGTGGACCCTTTCCTGGGTATCTATTGATGGAAGGCAAGATTTATGCCACCTTTTGCCCTCTGTTGGTGAAGGCATTACATATGGCATTATGAACAAGGTCTGGGGTATTTTACATAGGTCCCCAGACTTAAGCCAAAGAAGACCTAGAATAGATGCCTCGGAGCAAAAACTATCAATAATCGCTGTTTTTGTGCATTCATTTATAACGGACACTAAAATTGCCTCGTATTATGTAATTTACAAAACAAAATGGGTCATCACTGTTTCGTTATACCACCACACTATATATATATATATATATATATATATATATAATTATATATATATATATATATATATATATATAATTATATATATATATATATATATAGTTCGCTTTATACATCAATAAGTGTGATTTTTGATGGTATGGTTTCCTTTTAAATTAAGATTTTTCTCTCTAGAAAGACAATAACACCTGTAAGAGAAAACCCTTTGATTTTGTCTCCTGCTAAGTGTCAACAGTTTGTTCAATAAACTTGATTGAATTAATTATATTTCTCGTTTCTTTATGGCTGTGAGGAGACGGTTTTGGGCCATTGCTTGGTTTAATGAGATCTACTTATGAAGAGTATACCCACAAAACACACAACAGACCAATCATACACAACTGATGAGAACACTTGTATTTGGACCAGTGCATACAAAGTGAGGGGTTGTAAGAACAAATTATGGAAAAACATCAGTAGAACACACACACAGTGAGAGCGAGAATGAAAGTGTGAGAATGAGAGTGAGAGTGAGATTGTGTGCGTGCGTGCGTGCGTGCGTGAGAGTGTGTACATGTGCAGGACGCTACGGTGGAAAATGTACTTGAGTCCATTAAATCTGATTTACGCCTAATTAACACTAGTACAGGAGGTTCCTTTACGGTCTGCTAAAATAATGCATGCGGAGCACAGGAAGCGCTTTACAACTTCCTGCTTGGGCTGTCCGTAGGATTCCAAAACAGTCTTGAAAGATCGAAAGATCAAGGGAAGTGAAGAATAGAGTCTGGTGAAGTCTGCTGAAATAATGCACCCGGAGCACAGGAAGTGAGTTACAACTTCCTGCTCGGGCAGTCGGCAGGCCTTCAATGCGGAATGACATTCATCAACCTTTCTACGGCTGCACCGATTCAGATAAAGGCCTCAGAAATTACACAGGAATAATCCACTTTTCAAATAAAATACGTACTCAAAGAATAGAATGTCTTTACCACAAAAGAGTCATTTCCTGTCTAAAGCTGGCCACAACCTTCATAGGTGGTGCCAGTAGTGACTCAATTACATCTCATCCAGGTCACCTAAATCTATGAAATCTAATTACAAAACAGTGCAACCTCCATAACATCATACCAAGCGTCCAGGGTTCTTACGGACAGCACCAGATTTTGGGCACCGTCTATCATCTTATCTCCCCTGACTGGACCAAGAGCTGTAAAAAAACAATGCCTATGCTTTTACAACCCAGCCCTCCATCGCAGCTGCCATGTGGGCTCTTGGTGTGGTGGGTGGATGGTCCCGGCCCTGACCACTTTACAACCCCATGAAAGTTGCCCTTTGCTGGGTAAATTGGACCTGTGGCCCTTCTACTCAAGAGGCCTCTGGGTATCTACTCCCTCTACAGGGTGGAAAACTCCCCTGTGGAGGGCATTAAAAGGGAACCTTAAAAAAGTTTTTTAATTTAATAAACTCCTCCGCACACCTCCCGCTGTGTGTCATTCACACAATGCTGCTTTTCCTGCTAACGACACAAAATCCGCTGTCTATCCACATCAGATAGACAGAGGCTATTTGTTCATTCTTGCGTATATCCTGCGTAGTTCTGCGTCTCTTCTTCCTTAGAATACGGCGCTTGGGCCATCATTGCTAAAAACAAATCTGAATTTAGGTTTTTACTAGCAAGTTTACAATAAAATTAAATGTACTTATTATCTTGTGACACATCTTAGTTAAATATTTTCCCCTTTCACAGATAACACGCAGACCCAATAGAATACCAATAATGACTGCTTTTCTTCTTCTTAATTTATTCTTTATGTCTTAATCACATAATTTCCTTCACGGGACTTTCACAAAAACAAAATCTGATAACACATTTTTGTGTTGTGTGATTACATAGAATGTAATCAGGGGTAATGGTGATCCCCCATAAGCCTACCTAAAGAATAAGCTTGTGGAACCAACAAAAAATGGGAAATAAATGCATTTTTTGACAATTTTTCTGAAACCCGAATGATGACGACAATAAGAATTACTCCGTTTACTTCATTCATTTTTCTTATGGAGGATTGTGACATCATACACCTTCTTACCAGACGATAATGACAAAAGAAGACGACACAGATGCAACCGTGCATGGGCAAGAGCGTTTTATAATATAAATCCAAGTGGATAATACTGTTCACATAAAGTTTCATTTAGCTCTGAAATTACAAGAGCACAGACTTCACTTCTACTAGATAATATTTTCTACAATATAAACCTATTAATGCCACTGCAGGAAAAAAAAAATATACAATACAGGTGTAATATAGCCAAGTAACGATATATATATATTATATATACGCAGAATGAAAAACAAATGAGCAAAACAAATAAATGTTCAACATATACATGGCGTCCAGAATGCGGCAGTTCAGAAAGCGTTTGCCAAGAAACAGCCTAAAGCTTCATTTAACCATTTGAGCACCTGAGCAATCTGTAACAGGGTTCAAAGCTCTTAAAAAAATAAAAGTGTAAGACGTTTCTCACGCTTAATAAGCGATATTAAATATGGACTAGATTTGGGGAAAACCGTTCTCTGGTGTGCTTGCCGTTAACATATTAGTGCAAAATATAAAAAAAAAACAGTATTATCCTTGCCCTGGCAGTGGCTTTTTCCTTATTTTCTGCGTACGAGAAGAATTACCAGAAAAAAACAACACTTATTATTTTTAAATAAAACTAAACCATCTCATTAAAACTTGTTTCCCTGTTTCAGGCGCTGGATCATTGAAACGAGCGCCATTCAAGTCTTGGGCTAGAAATGGTTAATCCTAAAGGGAGTGTATTATCAGGACGTATTTCATTCAATACTCCATAGGTATAAATATAAAGCCAAAAATTTGAGGTTTGCTCTCATAGAAGCAATTTGAACCGAATCAAATGCTCCCGTCGGAAGCCATTAACAAAAAAAACTCTTCTTCCCCTACAATTTGAGTCGTATGTGAATTTTTGGTAGGATAGACATAATAATTATACGATTACCGTTTTGGAAGGACACAACAGCTAAATAGAAAGCAGCTAAAAAAAAGAACGATGATCCAAAGTATTTTGTAACGACAAAGCCATGGAAAAGAAAAAAAAATTAAATTGTCTGCTCTGAGATAATAAAACAATAAAAATGGCGATATAATATAGCGAGATCCGGTGGATCTGTGGACTCGGAATAGTCTATGTAGTAACATAACCAAATGAATTAACTAATTCATGACTTTTCCATGGGAGATACATTTACCTTTACTATTTCACCAGGTCCTTAAGCAATATTAACCCCTTTGCGACAAAGCCCGTACATGGTCGGGCTCACAACGCATTGTCTTTGATGGGTTAAAATGACAACCCATTGTGCCTAAGGGGTTAAAAATATAATATTAACGCAAGTATCTCCGGAAAAGTGCCTTGAAAAGTACCAATGAACAGAATGGCGTCCTCACGTGCCGTCCACGACGCGTCATCAATCTTGCAATTTTTGGTGAAAGATGGTGTTTGCGTGATCAGAACATGCAACGACGCAAAATCAACCCAAGGATTATAAAATATCAATAAAGTAGTCTAAAAAAACCCCCTAAAATACATTTCTAAGCAAAGAAACTTTCATAAAAGGGGAACGTTGTAACATTAGTGGTACAAATCAGCCACACAAGTCTCGTTGACGTTGCCGTAATAGATAACTTCAGGCTTCAGGCTTAGGGATTGCGTCAAATACCGAATCCGAAGAAATGTAGGCCAAAAATAAGCGTTCGTATTTTTTCCACATTAAATAGTATTCAAAGATGGCGGAGGATTATCTTCATACCGAAAAGCAGTGGTTTTCACAAACTTTTTTTTTTTTATAATTGTTTTTTTTTTAAGCTTTTTTTGTCTTACAGCAAATGCTATAAAATGAACTTTTTCAGCTGAAAGTTAAAATGAAAATAAAAATCAGTCTCGAAACTGAATTTATAAAAAAAAAATTTAAAATTTAAAATTTTCCATGCTTTGTTTTTTTTTTTAATCTACGGTGAAATAGTATAAAAGGAGAATAAAACTACGACTCTGCCGGTGTTCTGGAGCTGTAGTGCTACAGAAGAGACCTCCAGGCATAGTGTCGTTATGTTCCAGATGAACCGAAGCTCGGGATGGGGTAGAACTTGGAGATGCGGCTGTGCGTGGTGGGGTTAAGGCATTCAGAGTCGCCGCTCATTTTAAAAAATATTTCCTGCTCCTGCAGTTTCCGTGTAAACTCCTCTTCGAGGGCCTGTCGGGAAAACAAAGAACAAATTTCTACCAACGCTCCGCAAGAACCTACAAGATCCGTCCAAATATTTTATGGGAAAACATAAAAATTCTTATTTTGTCGTCACCTTTTTCCTGGGTCTTAGCTTCTCTCTCCACTCCTTGAGCTCCAGAACGTGTTCTTCGTCCAACTCTTTCAGCTTCTGCGTTTCGTGTTCTATCAACAGATGGCATTTCTCATTCTGGCAAAACAAAAATTAAATAATTAAAACCGTATATCGTGAATTAAGTTTAATTTCAACCCCATGAAAGTATGGCGGCCACCTTGTCTATCACTAGGTTTAGCATGGTCACGACCAACAGGATCATCAACCTCAAGCCAATCCATGAGCAATACGAAGGTTTTTATAGAAAGCGGTAAGAGGGGCCGTTATACAGTCATGGGGCATCCTACCCGGGATCCTCCATTCTGCCCAGATTCTCCAAACCATTTCATCATGTGGGCAACGCGATAAATAACCAACAGAAGATCAACTTCATCCCTTCATTCTTACAGCCGCTCATTGTCATCAACAAACCAACTTGCATGCTAGCGGCGGAAAATCTAACACATACCGGCTGTCTGCCATAATTAATAGCTTGGTTATTTTAAAAGCACCATATTTCAAAATGGCGGCCAATATGTCAAATACTGGAAGGCGAACCATAAACAACCTGCCCCTTCCCATCGCCTTAACTTCTGTTATTAAAGGGGAACTGTACCCGTCACAAATCTAGATGAATTTATCTACATTCCTCTACGCCTCTGCTCTTCGTCCCCTTAATCAGTTCTAGTGTTTTACATAGATTGAGACTAGTTTAACCCGAGCAAGCCGAGGCCTTCGGCGTAATCAACAAAACCTGCACTACAATAAATCTCTTTTGCACTTTAACAGAGGGAGCCAGAAAACGCTGGAGGGCCGGTAATTTGCGGGGGAAGGTAAGACCGCTGCTCCCAAGGAATAAATAAAAGGTGGGTTTATTTGGGAAGGGACCGTCTGTACGGGTGATCTCGCCCCTTTAAATACATGGTGTCGATATACCGGACCTGTAACTGCTGAAGCTCCCGGACGTTGGCATCGCATTGTAGCTGCAAATCTCGCATTTGGTTCTCGTGCTTTTGATGCTGAGCCAATCTTTCGTTCTTCTGTCTTTTTTCTTCTTGAACGGCAAACTACGGCGCAAACCGAAAGGGGGAAAAGAAACAGGGAAGGTATAAGTCTCTTCAGCACAATGGAAAACACCCTATACATTCAAGCGTTAACCTCTAGAATGCTAGGTAAATTGTAAGCAGTTTATAAAGTTGACTCCTGTATATCACTATAGCAAAACAACAAAAACCTATCGGTGGATAAATATACGTCGGCCCCCGGTCACACAAAGGGTTAAAGAAAAGTGTACCTGTTTAATTTTCTCTCTGTCTTGTTCGGGCGATCCGACTGAATTAATCCGTAGACTTTTTTTGAACATGGCCATGCGGGTCTTGGCGTCGCTGCGTTGAATTTTCGGCAGCCGGCCCCTTTCTTGAGCCTGCTTATTCTTCAACTCTTCGATGAGCCGCTGGTTATACCTCTGCATCTGTTCCATCTCCTACACCGCAAAGAATACAAAACACATGATACGCGCAGCGAAGGACGGGAGGGAAAAGCTTCTTCCACCCGAAGGCTGGAAAGCCGACAAAGCGCGTTTTAACAGGGGGGGGGGGTTCCTCCGAAAAAAAACTCTAAAGGTCTACAAGTCCGAAAAGAAAAGAAGATGCAAACCTTCTCGTGTCTCTTCAGTAACTGGTGCCGCTGCATAAAATACTGATCCTTCAGTTGCTGTTTCAGCAGCTGATGCTTCTCTTGCAGGTGTCTTTCTTCTAATTCCCAAATCGCGGCTTCCCGGGCTGGTCAGAAAAAAAAAAAAAATACATAAGAAATAAAGTAGGCATGGCAGGTCTCCTTCACTTCATCTTCAGAACACAGAGGTCCTCTGCCCACCTCATCACCTGTCTGTTCTCTAAGCCCGAAACATTCAAGATTCCCTCGGTTCCTCGACTAAACCTGCCCTCCCTCACTACTTTCTGATCAACGATCCATCGCCAAGTGATGGCAAGAAGCAGCGAAGGTCATCAGGTGGAACATCAAGCTTTGGACAACAAGCCTAAATAGCGGCTCTCCTGCCTACATCTGGCTAAGAATGCTCAGAAGCGCTAACCGTTGCCTACTCGAGATGAGGCTTTGAAAGGCTTTTTAGCTACAGAGGGGCTTCCAGGTTAATGCTGGTTTTATGTCCTCCAGTTGAAGTCTAGTTGATGTTTGGTGTTCAGGACGTACCTCTCATAAGCTGCTGCTTGTGATTCAGACAATCTCGCTCAATGTTGGCCAGCTCGGTCTTCTGCTGGTGAATAATCTTCTTCAGGGATCCATCGAGCTCCTGCTGCTGCTTCATCACAAATTCCTGCTCCTGTTAGAATAGAATAAGTTAGGGACTGCTTCCCAGATTCAAAAACACACACCACACACCACTTAAAAACGTCAAAAAAGGTAAATCAACTAAAGGACGGAACACAAGATTTTTTAGTTTTGCGATAACAACGTTGGCTCAAATTGAAAAATACAACGAAAAAATTCATTGCGGCAGCAAATGCAGCCATTTTTTTCTGTGTTGCAGCATGAGATGCATGAGACATGCGCGGCATCTCATCCCACAGAGATCGCTGCTTCTAAGATCCGCGTTATTTAAAAGAACGGCTGTAGAAATCCGAAAACGTTCATTTTGGCACAAAGATTTTGTTTCACAGCAAACTGCAAACTTAGGGGGCAGGTATCAATTACCCACTACTGCATATCAAGGATACAAATATTATATCGTGTTAGAGATGGATATTGAAATTGGGGAGAAATTTTATTGTCTGTGTGAATACTAAGCCCCCCTCCTTTGCTGCCACCATGCTGACGGGGAGGATCAGGCTGCCGAGGGAGTAGCGTCGGGGGGTTTGGTGGACATGACCATGTGGAGACCTGCGCAAGCAGCCATGGAATAACCCAACAGCATGTTGGCACAACTGCCTCTTCGCGGGGCATTAAGGCCCTTTTCCTTAAGCTAACCTTTTGGGGGGGGGGCAGAGTTTACGTTCTAATAGAACATGCAGCGAAACGGACATTGGCTGAACGTTTTAAGGACAGATTCTCCTAGGCACACATCAGAAAACACACACGTAATAGAGAAAGGGTCGTGCATTAACGTCGCCTAAATCTCAACCAGGCCAAACTCAAAAAAAACAAAATCCCGTGCAACGGACCCAGACCTCCGAGTGCCCACTCACATCCTGCATCTGAGCGTTGAACAGAGTACACGAGGACAACTGAAACGTCTGAACCATAACCTGGGCTACACCCTGCGGAGCAGAACACAGCCCCCAACAACCATTTATTTCCGATCCTCGGTATTTACCACGCATCAGACAAGTATTTGGGGTAAAAATACACAGAAAAGTAAAGTATCACAAACACATATTCACGGCGCAGGAAAAAAAATACCATCCATATTTAATTTACAAATAATGAGTTATTTCCTTAAAGGCGTCTTCTTTCCAAATCACCGATGTTTAGAATCCACGCACTTTTTTTATGCCGCTAAGAAAAACCTACAGACAACTCTAGATATTTCACCCTCTGTTTGAATAAAAAAAGCAGCTGCTGCGGAACACTTAGATGTCATGTTTCCAACCATTACTACTTTAGACCTTATCGTACAGCGCTATGGAATATGATTGCGATATAAAATAATAATAATAATAAATAATATACTGCACACTGGTCTTGGTTTAAACCAATAGCGAAGTTAGACATTGGAGTTTATTCACTAAAGGAGGAATTGCCAGGACAGTTATGGCCCCAACTCCCTGAATTCACTGCATTATAAACGACCATTCCAGGCAAACTTCTCTGCAGGAAGGGCTGATCCGGCCCTGTGTCATGTATAGTTCAATCAAGGCCACTTTATATGGTTTGGTCATCCAAGCTATTCTTGCAGCAGGCGGTCACAGGCATTGGCTCTTCGTAATCTATAAAGTATAGTCGGTGCAATGAAACTGCAACTCTCCTACCGACTCCCCCCCTTAGTGAATAAACCATCTGTTGGGGGGGGTGCTGTGTTTTATACACAATTGCTTCAATACAAGCACCGTTACTTTCCGAGGGTAGTCTTCTTCTCACCAGACCTTTGTTATATTTACAAAGACATTCTGACATTTTAAGATTTTAACCAAAAAACTGAAAATCAATGAAACCCAATCTTATCGTATAACTAGTTTGAAGCACTAAAAATGTTAAATGGTCAAAGAGGAACTGTCACCTGGCCAGCTTTTAGCAGAATTTGACTTATTAAAATAAAACCAAGTAGCATGGAGCTTTTATTTTCCAGCTCATGTAACCGTTATTGGTCTCCATCTCCAAACGGAGGTAACAATTTAGGGGAAAGTGATGAAAATCGCGAGGCGGGGACCATGGGGGATGACCGCTATCCCCCGAATACACATAACGATAGTTTTTAATATGTCGATATTGCTTTCTGTGACAGATCCGCTTTAACCCGACAGTCAGTGCGCTACGGCAGGAGGTTATGTGATCAGCGATCGGTCCGGGGTTAGTCGTAACACTCGACGGTTTGCCGACAGGCGGGTTTTACGAGTCACTCAGGGAAAGCATTAGGCTTCTTCTCGGGGGTTTAGTAGCACAAAGCGACGGCTGTTACCTGAGCGTGCTGGGATTGCGCAAGCTCTTCTTTCCTGCGTTTCGTGAGCTCTTTTCTCAGCTCTTTTGGTGCTTTCTCCACGTCATTTAAAACCTAGTACGAGCATGCAGAAGGTGGGGAAAAAATGACTTTTTTTTCGTAGAGCAAGCGCTTACAAGAAGCACGTCAGCCAGAGTAAAGCCAAACCACCGTGCGGCAGATGCCTGTAGAGAGCACCTCTGTAGTTGGGAGACAGAAGCCCGAGCCCGTGTCGAGTAGCCCGTGTGCGCTAATGATGTCTAAAGTCTGATTAGATGGGAGCTGACCTGGAAATGGAAACTGTTGACTGATAAAGGTTTAACGTTACCTTTAACTGCTGTGTGTTGCCCCTGCATTAGTAGAATAAAAAAGGGTCATCATATACACGCTTGTGACCCTACTTAGAGCTTGTATGATGTCATGAGTGATCTAAATGAATAGATCGCATGCAAGATTGTGGAGCGGTACCGACTGAAGAAAGGCAGGAGAACCTCAGCAGCCGCCTGAGACGGATCATACACCAAGTTTAACAAAAGAACATAAATGCCCCGTATAGAAACCATTCGGCAAAATAGAGTATAAGCTCTCGGGAGCAGGGCCCTCCTCTGTATAGATGTCGTAACGAGATAAAGTTATTGCCATTTTAAATATCTTCAATGTCCGCTATTGTAACAGCGCTACGGAATCTGCTAGCGCTATATCAATAAACGTGAACTGAGTAAACGCTCAGTTAAAAAGTGCAATTAAGGCAAATATGTTCTAAGGCAAGGCTTTCTGATGTATGAGATGGGAGAGATTCTGTGGCAGGTGGTAGTTATGAAATGGTGTATTATTAAAGACGTCTGTCTTTATTATATATATATATATATACACACACACATTGCCCACGTTATGATTATATATATATATATATATATATATATATATATATATATATAGATAGATAGATAGATAGATATATTCACCTGAAGTTAACCCTTGATAACAGGGCCAGCTAATGGACTATTAAGATTTCTTAAGTTAAACTTGTGTACTGAGAACACAGCCTCCAAGCCCCATCCCAGGAGAGGAAAAAACACCTTTATCCATTTCACCGCGGAAAAGTTTTGTAAATGACGCTATGATGAAACTTGTCACCAACACCCATAGATCCCGGCCACCAGGGAAAAAGAGCAAACTCGGTATAATATAGTGAAGAGGTGGGGAGAAAAAGGAACATCGTAATTAACCTTTGAGAAAATAAAAATGGTACCATTTTGTAATAGATATATTTGATAAATAACAAATAAAATGAAATTAATATATGCTGATTAAAGCAATTATATCCGCTGACAGACAAACGCTGCTTATGTCATACATTCATGTAAGGGGAAAGAATGAGAACATAGAACGTATCTTTTTCGAGTATAAACTGTCTCAATCAGAGGGTACGTGAAATTAATTTAGTAATTAAAACAGTCAAATAGACAGGGATCGGTAACACTTCAAAGCATGCCTGGTTTTCATTAGTGGTCATATTATCACATATGAGACAAACTAATCCATGGGAGAAAGGGGCAGACGAATATTAACAAGGATTTAAAATCAAAGATACTTAGATCCCGTTGCTTGTCCAATTCTGGAGAATTATACCCCAATTATTCCACTTTTCAGACCGGTACGTCATCTCAGATTCAAGTCAAACTCAGAAACAGAGGGTGACTTTAAATAGCGAGAACGCGTTTTGAAGAACTCAGTACAACAATGGATACCGATCAGCGAATTTAAGATTAAAGACGGCTCTCAGCGGGGACCTTACCTCCTTCTTTCGGTTTTTTAACACGTTCTGGAATTTAGAGAGTTCCTTTTCCTGTTCGGATTTGATTCGCTTGGCTTCATCGCGCAGGCGCGTGGTGTGCTCCTGTTCCAGGCGCTCAATGGTTTGCTTCTGCTGCTTTTCCAGATTTTCAATGTCCTGATCGTAATGACGTTTCTTGCCCTAAAAGGAAAAAAAGGTAATTTGTCCTGTTTCTGCTACGCGCTTAGTTGTTCCCTTGAATCATCGCTAGCTAGCAGATCTTTGTACTTAAAAGACCATTAAATCTTTGCTTCCCTGTGTCCGGAAATGGGTTGCCTGAGGATCATGGGGGTTGCTCCAAAACAATAAAAGTTGGTCAAGGCTAGATTGGTTGTGAATATTAGCGCCAATTAAAAAAAAAAAGTGAAAATTACTGTCAAAAACATACATTTGCAGTCAAACTAAACTATTTTGTAGGGTAGTGCGAGAAGATTTTGGATCATCCACCAGGATAAAATAAGTCATAGAAAACTATTTGTTCACAGCTTCTTGTTTTTTCATTGTTTCTGGTTAGTTTAGCGGGATGTAAAACGTTGGTACTTTTTTTGCTGGGGTATTTAGTATAGAACAGCTGTTTGTCTGTATTCACTTATCTTACTAGTTTTTGTTTGCTGACATATTGATTACATTATTCCTACTTGTCTTTTTCTTTGGGGGGGGGCACGCAATCGCTGGATTATTTATTTGTTATATTTTAGGCTATATAAATCATACAAAAAGCCCATACGCTGAGCATTTAGAAGTTTCCAATGTACATTTAAAGGGGAACTTTTGAAGAACAGGAAAACAAAAAATAATTGCACTAAATATTGCACTAAAATAAGTAAAAGTAGCGTTACCGTCATTTCCTGTTCAAACCGTCGGAAGATCTGCTCTCGCTGCTGTAATAATTTGTTGCTAAGAAGCTGCTGGGCTCTCTGCTCTTCCTTCTGTAAAAGCCGCAGCTCCCTCAGCTCCTGCCGCCTTCAGAAAAGCGAATGAATGAGTTACCACAAGCCGCAATGTCACATGAGAAAGGGAAGAGAACATGCAGTTTCATTGATAACAAGACAGGACTACGTGGTCTTACTGTTTTTTTTTTCCTTTTTTAATATATTTTAAAAATTTATGTTCAATAACACCAATTTAATATACGGTCAGCATATTTATTTATGAAATGTATTTATTTATTTATATAGGGATTGTACCCCCCCCCCCCACACACACACTATACAATCAAATGAAGTGTAAAGATACAAGGATGGGGTTCAAATTTGGTACCCGATTACGGTCAAGGGGAATATTAACCCCGTCTCATCTCTTTCAAGTAAAGACATTCCTCATGTCTTGTTTCCCGTACAACACAATTACTAGCATCATTATCAGAAACATACCGGCAACGCGGGAATAATACATGTAGGGCTAGAGCACTCTCTAGATTGTAAGCTCTTTGAGCAGGGCCCTCCTTACCTCTTGCTCCTGTAAATCTAATTGTTATATTACATACTACTTGTTATTTGCCGTTTACCCCTTGTACGTAGCTGCGGAATATCATGGCGCTATAAAAAACAATAAGTAACAAGAAGAATCTGAACAGCCATTTAATAAAGCAATTAAGAGAGCGATGACCCCGCGGGACATTATCACTTTTTAGCTTCCTCAAGGTGTGTTCTTTAGAGGAAGTAAAATTATTTCTATTTTCACTTTTTACCCTCGAATCGCTGATTTTGATCTGGTAGCTGCAGCAGCAGTTGCCATGAGGCTCCATAAAAAAACAAACATTGACTTTTATGAACATCACAACTTTCTAATTTAAGGATGATGCTTAAATACTTATTAAATTATTAATTATTAAAAAAAAAAAAAAACAGATTTTCTTAAACCATACCGAAGGAATCTCATCTCTTCATTCTTGGAGTCATTATCAGTGACTATTTTCGAGGTTGTGACGCTTACTTCAACGCCATCAACCATAAACTTGCGAGTTTTCTTTAAAGTTTTCTTCTGTCTCTTGCTTTCCTATGCGTATAAAACAAAACAAAAAAAAAAAAATCATGAAGGGTCATAATTTAAAGGAAGAAAGCTAACATTTTTAAGCCCGGTCTTAAATAGTAAAAAAAATAAAAAATAATAAAAAAAAAATAATAATTAAAAAAAAAAAAAAAAAAAAAGGGAATTTTGAGGAAAACAAAGGATACTTTTTTTTTATTATTATTCACAGACTTTTTTATGCTATTTCTTTCTGAAAATTAATTATGCTACAACACATATAACACCCCCAATAGCCAGAGAGCTAGCAGTAGTGGCTGGAGACATTGTTGTAAGATTCTAACCTGTACAGATAATGAGCCGGACTCTTTACTTTTGGTAAGAAAACTGGATATAGACAAGTTCAAATCCATGCTCCCGCTGTCAACCGTAGAGCCGGTACCAGAGTCAGAGTCGCTTTCCTTTGGATGCTCCCCGATTGTTTGGGTGTTTTCAGATGAGCCAGCGGACGGCACGTGATTTTTTCCTTCGCTTTCAGCCGTCACCACGCTGATGCTGGGCACGGTCGCTGGATGTTCTTCTGGCTTTGTTTCAATGGCAGGGTCAGTCGGAACGCTGGCATGAACAGCGTTTTCTTCGGGTAGGCCCTGCACGCTCTCTTTATCAGGCAGAGAAGCTGTAGATGCTTCCTCATTCTTCTCCTCTTGGACAGGATCTTGAGGAACTTGGATAGTGTTTTCTGAGATCTTAGGTTCGGTTGGTTGAGATGTAGCAACCAGATCAGCGACACTGTTTTCACTCGGCTTTTCTGATGTCGGGGCAACTTCATCTACAGAGGTAGTGCTTACAACTGGCTCCGCTTCAGTCTTTTTAGGGGTGTCTCCGCTGTCAGCCACCCATTCAGCCGAGGCATGTTTTGCACCAGGATCTACTTTAACCTTCTCCTCTGAAGGCAACTCTTCAGACACCTCAGGCTGTTGTTCACGGACATCATTAGCAACAACAGAATCCGATAGTTCATTAGTTACCTCTCCACTTGGAATATCTTCTTTGACTGCTTCCTCACCGTCTTTCTTTTCATCTACAGGTTCTTCTTTTGGTAGGTTATTTGTCATTTCAGGAACCTCTTCTTCACACGGTACCTCAGATGTTACACTTTCTGGTTTTACTTCATTTTGTGTCTCCTCTGTTACTAGAGAATGAGATTCCTGAGGAGGAGGAACTGCATTCTTATCTTCATCGGAAAGGGTTCTCTCCTCGTTATCTTGTTTAGGAACAGCTTGTATTTCTTCGTGAGCTGGTTTAACGTCATTTTCTTTGGTTGGATCCACAGAAGGCAACTCATTCTCCCCTTCACTTATTTTTACGGTAGCTTCATTTGCTGGTACGGTGGGAACATCTGGTATTCCATTCTCTGAGACCTCTTGACTGATCGGTTTCTTGGAGAGGTCTTCAGCGCTCTCGACCTCCTTTGTCGGTTCAGGTTGTACATCTTGATTTGGTTTAGATTTTATATCTTGATCAGGTTTAGATTTTATATCTTGATCGGACACTTTACTCTCAACTTCAGCGGGCGCTGCGTTTTCTGAGACCGGTTCTAGACTTGAAGCATTCTGGGAAAGTTTGTCGTCTTCCAAGCTTGCAATGCTGAGGTCTGAAGAAGCTCTCTTATTGTCTGGGACAGGCTACAGAACAAATAGTAAAACGTTATAGGTATAAAAGTATAGAAAGTTCTCTTAATCAATTACAGTACATAATTATTTGCATACAAGCTAAAATGCATACCAGGCAAAATCCCATGTTTTCCCCATTTTTAAATAAAAACTGTTAGATAATAAAAAACTACAGCAAATAGAATACATGATGGTTTTAATCATATTGTAGTATTTAATTATAAAATAATTGGAAAATCCTGCATCTAGCGATCGAAGATTCAGTGCCATTTAGTTTGCTTTTACATTTAAACGTGTAAGTATGTTTTGCATGTCACATTTTAGCTACCAATCCCCAATAACATCGTCGTCAGCTCTGCATACACAGACATCGGCATACGCAGCCTCCAAAACTCCTACCAAAGAATGGTCTTCTGAAAAATCTTCCTCCTCTTCCTTGGCATCTTCTACTTCCTCCAGTACCTCAGCCTTGGCCTCTGCAATCAGTTCTCGGACGGGTTTGTTGGAAGTCACGGTAGACACAAAAGGGTGCTAAACAAAAAAAAAATATTAATACATAAAAAAAATATCAAACATTGCGGTAGAATACATTGCTTTTTTTTTGGCTCCACTACCTGTAGTAACTGGGCTGTAGTCCATCGGGCATCAAGATTTTTCTCCAGACATTTCTTTAGGAAATCACTGAAATCTAGAGACCTTAAATAATAATAAAAAGCTGTATTAAAGTCACAATCCCCAGATTATAGGGCAATGTTACAAGTGGAGCGACTAGAAATGCAGTAATCATCAGTTTGTTCATTAACAATAGAACACACTGAGCTTTCTTCAATTTGTCTGACACTCTAATCTTCTTAATGATTCTCTAACATATCTTACCCATGATGTAAGCCCTGACCACAAATGGATTTTTTTTTTCTGTGAACAGCACTGAATTGAACCGATCTGTCAATGTTTTATGAAATGGAGTGGTAAATAACATCACATAATGTCTGAAGATTTTTTGTGGTCAAATTACTTTAGATGTGTTCATTTACATACAGACTAGACATGTGCAAATGGGCCAAAAAGATTGGGACACATTTGTGGGTTTGTTCCCTGCCCATTTAATTTGGCTGAAAATTTGGGGGCATTTTTAATTCGGGAACGAAATTCTTTGCCCGGTGCACTCATTCACTCTCATTCTCACCCTGTCTAAATGTTTCCCTACCTTTTCTGCCGACCACTCCCGCATCATCTTCTCCCTTCTCTTCAATCCTCAATCTTCTTTGTTCCTCTGCATCTCCGCGGACATAACCCAGCAACTTCTGACAAAATGGAGGCACTGGGGTGACGTATTCCCCGATCCTCCATTGGAGGGAGAGGACCGCAATCGCCATCATATTGACTTCAGTGGGAGCTTGCGGTGACATCCTCTCCCTTGATTGGAGGATCGGGCAAGATGCAGTGCTGCCATTTTGGAGGAAGTGGCTGGGTTACGTCCACGGAGATGCCGATGAAGAAAGAGGATACCAGATTAAGGATAGAAGATGTGGAAGAGGAAGTGGTTGGCAGAGAAGGTGAGGAAACATTTAGAGAGCGTGCGAGAGTGAGTGAATGTGGACCCACGAATTTCAGATGAAAACTCTGAGCTTTCTGAGTTTCTGGGGCTTTGTACGACTTGCAGATTTGCACGAATCCGAATGCACAAGTCTAATACAGACCCAGCGAGCTGCATTCGGCAGTACAGGCGTACCGCACAACAGTAGGGTCTTGTTAAGGGTACAATTTTAAACTGGTTTTCTGTTCACAACTATTATCTGCGATCCTCTCCTCCGCTGCTTTGACCTAAGAAAGTCAGCACCTGCTTACAAACATCCAATGCAAACTGTGCACCGATCTGAAGATAATCTATTATAAAGCAGACCGGGGCTTTGGTGTCCTGCTGAGTATTTCACACAGAAACACTAAGGGGTATGCAAGAGACGTAGGAAGAAAAGAAAAAAAAGTTTCCTTTCAGAAGGCCAAAAAAGCACTTTGCTGGCATCTAAAGCATGAACTAAAGATGTGGAACACTTACCACTTTGATGGCTGAGCTAAGGTAGGGGGATCAGACTTTGCAATCTTTAACAGAACTCGCATTGGATTGAGCTCGTGATGCGGAGGTTCGATCTGAGCCATCTCGATCAACGTGACTCCAAGAGACCAAACGTCAGCTTTGAAGTCATACGGCCTATCCTTTGACGTTTCGCACATCACAACTTCCGGGGCCATCCTGGAAATTCCGGGGAAAAAACCATTAATGTATAGCTTTCACAGAGCACCGTCAGAATAAAGAAAAAAATAAAAAAGCAATAAATACAACAAGCCTTACCAGTACGGTGTACCGATAAAGGAGTCTCTTCTCTGTAAGGTCCGAGTATTCTTAGCAGATACTCCAAAATCAGCTTTAAAAAAATAAATAAATAAAAATCACATTAAATAGCATAACTTAGTTGGTAAGGCCAGTTTTAGACCACTAATGAATTATTTTTTTTCGACACAAATGATCTTTTACGGTGACAGAATCTGTGTTCTAAAATCTCTAGTTTAACCTGTTCCTGCCATATCTTTTTTTTGTTATCAGCTACAATCCCCACCCCCCGCAGAATTAGTCACAGGGCAGAGAACACAAAGTGCACAGTTTGAGGTTTTTATCCTGCATTCTTGAATCCTCTTTTAATAAACGTATGAATAGGAGGGGGGAGTCCAGCAGAACACTGCATCTCTCGCAAAAAGCAACACTGCCCCAAAATAAAGGCAAAAAATACAAAAAGCAGACAAAGGTGTTTTCCTAAACACTATTCCTTAGAGCGCCGGAGGGGTGTGCTTCATAATGGCGGGCTATTAAATGGTGGAAGCCCATATGACCTTTATTTTTTAGGATGGTGTTTATTTGATAAAGTTTGAGTTTCATACTTCTACAACACTTACCCAATTTGACATCGCCCTCTAGCGAGAGAAGTATATTTCCCGCCTTCAAATCCCGATGAATTATTTTATTTTCATGTAAATACAGCATGGCCTCCAAAGTCTGCTTACAAACCACCCGTATCTGCGGCTCCGTCAAAGGCCTCTCAAGCTCTGGAAAGAAAAAAAAAAGATAAAAAGAAATAAAAAAAACGTACAGATATTTTCTGTGGGGTTCACGACATACTTCCTAGAAGGAGACGGTCTAGTTACCGTCTTTAGTTACCCAGACAGGACTATTCTTAATACAAAAAACTAATGCCCCCATGCCCGGGCCCTGAATTCCCACCGGTTTGAAGTGTCATGGCATGTTAAAGGGACACTTCATCCATCATGTGCATCTCCACGCATATGACAGAGGAGAGGTCCCTTTAAATGTATGTAGGGGCCCTCCTGTATATGCAGAATCCCCCTCATATGCATTTGCCCCTTCTGGCCATCTATTTTCCATGCATGAGAAAATCTCCTTCTACACGTTGTGCTCAACCCCAGTCAGCTGCAGCGCTGGCCCCGTGAATGCTGCGGGGGTCTAATCAGTGGCGTGAAAGGTCAGGACGCAGATGGGATGGGAAGCTGCAGGTCTCACTAAGTATAGCTTTGCTTTTCAAACCTTAAATAACATATACGAAAGTACTTAAAGTGTTTTTATACGCATTGTTCATTTATGGGGCTCCCTGGGACATTAGGTTGTCCCTTTAAGCCTCTCTGCCTACCCAAGCTTGGGTCACTGAGCACATCAAACATTGCCATCTGAAATATGTCATATAACTGGACTATAACTGCTATGCACACGTTTATTTAAGAAGTCAGGGATTTTTTAAATCATAGCTGACATGAGATTCCTATGTTTTGCTGGATAAGAATTACACAGCAAGTCACTTCCCTGACCTGAATACTCCGTCCGCTCCTTCTACTCCGCTTCAACGGGCAGGAACGACTTAATGGTTTAAAATAATGGGTAAAATACTAGATAGAGCTTGTGTTAAGGTGGCGGCTATAATCATCATACAGATGAAAAGGGCTTTAAATTCAATAACAATGAGTTACTTTAATCTGAGCACAGAAATGATTTTAATGGTTTGGCTCGTAATATTGCAGTATGTGTGTGTTCGAGTCGTGAAGTTCCAGGAGTGTGTGTGTGTCTCTGTGTCTGTATGTGTGTATGTATGTTGATTAAAAAATACTTGAAAGATCAGACTTACCCAACATAACTGCATCCACTGCTCCCCCGGCACAAAATTCAATAAGAATCTACGCGCAAACAAAAAGGAACAGTTACAAAAAATACAATATATTAAAAAAAAAATAAAAAAAAAAAATAAAAAACAGCAGATTTGGAAAATCTCTAAATGCTCGTCAGCAACATGATGTATAGGTAAAAATTAGATAAAATATTTTTCTCCAGGCGGATTAAAGAGCCCTGATATTACAATGGTCTAAGTTCTCTGAATATCAATATATAAAAACATATCAGCTTGCTAAACAGGGCTCCGTCTACTAAACCACTCACCCACAGGTTATTCTCATAGTAAAAGGCATCCAGCAGTTTCACGATGTGCGGATGATCGCAGGAGGCCAAAATATCAATTTCCACCATGTAATCTTCCAGCTCATCCTCTGATTTCGTATCGATAACTTTTGCTGCTGCTAAAATACCAGTTTCTTTATTCTGAGCCTGAAAAAAAAAGCATAATTAATTAATGTAGCCGATTGGGATATTTTATGGATTTTAACATTTTTATCTAAACACCTGATGGATTTCAGATTCAGACATACGGAGGCAGCATTTAATGACGTAAAAAATAAAGGTAAGTAAGCATGACGACGCCATCTGCCAGAAGAGACTGTCCCAACGTTACCCAACCACCATTCATATAGAGAGAACAACGACCATGTCAGCAACCAAGCCTTACATGCATTTTATTGACGGGTGTGATTATGGACATTTCGTCTTTATCATTCTAGATCAGCGCTGTCCAATCTTCCATACTCCTCTATCAGGCACTTAGCTGAAGGAGCATTATGGGAGATGTAGTCCTGCAGCAGCTGGAGGGCCGCAGGTTGGACAGCCCTGTTCTAGATCATATTGGACAATGACGTGGGTTTCCCCTCCTGGAACGTCACGACTCAAACACACACGGAATGATGTCTAGAACACCGATATTTACTATTTAACACTCCTCGATCATTTCTCATCAGATCCCCACCCTCTCATCCAGAATGACAGAGTACTTATTACTCGACTTCTGCAAGCCTCGGCAAATATCTGCTTTCGCCATGGCAACATAACAAATGTTGTAATAACTCCGACCGCACTCCTTGCAGGAATGTTGCAATCCTCCTTTGGAGCAAAAGGGAAAACGCACATGATGTCAGAGTATCGGCTACAACAAAACCCAAACAATACGACTTCATCGTAATGTCTGCATTACATCACGACTGTGTTGTCTGCTACATTATGACGACACACGGTGTTAGCCACAAATCTATGTGAACTTCAGACATCGTCACAAAGATAAAAGTTCACTTCAAAAAGATAAAAGAAATAAAGCGACGGAAGAATCGCAGCATGACACCGGGGTAAGCGGACAATCGGCGACTATCTGTATTCTCAGCTTCCACCTACGTCAAGAGACTGTTTTCTTGGAGTCATTGTGGTTACGCTTAGCGAAAGTCATCTGATAACTACTTTGTTCGGGATTAATATAGTTCCTGAATTAGTTCATCTGAAAAGAGAAAGTAAAACAAATCTACGATGTAAATATTAAGACTAATGAAGACCTGATGAGGGTCTAGACTGGTGGGTCATGGTCAGGCAGAAGAAGGAAGAAGGTAGAAGAAAGTCTGTAATGTTTCCACCACTACAGTCCTGCGTAAAACAACTTAAGCGACACAACGGCACTCGGCTTCCACGGTGATTTATCTGGTGTAACGTAGCGCTTTCCAACAGGCAAAGTCTTCTTGCCCCTCATTAGTGAAAATCCCCGGCGGGGGGAGCACCGTGCCTCTATGACACCGAGCTTATACCGCTTCATTCGGAGCACTAAGAGGATACAAAGCAACACTCCTAATCCTTCTCACTTCTGCCTGAAAGGCTTGCGAACGCTCTTATAATCAGAATTCTTTCCTTTTTTATGAGCAATTAGGATCTTCGGACCTGGATCAGGTCATGCTCAGACATAGAATGTCAATACATGTTGGTAGCAGTTACCAATTTCCAACAGACCACGTTGTCCAACGATACCCCCTGTGCTGCGGATTTCAATGAGAGCACTTTGGTGGAGGTGGAATTGCGCTGCAGCTTCTCCAGATTTAATGAATGCATATTAAAAGTCGCGAAGGACTGAGACTTAACTAAAACGGCTCCACTATTCACAAGTTCTAACACTTTCGGGAAACATGTGTACGGATGGCTATTAAACTCCCATAGATCTGAGCGATAAACACTTTGATCCACCTGTAACCGAGCCCAAAACCATGCGCCGCTGAGGAGGATGGAGGACAAGAAGCTTCCTAACCTCCCCCAGCTTTCCCAGAGACACCAGGGACGGGTCTACAACCCCAGGCCAAGCCTCTCGCTGCCACGGCCGGCACAGCTGGGGAACGTCCGCTGGCTTCTCGCGATGTGGCAGATGTCACCTCAAGGCCATCAGGAGCTCCGGGAACAGGCCTAACGTCTATATGTAGAATTAATGTACTAAATAGTAGTTTAAGAACATATATTTGTATTAAAAGGTGTGAATTTTCATTTCCTGTCTTACGCTGATAAGATGATGCATCCAGCGGAGAGCCCACATCCCCTTCCTGTCTATTTAAGAGCTTTTTAAAGGTTTTCTAAAGGATATAGGACCCTGTGCAGGAAATAAAGCACTTTAGGAGGGTGCTCACGGCACCATGACGGCACCCATGCCACCATGACGGCACCATGATGGCCATCTATAGTGCAAATGCTATGTGGCTAGCAAGAATATTTCAGTTGGTTGCTACATGATAAAATCCCATTTGAAACAATGTAGCAGATTTTATATGTAACCCTCTGCGTGTTTATGACACATCCGTTGAACCCAGGTTTTCACGCTCTGTGGATCATGGCCTTTAATTCACTAACGTTTAGGACGGATGGTGCTTCTTTCTTGGACAGCAGCAATGGAGAGCCTCGGCAGACTTCACGCTTGCCGCATTTTGCACATCAGCGCTTAATCTAAAGCAGTCTCCTTGTAGCAGTTCTGAGGAGGGTCCATGAAAGAAGAACCGTCGCTTCTACCCTTCAGTAAATGTTTACCGGAACGCTAAACATAGGCCTGTCCATAGAAGGGCGAAGGTCCAGGCAGGAATTTGCCTTCGCAAGCAACACCCAACCCTGTCACTCTTCAGAATAACTACATAGGGGGCCACGACGGACAGTCGCTTTTATACTGTGCTGTAAATTGAGACATCAGCTTTTACACTCTGCATTCTATCGGGTGCAGGGCCCAGAGGGGCCACAATCTGTAATAGGACCGGCCTGATGAGCATATACAATTGCGACGAGCGTTGCGCAACGTTAGAGGAAATCCTCCCAGCCGGCGACGCAGAACATCCTTCTCCCGATATTTCACGAGAGCTCTGGGTCAGCGGCCGGACACGTCGGAGGGTGCAGGCAGCTGCGTTCTATTACATTTGCATACTAACTAATAAAATGTAAATGCTCGATGACAACATGTGTTTGTTTTAAAGCAGAACAGGAAATGTCTGGACAGGAAGAGATCTGGGATGCCTTTAGTAATAAGAAACCGCTCCCCGCATCTCCACCGGCTCGGAAAGAAAGAAGTCATCTACCTTCACTATCCGTAATACAGAATGCAAGCAGTGGGCATATTCCCAAAATATACTGCAGAGTAGTTTATTACTGATGGGGTTACAGGTCATTATAGGTTTTAGACAATGTCATTCATAAACCGTATTTCGGTATTTTTAGATTGTAAGCTCCTTTGAGCAGACGCCTCCCTTATTTTTGGTTTCTGTATGTCAAAATTGAATGCCCTGATTACCCTTTGTACAGCACTTTGGAATATGATGGCGCTATATATATATAAATCAATAGCCAACAAGAAGTTACTTTATAAGACACCCAACTGTAAAGCGCTACTAATTCTGTTAAAACAATTTAAATAAAGTAGCGTAATACACGTCAGATTGAATTAATTCTCCACAATTTATACTGCCCGGAGGATATTTTTTTCTCTTAAATCTGATGATGTTAACACTTAGTTACCGTTACTCCTGGAATGGGAGATACACAGAGGGTTTTCAGGACTAGTGTAATCAGCGGACTCTTAACCGTTTGAACTCTGAAATTGGACCCAAAAGATGGAAGGAGCAGCATTTTCATTAATTTCCTGTTCTGATGTCATCCCCCCCCCCATACTTACAAACCTGCCAACAAACATGGATGTTAATAATCTTAGAATAAAGAATAAAAGATAATTTTGTTTATTTGTCCAACATGGGGGTTTCATCCATGAAAGAGGGAAAAAAAACGAATCCATCAGAGCGTGTTAAGTATTTAACAAACACGCCAAGGAATTTACACTCAACGCCTGTAAATGATTATCCGATCATCTCAAGTGACGCTTCCTCTTTTAGATGGAAATAAATGCAGTTTTCTTCTGGGGTGCCTTCTTTATCTGGGGTGGACTTGGAAACAATCGTGAAAAAAAAATACACGGCTGATGACTTTATAGAAACACGGCCCGGCACAGAGCAGAAACCCCACGACAGCCAACTACCGGAGGCAAAACATAGCCTGCCGCGCGAGTAAAACATTAAGAGACAAGAAGATGAAGCGGATCCAGCAAGCGAGACGTAATCTACAGCAAACGGGCGGGCAGCGGAGCTACGCAATGACTACAACACCAATAGCTGGTAAATGAATGATATACTAGTCGGGGCAGGGAACCAAGTAGTAGCAGCAGTAGTAGTATTGTTATTATTAGTAATAGTAGCAGTAGTAGTAGTATTATTATTATTATTAGTAGTAGTAGTAGCAGCAGTAATAGTAGCAGTAATAGTAGCAGTAGCAGTAATAGTAGCAGTAATAGTAGCAGTAATAGTAGCAGCAGCAGTAATAGTAGCAGTAATAGTAGCAGCAGCAGTAATAGTAGCAGCAGCAGTAATTGTAGCGGTAGAAGTGGCAGAAGTAGTATTAGTAGCAGTAATCATAGTGGTAGTAGTAGCAGTAGTAATAGTCGTTATAGTAGCAGTCGTAGTAATAATAGCAGTAATAGTCGTAATAGCAGTAGTAGTAGCAATAATAGTCGTAATGGTAGCAATAATAGTCGTAATAGCAGTAGTAGTAGCAATAATAGTCGTAATGGTAGCAGTAATAGTCGTAATAGCAGTAGTAGTAGCAATAATAGTCGTAATGGTAGCAGTAATAGTTGTAATAGTATTAGCGGTAGTCGAGGTAGTAGTAATAGCAGTAATGGTGGTGGTGGTAGTGAAAGGCTAAAGGGGCAGTCCGGGCATCCTGGTGCCATAGTTAGGCTATAATTGTGACGACCGTTCCGTTACCTCTGTGTTTTAGTTAACTTTATTGAGGTTTAGTGACTTTTCCAGCTTAACCCCATGTTTGCCACGACTGGCAGGCTGATTGTGTCTGCTGGTCCAGCAGGAAGGCGCGCATGCATAAAACTGCACACCCTGCATTCAACCGCTCATCCCAACAAACAGCGCATGGCTGGGACTATAATACGTATCACGTAACCCAGACACGTCAAACCGCCTCTCCGCTGGAATGTACAGCTCGGAGCGATCTATAGATCGAAACAGATTGTAAGCTTGCGAGCCGAGCCCTCTCCACATAATGTACTTGTCAGACCCTTTGAATATATGTATTGTATGAAGCGCTGCGTACATTGTTGGCGCTATACAAATAAAAAATAATAATAATAAACACAGATGATGTGATCTGCACTCGCTAGTAGGACAAAAAGCCAAATGTACATTAAAATGATCATATTTTACATTAGCAGCCAGCTGGTAAGATTTGAGATTCATCTGCTTCAATTTCATGACAAACTCTCTTTCTTCAACCAATTACTGTAACGAGCAAAAAGAACGCAAAAAATAAAAAATAGCCGTGCAGATAACAGAATCCGACCTTATTAATTTCATAACGATCTCTATGTGCCCGACACGTGCACCGTCTAATCTGACGGTTATTCTGCTGTAAAGACCTCAATCAGTCGTTGATTCAGGAGCCGAATGCCGATCCCATGCAGGTTTAAGTCCCCCTCGCTGTGTTAACCTCTACCGCTTCTGCTGGGAGGCTGCTCCACCCTCTCCGCATAGTAAAACCCACGTTAATCTAAGCCTCTGACCTTAGACTAGTCTTAGACTATGACCTCTTGTTCTAACATTTCTCCTCCTGTAATAAACTTCCGCCGAATTATTTAAACGCTTCTATCCCGTCTTTCTTCTCCCTATTATCGCAGTCCTTCCTGGGGGGTTTTAACCTGGAAATCATTCCTCGTGTAAGCAGCCTTCTTGGTTCCATAAATAAAAAAAATAAAATTCCATAAAATAATTGTAAAAAAATTGATAATAAGAAGATCAATATCTACTTTTACAAAGAAAACATGTCTATAGAGTATGTGACGGGCTCTGCTGCCGGAGACGATCACAAGGGCTGCGCAGGCACGGCTTCCAGTGCTGGTTGGAGGGAAGGGAGAGAAGGAAGCGGTGGGGGGGGTGAGTCTCTCCTCTCTGTCTGGGGTCGGGTTTCGGGTTTCTAGTGACAGTCGCACCGCATTCCACCACTTTCCCAAAACAAGAGACACTTTCATTAGGCGCTCGCGAGTTACTTGCAGGGGGCGCGTCGCAGGACGTATCCAGAGCCAAGGGGGCTGGGGGCAACGTCACTTCCTCAACCGCCCCGATCACGCTTTTCGGGACATTTAGCAGGCTTTCAGGAAACGGGAAAAAAACTACCCTTTAGGAGGCTTCCAAACGACATCATAATCAAATAGGACGGGGGTCAGCAGGAGACATTCAGCAGCAATTCATGAAAAGCCCGTCCAGTGTCACACCGGCCCGTAATGCCCCGAAATCTATACATTATCAGCATTTTAATGCATAAAAACATAGAATGAGGGCAGATGAGACCCATTCGATCGCTCAGCAGTCTGTATTAGCCTCTACCACTTCTACTGGCAGGATGTTCCACGCGTCTACCACCCACTCAGTAAAGTAAATCTTTTCCTTACATCTCATCCATGCCAACATGACAAGGATCTCCCCCCTCACTGCCAGTGCGGCTCATCGAGTGAATTTTGGGAGTGGGGCAGGTGTGAGAAGGGAGAGGTTCCGTGACTCATAGAAAAATAATATACATGACAAGCCTTTCTTCCCAAACACCTCCTCCGAACGAGCGGCAGCCCAGCAGCTTCTCCAAAACAACCAATATTAGCTTTACAAGTTTAAAAAAAAAAAAAAAAAAAAAAAAAAAAAAAAAAAAAGAAAAGAAAAGAACTTTGAATCAGAATTTGATGGCGGATAAAGCCCCATTCAGCCCGTCGACTCTGATTTCCCCCCCATCTGTCTCTCTTCTGGGTGTTGTGTTATATGTAGGGTATCCTTACGTCTATCCCCATTTCTGCTGGAAGGCTGCTCCAATTACCTATGACTCTTTCATTGAAATAAATCTAGTTTCAGACTATGACCTCTCGCCCTCGTATTCTTCATCCTCTAAATCATGGATAGATTTTTGAGAATCGATGCTTTTCTGGCTCTCCTCTACATCATCTCATACAGCATTTGACGATCAGTCGTTGGTCTCGTCTTAGATTCGGGTGCCGTATCCCTACCCCATGCATGCTTATAATCCCTCGCTGGATCAACCTCTACCACTTCTGCTGGGAGGCTGTTCCACTCGCCTACCACCCCATCAGTGAAGAAACACTTCCATGTAAGCCTCTGATCCTCTAGTTTTAGATCATGGCCTCTTGTTCTAACATTTCTCCTCCTCCTTCGGAATAAACGTCTCTCCTGCACTCCTTTCCCCCCCATCAGCGCTTACCTTGTACACCTTGCCGAAGGCTCCATCCCCCAGCTCCCCGATGATCTCCCAGTACTCCTCGGGGTTCTGGTCCCTCTTCACATGCTCGTACTGCTTCTTCTTCTTCTCCCCGCCGAGCTTGAAGATCTTACGGAAATTAAAGAAGGACATGGCTGTGACCGGCGGGAGGCCAAGCAGCCTCACAGAGCCTACGCTCGGAGCCTCCGGGGCGTCTGGATGCTGTGATTGCAGACGGTCTGTGTCAGCAGGGGGCAGCTGGCCTCATATCGCCCGCTGAAGGGGGTAAAGAAAACACTCAGACGCCCCTCTCTTTGTGGAGATCCAAGGAAAGGCCTAAAAGGCGGGCAAAGCGGCACAAAAACACATCCGCAACAGGTTCCCGATGTGACAGCTGTCAGGAGTCCGCGGCGATCGCCCGGGTACCAGGCCTCCTAGCCGTGTGATAGCCGCACACTAGCCCAGCCCATAGAGCGGGCGCGGCCACGCAATATCCTGTGAGGAGGCGGCGTTAGGACCAGGCGGAGCAACACGGAGCAGGTAGGAGATTCTCCAGGCCGGTGAAGCCGTTCCCCGACGGATAATTCGGAGCCTGCTGTTCCCAGACCGCTTATCGCTTCCCTCTTACCCTCCGGGCCTGGCGCCGCGCGTTCACGCACATCCCCACTATCCACGGGCCGCGCGCACGCACTAGTTTCCCTAGTAACAGAGTCTTCCTTTTTTTTTTTTTTCTTCTTCTTCTTCAATCGAGCTTTATTAGCAATGTCACAGACATCCCTCTGCCGTGCCCTCTTGTTTTACTCATTCGCGCATGGTGCAATAAGCCGCTGGATATACGCCCATTACTATTTTTAAACAGGTTTATAAAGAGGACCTGGCTGGGAGGTTTTAGTCACAGAGGGGAGAAGGAGGCCGAGATATGCCTGAGGATAAAAAAACCCCAAGTTGCTGAGAAATAACCGGGGGAATAGGAAAGCCTACGGATGTTTCTTCTAATTTAACAACAGGTTGACGAGGCCTGGGGTGACAGGGCCAGGCGGGCAGCAGTTCCTCAGTGTTAAAGCCTGGGGGCAGATTGTCCTCTAGTCTAGGGTGATTTGCCCCAATGTGGGCCAATGCTCAGTGGGGCTGTTATAAGAGAGATCCACATAACCGACCCATTTACTCTATGGAGGATTGTGCCAGTGCAGTGCGGGCTCCATAGACAGGAGAAGGACTCCGTCTTAATGACCCAGCTGGGAACACTGACTGACTGCATGGAGGAAGGGATTTCATTAACATTTCCATAAAGCATCATCTCAGTGTGGTGTAGATAAAGGAGGTTTATTGGAGCAAAATGAGATAAAACCAGGATTTTGTGAATTCTGACCTACATAACTGTATACAGCATAGGGGGGGTTATATTACAGTATACACCGCTGGGGGGGTTATTACTGTATACACCGCTGGAGGGTTATATTACGGTATACAGCGCTGGGGGGTTATATTACTGTATACAGCGCTGGGGGTTATATTACTGTATGCAGTGCTGGGGGTTATATTACTGTATGCAGTGCTGGGGGTTATATTACTGTATACAGTGCTGGGGGTTATATTACTGTATACAGTGCTCGGGGGGTATATTACTGTATACAGCACTGGGGGTTATATTACTGTATACAGCGCTGGAGGGTTATATTACTGTATGCAGCACTGGGGGTTATATTACTGTATACAGCGCTGGGGGTTATATTACTGTATACAGCTCTGGGGTTTATATTACTGTATACAGTGCTGGGGGTTATATTACTGTATACAGCGCTGGAGGGTTATATTACTGTATACAGCGCTGGGGGTTATATTACTGTATACAGCGCTGGAGGGTTATATTACTATATACAGCGCTGGGGGTTATATTACTGTATACAGCGCTGGGGGTTATATTACTGTATACAGCACTGGGGGGTTGGTACTGTATACAGTGCTGGGGGGTTATGCTCAAGGAGAAGGGTGTTTGTGTTTTCCATGAGATCTCAACTTCATTCACAATTACTTTATAACTAACATAACGGGGACCAACAACCTGTTGTGAGCGCACAATACTATGCATACCGGCCAACATTCTCTCGCGGTTCGTGGGGTCAGACTGTGGCAGGGATGGTATTTTCAGGCAGCTGGGTCACTTTGTATGTAAAGCTCATATACATGTATCCCTGAGATCATTCATATATTTGTTCTGGGACTAAAGTGTTACATTTACACGCACACAGAGCATGTGCGGCACCCTCCCGGCTTTTTTTTTTAATCAATATTTTTAGCTAATATACGTTGAATATGTGCTCGTGTGAACTCCTATTTGCAGCCCCATAAAGGAGTTTACTGCTCCTGCTTTATTTTTCTTGGATTCCGTCTGGACGGCTTAAGCGTCACATCTCGGTGCGGCTGCCGTTTACTATGAGTACCTTCTTATAGATCGCGTTAGGATTTGTTTGCCGAAGTAACTCCTCTCTTTGTGTAAGCGAGCGGCGGCCGAAGTTCTTTGTGTAACTGCATTAATGGCACATTCTCGACATGCAGCTGGACACCTATGTGTGAAATCAAACGCTGCAGGGGTCCAACAGCCGTGATGACCCCACGTTTTCTTGATCCAGATTAAATGCCCTGCTTGCTTTGTAAATTATCTTCTTTTCTGTATTGTCTACTTTTGACTTTAACTTTCGCTGTTAAACCTTTAACCCTTTAACCCTGATCAGTCCTTGGTCTCATCTTAGGTTCAGGATAGCTTTTATGCCTATGTTTGAATTCCCACCTCTGCTGGGAGTCTGTTCCAATAGTTTAGCACTATAGTTTTTGTTCTGTGCTGCTGCTCTCTGCATATTTTGTAGAGCTGTATTCAGGTTTTTCATGCTCAACCATACGTGCCTTTGGGTTACGAGGTGTAGGAGATTATATCTAGGTGTATTTGTACGAGAGGACAGGTGTCATGGGTCAGGTATTGCTCCACAAGTACAACTGAAACAATTATTCATGCAGACAAAAAAGAGCTAAGAGCTCACTGGTGTCCACGTGTTCCAGGAAAAAGTATTTCTTGGGAAGCCACGTGATCGTCTTTCGATGATGATTTGATTTTTTTTTGCCCAGGATAGTCCAGATTTTGCCCCTCTATCCCACTCCCCCGACGAGCTCTACCGCTGTACTGCTTTTCGGCAGGATATTGTGGTCCTGAGTTCATTCTCCAGCGCCATGTGCTGTAGCGCTGCCAGTTTGAGTGATGCTCTACTCCGGCAATCCAGGACTGTCCACTGGGCAAATGGGCGGGGAGCGGGCGTGCCAAGACCCCACGACCCGGAGGATTCGGGTGTTGACCAGGAGAAGCGGTGCTTCACCCAGAGGTCTCCAGGTCAAACCAGGTATGTAGATCATCTGGCGCACCACGCAAATACCTGGTGGGCTCCTGCCCGACGGAGCCACGCACTCCAGAGGCAGACCGGGTGCTGCAGCGTGTGGTGGATGTGGCTGGATATATACGAGGCCGCATTCTACATTTTTATGCCTAAATAACGTGCCGCCCGGGATATGTCCTCAGGCAGCCGCTGGCCTTAAAGCACCAGCGCTACCTCATCATCCCCGGCCTGGCCCTGCTGGAACCCGTCCCTTGTTTAGAGAAATGAAGGTGGTGGCACCCAAGAAACCAACACTTGGCGATTTAATAACTGCTGAAAAAGGCTCCAAGTACAGGATATTCTGAAGTATAGCGAGGAAACTCAGAGGTGCTCGTCCACCTACATACAGCGTTGTATCGGCAACATAAGCAGTAGGTCAATATGACTCTTGGCAGGTACTTGTGTGACACATACAAATACATTATAAGGTCACTAGTTATGGGACTTAAATATTACATTCATATTCCTTACGACCTTCGACAAAAATAAAGGGATATAAAATAGTTGTAGGAGACTACTACGTAGTTCGCCATAAACTCCAACTCGGCAAATAAATAGAAGAATTACTGGAGAAAGGATGTGAAGACATTCTCCGATGACTAATTACACTTAAGGCAGGGGGAAGGTGATAGTAAATATTTACTGGGGTCCATTGTTGCGACGAGGGGAATTCCTAGTTAAGAGGATCTACTATTGATACAAAGCAGCAAACATAGAACTGATTACGGAGGCTGTAGTTTTACTTTTGTTGTCAAAAAAGGTGAAAGGTATCAGCAGAAACGGAAAATATACCTTGTACTTTTTTCTAAATTATTTTGGAGATATTAAGTTTAAAAATGTTTCTATATTAATGTCACATGCAACAGTTCCCTTTTAATGTAATACAATGTAGAATGCGTGTGATAAAACAGGAAGTAAACGCGAAGCAAAGCGCATTTCTCAACGTTTAAGGACGATTGCTGTAGTCGTCTGGATGTTGTCATCGCTAGAAATAGATTTTGAACGCAACACCTCTCGGAGTGCAGATCCTCGTTTTGTAAGCGCTCAGGCTCAGCCGCGTGGTCTTGGCTGATGTCGCTCGAGAGGAGTTATACGTGGAACACAAACTTGTTCTGTAAGAAGGTGGTTTATCCCTAGCCTTATAAGAGGCTGTAAGCGCTGCTAGGGTTAATGATCCGTTTAAGGGCCGCTCCTGAGATGCTCAGCTAGATCATAACTTTTATCAATTATAAATTAGATAGAACTAACTCAATAATAGTTTGCGTTGCTCTGCATAAATAAAAATAAAAAAAATAATAGAACTATATATAATATATATATATATATATTATATATAGTTCTATTATTTTTTTTTGATTTTTATTTATGCAGAGCAACGCAAACTATTATTGAGTTGATAAACAAGCTTTAATTGCATGTGATTATGAGCTCAGGGGCAGCAGGCTTCCATGTGAGCCTCAGGTCAGGGCAGGTAGAGTACAGTCAGCGCCGAAGGCATTAGTTGTAGCCACAAAGACAACCAAAACGTCTGAACATCTGATTGCAGCGGCCACATCTCGGATGTACAAACACATTGGGGTTTATTCACCAAATTATGAAGGTCCAACCCCAGAGAGCTTCTGCTGCAGGAAGAGCTTGGCCGGCCCTGTAAAATGTATAGTTAAATCAGTGAGATTTCTTCACGGTCTCCTCGCTTGTTGAGTTATTCGTCGTGCAGGGTCAGCTCAGCCGTCCTTGCAGGAGAAGCTTTGTAATTAACAGCCAAGTAGGAGAGTTAAAGCCGCAACTCTCCCCTTAGTGAATAAACCCCAGTTCGACCCTGATGAATTGAGGCAATATGTGTTATTTTAGATCATTAATGTTGCAGCGGATAGCCAATTTAAAAAAACACACACTCCGTTTTGTTACTTGTATGTAATAGGTTATGATACAGTGCCCTCTGGTACTAGAATGTATAATGGTCTTTAATATTGCATGAGTTTCCAACCTGTTTATGGAACACAAGCCCTGAGCGCGTTACAAGTCTGTTAAAGGGGTAGAAATGTCTGGAGACGCCTTAAAAATATATTCTAAACACCAAAAAGAAATGTCATATTTCTTTGGCTCCACTTAAAGATATCGCCATATGGTAGCGTTAGGATAAAGTCCTAGAACAATTCTAAAAGCCCTTGGACCGGTCTGGACTGGAGTGATCCTCTGATCTCCCCAACTGGCCCAAGATCAGCAGTGCCCTGAAAAGTGGACAGTGAGTCAGCTCAGCAGGATAGAAATTGGGACTGTCCCGTGCAAAACTGGACACTTGGGAGTTATCGGCAAGGAGTTTATATAACTTTTCATTTCTAAAATTAAAATCTACTGAATGCATTTAGCTAAATGTTGCAGAACTGGTTAGCTTTGGGCCTCCCATTTGAATTGATGTTGGGTGGTGTACTTCTGTGTACACAATAATGATTGGGCGTGGGAAAGAGCGAAAACAACATCTTTAAACAGAACGTATCATTAACAATTTGAAACAATGTAGTAATCTGAAAACAGAAGCAATATATCTATTATTATTTTATTAGGCTTTGCTTACCAACATTCCGTCTTGGGTATTTGAGATAGAGTGTGGTGATGATGTCATGAGTGATCTGGGTTATGATATAGTACCGCTACGCTCAGTACCTGCCATGGTTGCCCCGCAAAACAGGGAGTGCGACCAGACTCCCCGTAGCGCTACTAGTCAACGGGACCGTTTTTAACTGTTGCCCTTGTAACTTTTAGTATTATGATACTGTTTTATTAAAACTACCTGTAATTTTATGGGGTTTTTTAATGCTCAATCAACACAATTGTTTTGGAAATATTTGCTTTAAAATCTTAAATATTTCCCATCGCATCTTAGATCTGTGGCAGAAGGTGACTACTGGGCTGCATGGGGTAAGAGGCGCATCTGCCCCCCCCACACACCTGGTGCCGCATATGAGCCGCTCGATAGCAATGCGCCTGCCCCCTCTCCTTCCAGAGCAGATGTGACATCCGTGGAAGGCAGAACCTCCAAATCTGCCCCAGCAGGTCCAAGATCACTCTCTGAATCTAAATAGCTGGGATGTCGCAGGTCCATTTGAAATTAGAAGGAACGTCCCATCATTTGCTTCCCAGCCAAAGGGATTCCGGATTTGCTTCACTTTCCCATTCATTCAAATGTTTGCCTTTCCACTGCCTTCATCTAACATCCTTTGTATATATTCTCACCCAATAACACCCGGCTTTCGTCTTGGCAGATAACTCCTACCGGGTATCCGACTGCAGCCGGAGTCTATGGAGGAGATCCCGTCGCTTTTATGGGGTCTAGATCCAGTATTTCTAGCATTTGCCAAATTGTACATTAAAGACATATTGGAGTTAAGGGAGTCCCATCAAGTTCCAGGTAAATGTTTCTGCACACATAAGATATATATGTGTATATATATATATATATATATATATATATATATATATATACTTATATACTTATTTAGTGCCGTATGAAATGAGGATGTGTAGTCATCCTTATGTGCTTAAAGTGTTGAAAATGACATTTTGTAGGAGTTCTGTTGTAACAGATCCCCTCAAACTTAACTGATTTATGTGATCTGAAAACGTTCCATGATTCTTTGGAGCTTGGAGTATTCTCACCAGGGAGGAGGAGATGGGCGGTCCCAAATAAAAAAAAATGGCCTCCTACAGGAGGATTCCAAATATTTGAAATAATTAAACCTAGCACCCGATTGTGTGGGTAACTGGCTCCCGTCACACTGCCACAAATTGAGAAGCACAAAATATAATCATTATTAATTATTCCTCAAAGTTGTGTCCCTTTAAGGAAGTATATCATAATACTGTACAGAGGATAATTTAAGGGACACAAAATAAGTACCTACAAAAAAGCAGATGGAAAGAATCCAGAGGGATAAATATAGGTTTTAAGGGAAACTCCCACCATTTTTTTGTATATATTAAATATATTATATATATATATATATATATACCGTATATGCTATTTTAGTAGCTTTATAATTAAATACTATGTACTCTTCCAGCCATTGCAAGTGCAACACAAATATTTACGCCACAAATTATGTTGAACGTCCCGGAACGCAAGCCACGTACTGTCCCAAAAATAGAAAAGTGCCTCTTTATTTGCCGCAATACTCTGGCTTCAAGTACGGAGTCTGACATTAGCTCGGGCCACTTAGTGATCGAAGTCTGACGTACAACCCTGGATTTAAGTTTTCGGCTTCAATTACCAAAACCCTACTTGGTACGCATGGGCTGTGTACCCTACTCACACTATAAATATGCTGCGTAAAATCCGAAAGTGGCGTGAGCTCCCCTTTTATTTCCTAATATATCACACCGTACATTGATACCGCCATTTCTTATTGTTAGTATGTTTTTTCTTTTTTTTTTAACTTTTTTTTATGTTTAATTTCTTAAAATCATCTCTAATCCATACACTTACAGGTATCTTCTTCTACAAGGGACACCCTATAAAGCAGGTGGATATTTTAGGGACGGTGGTCTGTGTTAGAGAGAAGGAGAACTTTTACAGCTATGGAGGTACTTTTTTTGTAGTTCTTATTTTTCTTCTATTTGCTTTCTTGTATTTTTTTAATAAATTATTATTAACTGCATATTAGAAGGAGGGGGCAGATTTAACCATTACAAATAATTTTCTTTAGTATGTTATTATCTGTTTTTACGTCCATAAAAATATATTTCTTCTTGTATAACAAATAATTTCTTGAATTCTTTTCCATTCATTTCAAATACACAAGTATACTAAATTATTATTAATGATTATTTATTGGATCTGGATTCTTCTTGTTGATAGAACGGGACTGTGGTGTACGTCTCCCTTGTATATTACACCAGTGGGGTGAAAGGTTCTGCTTGAGTCTTCTGCTCTACGTATTACTTGATCTTTCTAAACACGACTTTGTTGCATGTAAATAAACAGATTCTACGGTGGATTCCCTTCTCCGTGTTCTCGAAGCCATGCGTAGGTTTACCGTAATCTACTCATTGGATCAGATTGCTAAACTGGATTAGCTCGTTTAAGCCTCAGCATGGAGCCATACGGCCGGCCATGCTTGCCCGTAAACACTTGTAGCGTTGCCATTGTTTAAAACGTTCTTTCTCCTCCCTGATATTTTTGGGCCCCTCGCCAAGCTGCCCTGCCCGTCCTTTTTCCTCCTCTTCTTTCTTTTCGACGCCAGCTAATGGGATAACTTCCTGCTCGGCCGTGTTTATATGTTACCAGCGAAAGCAGAAAAGCTGAACGCATCTTTACGAGCCTTTACAGGCTTGGTGGTTACTTTGTTTTATAGAAAAAAAAAACAACGTAGCTTGTTTTTATACCTAATCATAAGCCTACAGGGGCCGCACTTTAACACAAGTAAGACGTAGAATAATTCTGCGTAAACTAAGGAAAACAAATAATTTAATGAATAATATATATATGTATACATTACAGAGATATACATTTCTGAAGAATCCCTGTGATTATCCTTTTGACCACTAGGGGGCCTATGGCGCTTCTTAATCTCCATATATGGTAGCATCACCCCCGTATGCAAATAACCTGGCTAACCTTAATATGCAAAACTGAATGTTTTTCACAACCTTCCCGGCTTTTAAAAGGGAATATTGTTGTTAACTCTTTAAGAGAAAGCAACGCATTCTCAAGGCAGAAATAAAATTGTATGCGTATAGTTATGGAGTAACAACAGGTGTTTTTCTGTCTCTTTCAGTGGATGACAGCACAGGGGTTATCAGCTGCACTTGTTGGAAGAACACCATGAATAATGCGTCCTCATCAGGTTAGAGCTCTATCTACAACAACATAACCTGTCTCATTTTTAGAATGTACATTACAATTATTTATATACCACCAACAGATTCCAAAGCTTTGTGACAATGGGGTACAGTGAATCGAACAGGCAATTTCAAATGACAATAACATTAAGACGTATTGGTACAGAAGGGCAAGCTGGGTATCGTTTCAAACGTGTATGAACTCAATGTTTGTTTTTCCTTATTAAAATCCAGCAATGTTCCTAAGTACCTGTACTGTTATAAGTAACGCTCTAAGGGGGAAAAAAAGCCTGCCACCTAGTGGTGGGCTCGTGTATACACATCCACAATACTTACCTCTTTGTACTGAAGCCACCAAGAAACTGCTTTTATAGGAATAAAAATCAGCCCATAAATGGATTTTCTTGATTGTTGCTTTAAGTAGTATTAAGTCACCAATGTATCTAAAAAAAAATAATACAAAATGAAAAGATTAACTATTAACGTTGGTGACGATGTTAATGGCGTGAGAATCCCTTGAATGTACAATCTCTTCCAGAACCTAAGTTGTGCCCGCCACATGCGTCGCTCGTATTATTTATACCCATTTTAATGTTCAAAAATAATTATTATATAAGAATCCTCTAGATTATAAATTATTTAGAGTAGGGCCTTCCGAGTCAACTTGTTATGTTACATACTACTTGTTATGTCCTGTCTACCCATTGTACAGCGCTACGGAATATGATGGCGCTATATAAAACCCTAAATAATGATAATTACTCCGCTAAATGTATCGATGGCTCCGCACGTTTTTGATAGATTGATGGCTTTTATAGTGATGTCATTTCTTTTTAAATGTCTTTAATTAAGGTTTGCATGAACAATGTTTGCCTAACAAACCAAATAGATGTTTGCGCGCTTCTGTCCTTCCTCACTTTGTTTTGAGTCCAGATGCAAACAAGCTCTTTGCTGATTTTACGCACGGACCATTTCCTGCGGCTAAAAATAAACCCGTCTGCGAATCAATCACAAGCGGAGCGTTTCAAAAACTGACATTTTCCTGATAACCTATTATTTACAACAACAAAAAAATCCGTTATTTTTCGGTAAGATCCACATTCCTGGCATGGGACACGCTGCACCAGGGCACCTAGATTTAACATCTAACCCATGTCCTTGGCTTGAGTCTTACACCAGTCCTAAAGATATATTGCAAAGATTTTTTTTAAAAAATAATAAAAAGGGATAGAGAGCGTCCGAGAGAACAAATGGAACCAGCGTTTGGTGCTTTTGTGCTAGACCTCGGTAAACATTTTAGACTTGATCTGGGCCAGCCCTGGGACATCCCTAAGACCAGGGCCGGACTGGCGATGGTCCTGGTAGTTTACATCTAGTGTATGGCCGGGTATATCCAGCTGCTGGCCGCACGCTGTAGCTAATCGAGTGTCTATAAGGTGATGTCGGCCAGCAGCCCGCCGGGCATTTTCTCAGCATCCCGGGATCTACAGACCTATCTAGTCACAAGATTAGCAAGGTAGAAATCACTACTCCTTAAGAAGAACCTTGATGCTCATCTAGAGTTTCCCAAAAAGCTCCTCAGACACCCTTCAAGTATGTCCTATGGGTAAGTAAGTCACAAGTTTGTGTGGCATGGGTCCTGGTATCTGTGGCAAATACTGCAATTCACATTAAAATCCTCATACCCGTGTTCAAGCACGGTGTTTGCAGCGTCATGCCATCGTTGAAGGCTGAGGAGAATTTCCTCAGGAGAACGTCATTCCATCTGACAATCGGCCAAAACCTCATGGTTACTTTGTGGCAGGCCTGGAACTAGAACGCCAATGCTCGGAAACCCACAAGCATCCCCGGGTAAAAGCCACGTTGGGAGCCTTCACTGCGAGACCGATCGATACGCTCAGGAAGCATTTGATTGCAGTTATTGCCGCTAAAGGAGACGTAACTGGGTACTGAATCCGAGGGGACGATTACTTTTCATAGGGGAGCATTGGGTGTTGCATTCATTCCGTTAATAAGTAAATGACATAAGTCTCAAACTTATATGATGTTTCATCAGACGGGTTCCCTTTTATCTAACATTACGTTTCTGGCTGGGATCATAAACGTCTTTGACCCAAAAATATACAATAATGCAGGAAATCCTTTTTAATGGAGATTTTCCATAATTTTAAGTTTGGCTTAGGTTTCTGCCTCCCAGTTCGGTTAATAATGTTTTTTATGCTCCTAACGTTTTCCCAGCGGTCCCGTCTCACCAGAGTGCGTCTGAACCAAAGGGTCTCGATGACCTGATGCAAGAACTGTACAGAGAGGAGAGCAAGCAAGCCAAGATGGAGATAGGGGATGTTATCCGAGTTCGGGGTTACATCAAGGTGTTCCGGAACCAGAGAGAAATAGTGGCATCGAGTTTCTGTAAGTAATCATTTCAGCTCCACTGATCTGTCTAATTCCATAATGTGGTGTTAGAAATAGCTAACTAAACAATCCAAAAATGTATTATAAGAATAAATATATAATATATTAATATAATGAGATATATTTAATATCTACGTGAAACAATGACAAACATCCTGATTGTGTTGTTTTGAGTTTGACGTTTATCTTTTGTTTAATATAAATGTATTATATATTTATATCTTTTTTTCTAGGCAAAGTGGATGATCCGATGCTCAATATGCAGATCGCTAGGATGTTTGATGTTTTGTATCTGTACAGAAATGTCTACGACAAGGTTTTTGAAATCCCCAAACACTTGAAAGATCCATCAGGGGAGAAAACGTACGTTTATATCCCTTTTTATGTATTTATTTACGTATGCATGGGATGAAGTTATACGGTAGTTTGTATCAACAACAAATCAGTACAGCTACAAAGCTAATAAAATAATAGATTAACCTTGGTCTGGAACACAGGAGTGATGGGAGTGATAAAGGGCCACTGGAACACAGGAGTGATGGGAGTGATAAAGGGCCATTGGAACACAGGAGTGATGGGAGTGATAAAGGGCCTCTGAAGATATGGAGAATGGGCTGTATTTATAAAATGGAAACGTGGTGGCAAATTGATAAGTTGTACATAGAAACATTCCACTACTTTTGATGGAAATTGTTCCAGGTTTTTCCACCTTGCTCCAAAAAAACCCCTAAACAGCATAAAAATAGTCCCCAAGAATAGTACTTTATTCGTGATTATTTATTTCTGGTATTACAGTGATCAGGACGTCATTTCCACGTCAAGCCTCATCTCTCTGCTCAGTGAAAAAATTAAAGTCTTCCTCGCAGAGAACAAAATCCAGAATTTCTATCAGCGGGAATTAGAAGGCGTTGCCTGTTTGCTGGCAGTCGCTAGGAGTTCATGTACCGATGCCAAGGTTTGTGCCTTCAGGTTGCCTGTTTATAGATAGGATTGCCATTGACTTCATTTGTTAAATGGATCATAAGACGTGTTTGTGATCCTCTGTACACTAGAGCAGAGTAGTTTATTAAACCGTATATAAATATATAGAAGGAAGAGGCTTTGCGGTTAAGAAGTTATAACAATGTCTCTTGGTTTTGTAGGCAGACACAAAAATGAATTCCAGCGCCAAGGAAATTGATAACCTATTTAAAGGAGCCATTCGCTTGCTTCTCGAGCAGGGCATCGTCTTCCAGAAAGGACAACATCGAGATGTTTACCAAGTAAGAAAATAAAATTCCCCAAAAACACGCAATGATGTAAAGATGTTGCTTTTGTTACATTGGCTGGGTTTCCATATGATCGGTTAATTTATGCTGTTAACCCATTCAGCCAGTACAGCTGATGCAGAAACAAGAGGTGATTTAATCTTTCTTAGTGAACAGAACTCGCACCCAGAAGTCGAAACGAAGATAAGGGAAGGATGTGGCAGCAGTTTCTCATTCCCTTTGGCAATATGCCCGAGAAAGGAATACGTGTAAATGTTATACATCCCTGGGAAAATGCTATGTATACATTATAACTTTTACAGGGCTGTACTCCTTTAGCTTAACGAAAATCGATATATGATATGTACTGGGCAGCGTCTGCTTCTCTTGCAGGTAACTGATCACGATAAAGAATTATACAAACTAACTCTGAATGTCATTCAAGAGGACTGTAAAAGGCAGAAACGTAAGTCTTGGGGGCTGTGTATCTTATGATATTGGATAATTGTGGGCTATATTGTCTAGAATTTAGTCATCCTGTCCAGGTCACCCCCATGTATTGCTTTGAATGAGAATATCCACTTTGGCACTAAGGGCCAAGTACTTATTGCCATTGTAGCCCATCCTGTCCACCTCGCACTTCCACGACAAATCAATGCCCTCAAGACACCCTGGAAAACTTGTATTTAAGGAATTTTCACTGTTCTTCAGAATAACCTGTTACCAGCCAGAAGTGGGAGTGCAGCTGTGGACGCTCCATGGGAGGCAGTTTCCAGTGCTTGTGGCCAAATAACCTTCAAAATTGTTTTTTATTTCAAAAACTTACTTTTGACCACTTTTCCAAGAATGGCATGGACCTAAATTGGAACGTTGCATCAGTTTGCGCATATGATGCCTACAAACAGGGCCAAGTTAACCATGTTCCATAAAAAGCCCAGCTGCCTTAATTATTCACCGATTCAATAATCAGTGAACTAAATAAATTCATTTGATATTTTTATTATTAGCAAATACATTTTTTTTAAAAAAACAGTCATCAAAAAATAAGGTTTTTTTTGTGCTTCCAAACTTGGCCACTAGGTGTCACCGTTTGATAACATAATTATACTCGGTGCGCCCACCATAGAGAGGATTCCCCCGAAAAAATCTCTCCTCTATTTTAATATTTCACTTCCATATGAGATGCTTCTCTATATGAGTAAAGTTTATAACCCATAATAATTAGCTTTTTATATCAGAAGACTTAATTAACCAGTCATGAAAATGTTTAAATAATATAGCAGCGATACATTTGGAATCCATTTATGTTGCGATAAATGAAATCTCGCATTGAAACCAAGCATTTTTGGTATTTACTAAAATGTTTTTTTCCCCCCATTAGATGCGGAAAAAGGCTGTCACTTCCTACACGTCCTAAACTGTGTTCGGCAGAGCCTCGGCCCGAACGTACGGGAGGTGGTATTACAGAGGGTTATAGGGGCCCTGGAGAATAACAGCGATATTGTGAGCACCATGGAAAATTACTATACTGCCTTTTAACAAACACATTGAGGATAAATACTTTACGTTCCAGTCTTTTTCAAGATCGCTTCATAACGCATGCGCACTCTCATTACCTCTATCTTGTACCTGGAGCGTTATTTCCCCGTATCCCAAAGGTTAACTCGTTTAAATATTAAAGCATCTTAAATATTGCGGAACCATTTAAAAAAAAAAATAAAAAAAAAAAAAAGTCAAAACAATGTTCTTCTGATGTTGGGGGGGGTGTTTCAATTTTTTTTTATTTTTTTTTAGAAAGATTTATTTGTTGCAAATCAGAAATCAATCCAATAAATATTATTATTATTGTTTGTATTTTTTTAACAACCAGTTTACTTTTCTATTTGAAATGTTTCCTGTAATATTTTACTTAAATACAATAAATCCGTAAGTAGGATTTTTTTTTTTTTTTGGTATTGGTGTTAGAAAATAAGGCTTATGTCTCATTTTCTTGATCCCCCTTTTGTTGTCCAGACACAGGCAGGAGGAAAATAGAGACAGATGTCATATTTTCTTACTCCAAAGATCCCCTGTAGCAATTTTCAAAGTCAATAATGAATGTTCCTGTAAGGAGAAGAATAGGAACCTCTAGGATGTTGTAAAAAGTTACGTCATATTCATAGTAGAATCTATCCCGTTACGTATCAGAGCAGATATATCCGCAGTAAAGACTGCCTCCCCCGAGAAGCCATCAGTCAGTGTATTCAACCGAGGGCCAGAAACAACACAAAAAAACAGAAATCAACCCAAAGCAGACATCTTTCTTCCCCTCTCTCCTTTCATCATTTATCTTTCATCTCTTTTTTCCATCCCTGGTTTCCCTCTTTGACTCTTTTTTTCTCTTTTCATACCTTTTTCCGGTTAATCTTTCTTCCCCCCCCCCTGTGCATTTCCCTCTTTTTTTATTTTTTTATTTTTTCTATTTTCGTGTATTTTTTTCCTTTACACTTTATTTTCCACTGTTTCTATTATTTTCCACATTTTCACCTTTTTCCTGGTTATTAATTCGTGTTTTCTTTGCCCATTTACTCTTTTTTATGGTTATATACGTTTGTTTGATAAATTTACTTTTTTTTTAAGTACATTGAAAACAACATACGGTGTGTGTGTGTATATATATATATATATATATATATATATATATATTTATATATATATACGGTATATATATAGGATCTGGAGAACCTATAGGATCTGGAAACCAGAATGGTTTAAATATTTAGAAATACCTCAATAGGAAAAATCAATGTACAATTTACATTTTTTGGTAAAGCGAAACATTCTATTTAAAAAAAGGCCATATTGTGAAAAAATCTTGCGCTTTGTTGAAAGTGTTCCCCACAGAGCAGTAATATTATCGCTCTTGGTTGGCGCTTAAAAGGCTGCAGTTTCAGAGAGCGTGAGAAAGTTCCAGCATGGACATAATTCCCATACAGTATTTACCCGCGTTCAGTAACACTTTCCCGTGTCATGGCAGCAGAAACGTGAAACCCGGTGCTTACGGAGTAACGTTCTACAATAAGCTACAGGAAAATGATGTCATGGACGTAAGTTAGGGCAAAATACCGCTTATAATTTGAATAACATGTTATTTATGGAGGAAATTGGGGTAGTGAATACAAAATTATTAATAATGTTAAAATTGACAGTAATATTGAACATGTTTAAGACACATTTAGTGTTTCTCGAACGATCAATTATCCTTTTAAACTTAAACTTGGTTCAGCGAACACAACGTGCCATTGGAACCCAGGAGTGATGGGAGTGATAAAGGGCTATTGGAACACAGGAGTGATGGGAGTGATAAAGGGCTATTGGAACACAGGAGTGATGGGAGTGATAAAGGGCTATTGGAACACAGGAGTGATGGGAGTGATAAAGGGCTATTGGAACACAGGAGTGATGGGAGTGATAAAGGGGCCTCTGTACGCCTATGAAGATATTCCTTTAAAAATCAGCTGTTTCCAGCTACAGTAGTCATTTACAACATTAACTCCGTCTGTGCTGGAGTTCTGACCCATTTCATGTTATTTTAATGGACAAAATGTTAAAAAAAAAAAAAAAAATGACGCTTCTAAGTGACCCCAAACTTTTGAACGGTAGTGTCTATAGGTCATCATATCCAGCTGCACCTTACGATAGAGTTTGAGCATTCTACAGCAGGGGTCCACGTTAAGAAAGGATTTCATTTTTAATCATAATAATTTATTAATTTTCCTATTTTCCAGGAACCAGCACAGTAGTTTCCTACGCCCGGTAACAGCGTAACGCATCATATTGTTGGCTTCGTAAATAAAAAGCCTTTTAAACCAGTCTCGTATTCTGTCCTTATTCACTATGCCTGCTGTGTTTCCATTTATAAAAGAAATATTATGTCCGCAGCGCGGCCCCAGCAGATGGAGCAATGTTATCTCCCCTAATCCTGTTATTCTAACAGCTGATGTAAAAAAAGGGAACGTTTATTTTGACGCTTTGATAACCCAATCCCATGGAATTTAAATTAATTAACTGTAAAAGTGTCAAACGTAACGACATAAACAAACGAGGATCATCCGAGTGTCGGTGTGTCTATTGCGATATCTTTGCGGCCTTTTATGTAACGTAAGTATGTTTTTTTTCGATGATGAAGTGGAACTGCCTCCCAGCAGAAGTGGTAGATTAAAGTTTGAGGCTTTACAGCAAGAAAATGGGAAGACTGACTAAAGGGGCCAATTAGATAATAAGGACCCAAAACAATACTATTACATCATTCCAATAATGGTCAGCACAAGTTCTTTTTCACGTCCCTAAAGACCGCTTATTGGGGAAAAAAATGCAATTTGCAGGAAGCGGCAGAAGCAGGAAGACATAAAAGCCGTCGTCTTCTTCCTTGGGAAGCACTTAGAATCTGTGTAGTGATTGGATTCAGTCTTATGTTAGGCTGTATGGAGGTTATAGACACCCATAAACCAAATTTACAGGTTTATTGATTTTTTTAATCAATTTTTTCCTTTATTATTATTATTTTTTTTTCTAATAATAATGGATTGTAAGCTCTTTTGAGCAAGACAATCGTCACTTTTTTGTTCTGAAAGTCCACGCTATGTGACCCACTGCTTGTTACGCCCTGTAGGATGTGATAATAGTCAATCAATAATCAATAATAAATCAAGAAATACTAACAATAACAAAGCAAAGGTTCTTTTGCTAACAGATATTTAGATATTGTTATCTGGCGTACATTAGGGGTTTTGTGTGAAACGTTCTTATTGCAGAACGTGTTAAACGTGGAGCAATGCGCAGAAGCATTCTATTTTATTCCTAACGCTCACTGTTGCTGTGTACAAGACGTGATCCTAGTGTAAAGTTTGAGTATTCTTCTCACAATAGAACGGTGCGGTCACAAGGAAGATCACTACTTTCCAAACTTGGCAAACTTCTATATAACCTCTTAGGTGCTGCCCCCTACAGGGAGTGTGCTGTATTGCTGAGTGATTCCCTTCTGTGAGTTTATACCTCCCGCATACAGCAGGGGGCAGCACTTTACATGCGCTGGTCAGCAACATGTAAAAATGTACATGTGTCCTGGACAAATGGATGATATGGTTGCCCCCATACATCTTGCTGATAGCTTTTCTGGATTTACCTTACAATCATGTATATTGGAACAATGTAGCAAGAATTATCCAGAAATACAGATGTGCCTCAAGCGCTGACGAACCAGAGGTTTACATGGAAGTGGCGATAACAAATATAAAACAGCACGAGCGGTGTCTATGGAACCATTTCTCCTATTCTTCATGTAGATTACGGGGCAGCCTTCTAAAGGTTGTATTCTGTAGGACCAGTCATTTGAATAATAAGTAGCTATACGGGAACATGTTTAAACGTGGAGATCAAAGGGGTATAACTGGGTGGTCCCGATGAGCTGTCAAAGATCAAAGCTACTTGAATGTAACTTACACAGATATTGGTGTAAGGGGGCACCTGGCACGGCCAGCACTAGAAGCCGGCGGAGGATTGTGTGTCCCGTCATATCGGTAATCAGTCTGCCTGGAATACCGATTAAAGCTTCAGTCTCACTTTGACAGCTTAGTAAACATTTTTTTTTCAATTTTCATTTATTATCCTAATTTTACTCTGTTCTCCTTTTTTCTTGGCCCTTTTAGTAACTTCAAGGTGCGTTATCCTTGTAATTCAATAAAAAGCTGAATATGAGATCTAATCACTGCAGGGCCCCCAGTCTTGCACAGAACATCTCTGTGTATTTAAGTAGGGTGGTGGGTGCTTGAGGATCTGTAGACTTCTTTCTGCCCCACCATCGCTCTGTACATGCGCACACACAGACACAGACACACACACACACAGACACACACACAGACACACATGCCTGTTAGTATAGGGCCGATAACCTGGTGTCTGTCCAGACATATGGCTAGGCTGTCCTGTAGGAGATCCAGACTTAGTTATCACAGCTGCTACATTTGATCAGTAAGAATCCTGTCTAAAATAGTAAAGCTTGGTGTCCTCCTCACTTAAGGCAGCGTTGCATTTGTGCTAAAACTCTAGAGACTTCTCTATCGTAAAAGGCACCGAATTCCCCGCTCAGTTCCATCACATGCTAGAGATACCGGCAGAATATTCTGATAGGAAATATGAAGCTCTGTGAAGGATGGAGGACGTTCTACAATGGCTTCCCCCAGAAAATGGACAACTCACTGTCCTCCTCCCAAACACGAAAAGCTAGGAACATCAGCGGTCCTTACACTTTTGGAATGAAATGTATTCAGTTGTTATAGGGGGAAAAAAGGAAACACTGTAGCCAGAAACTGTCTAGAAAAGGACCTGGTTATTAGCGTGGTCTACAAAGGACTGTTGGAACCTTCAAGTCAAGATAATAAAAGAAAATTAATTAGGAATTGTAACAATCATTGATGATTGATGAATGGATGGTGATTTTTTTCTCTATATATACGGTATGTAAAAATTAAGAAATCTAATTTGTAGACCTGAGTGCGATAACAGAACAGTGTCCATACTAAGACTCTTTCTAGTCTACTTGATTTGGTGAACTTTGGGAAAAAGCCGTACCCCGTGGATATTCTCCTCGTTTGCTCCACTTCTCTCTCCTCCACAAGGTGCTAGGACATGATTTCCATTGGATAGGTAAAAGAATGTGAGAAACAATGGAAATAATGTGCCTGGGGTGTAATATCGGGGTGTTTTTTAGGTGTAGACTGATCAAGCCTTCCAAAATTACACCATAACTGGTCATCTGGTCTATCAGTCATAATTCCAAGATGAAACCACCAAACGGAAAGGTTCAGGACAGCATGCTATACATCAGAAGAGAGCTGGGGTGTGATATACGACCTCCCATCGGTGGGATTAAAACGCACAATTCAAATGGCACAGAACACTGGTTAAAAATAATTTGGAACATTCCGGAACATGTCACCCATATGAATGGGATGAAGGATGTTCAGCAGGGATTGAGTGGATGCGGATTCTAGGAACAGCCGGCTGTGAGTGACTTGTGCTGATTGCAATATCATGGTCTTGGAAATTATAACCATCTGGCCCACCGTTTGTTCCACGCTCCTCGTGCAGACTTTGTGAACTATTATTAAACCGGCATCTAAAACCTTCTTTAAAATGAAGACCCTGGGTCTTTACATAAAGAGTAGACACGGCAGAGATTATTTTTCTTATAGTGTTGAGTATGAGTCAAAATTGGGGGCTTATTAAAAGTTGCTGACCCTGCCTCTACCCTGCCAGATTATTTTTATTTATCTCTTATTTATATAGCGCCAACAACATATGCAGCCCTACTTATAGTATATACGGTACATTCAAAACACATGACAAAACTAGAAATGAATAAGACGAACCGATACATTAAAGTAAGAGGGCCTTGACCGCAAGCTAACAATCCTGAGGATGTATGGGTGTTATTTTTATTCTTTATTGGTGTATATACTGTATAGCACCATCATATTCCACGGCACTGTACAATGGGTGAATACTGATATGCTACAGCCTATGCCCCTCTAAAACATCTTTTAGGTTTCCTAATTTTTCCCAGCGTAAAGGGTGCCGGTAATCATTGTATTTAGGAGGAGCTGGAATGGGAATCTACGTCAGGGTTAGTAGATCGTGCCTTCTTGGGAAGTGAAAGGGTTAACTAAAATGTCCGCCTGCTGGGTAAAAAGTCCCTGTAAAGCTAGGTTTCCATTTGTTTTTTTTTTGCTAAAAACGCCTATAAAAACGCCAATAGCGCCACCTGGCGTTTTTTTTGTGAAAAACGCCTGCAGCCAGATGTTAGCTGTAATTCAATAGGAAATCGCAAAATGCCATTTCCACTTGGCGTTTTTCTGTTTGGCGTTTTTTCAGTCCTCTTTGGCGTTTTTCTGCTTTTTTGGGCTCTGTGGCAGTTTTTCAAAACTGCAGCATGTTGACACTCTGGCGTTGAAAAAACGCCATGAAAAAGCCATGTGGGTTTATTGCCTTGGCGTTTTTTATGGGGTTTTTTCCACAGTTACAATGCAGAGGATGGACCCAGTATCTGTGTGTCCTACGAGAAATAGGCTGAAAACAAAGTTTCACACAAAACAAAGTCCTGGACTGGTTCATATTGAATTTTACACCATTTGGAACAAACATGCCATTACAAACAAACATACGCGACCGGATCCTGCGTGCCAAAAGCAACAGCAAACAATTTGCACCATCATTTGGGGCCAATCTTCCCAGAGGAGCAGACATTCGGAATAAAGCATGCCTTACAAACCACAGAAAAGAGACAAAAGGGTCTACCAAGTAAATGACATCAGGAGAGGGCAGATACTTGCCATTTATCCTAATCCCTTTTAGCTGGGTGAAACTTCTAACTTGTAAAGGCTGGAAAAACTGCCTAAGGTCAAAAAAAGCAATTTCCACAGAAAGGCTAAAACGCCAGAAAAAACTGCAGAAAAAACGCCAAAACGCAGGTAAATGCAGTGGCAGTTTTCTTGGCAGTTTTCCTGGCGTTTTTCATCAAGAAAAAAACGCCGGACAAAAACCCAAGTGGAAACCTAGCCTAACAGAGATAACACTAAACGGAACGGCTACAGAGTCTGAAATCCCAAAGCTTGGCTCGGCAAAAACAGAACGCCGAAGAGCCAAAGAGCTAATCCATCTGCGAAGCGCGGCCATCGGACTAATGGACTTGTGTTTGGATTTCTTTTGTGTGAAATCACACGTTTAACGAGCCCGTCTGGATAGGATTACGCCGGGTCCCATCTTTTGATTTCACATTTCGGTGAACACCTCAGCTTTCCAGATATCTGCTTACCATCAGAATTCCGTGGTTCCTAGTAGGAAATCTGATACATCTCGATAAATTAAACCGCTTCTGGGACTGTTTCACATTTCAGAACTCGGAACACTGACTTCTATCAAAAGATGGATCCCATTACTTTGTTTTTGTGTTGCTCTTTTCATCATCATCATTATTATTATCCTTAATAATAATATCTTTTATGTTTATAGTGCCAATAATATACGCAGCGCTTCTTACATTCAAAGGGACCCTGCTCGCAAGCTTACAATATTTTTAGCATTTTGTTCTAAATAGAGAAACTGTGCAGAATTTTTTTGTCTAAATTGTTAGATCAGGTATTGTACGACATACAAATTGTACATGTAGATTCCCCGATCCCCATGTGAATGTTGGGTCTCCAAGGACATTGCCCCCCACGCCCTGCTCCCGGGAAAGTGCTAAGGAGACTTATTCACTAGTAGGGGTTTTCGGGTCACTATTCATTATGAAGGGCGTTTCTCCTGCAGTTTGCCCTGCATAATGCATAGTTCTAAACCAACTCTTCTAAAAAGATGTGAATCATGTAGAGCCCGTTCAGCCATTCCCGCTGGAGAACCTCACCAGGGTTGGCTTTTTATAATGTAAACAACGTTATTACATTGAATTGTCTCGAGTCACCAGGAAAGTCCCGATAAACCCTATATTATAAGAGCAGGGTGGGTTTAAACCCTTTTACTCTTCTCTCTTTGAACCCCATGTTTGTATGACATGCTGGGAGGCGAGCAGGGATTCCTTCAAGTTGCCCTGCCGGGATTAAATAATACATTCAGCACCCAAGGGTGAAGACACCCAAGACGTAATGTATACCTATGGAGAAGGCACTCGATCTATACCTTGCACGGGGAGTGACTGGGGCTCGAGCAGACATTAGGACGGCAGCATCAAAAAACCTAATTAAACTCAGAGGAGGAGGAATGGATTTCCTACATAATGAACACCTTTTATCTCTGCCATTTAACACTTGAAAGCTACAACCACATGGACATGCTTGGCCGAGCCCGTGCCACAGTTTGACCTATACCTTTAAAGCTGTAAATGGAATAATTGGACATTATTTGGTTACCTTGTGTCATCCCGCAGAAGCTCTCACATTTACTATCTGCAGTCTGAGCTCCGCTAATGAGATTTAATTACAGGTCATCGAGGTCAGGCACTTTACTTGCATTAGTGAAGCTGCTAACACTCCCCTTACCCTACAAATAACCCTTTTAAAATAGGTTTCCATAATTGCAGATACTATCTCCACCTTTATGAGCGCCATGCACTAAGCAGCTGCGTTTCTGTAATGTCTGGTTTATTTGACTCATGCCCTCTGTTTTAAAAGGAGAACTCCAATCATTTTTTATTCCTAATATCAGATTAAAAATAGTTTTTTTTTGCAAAATATAATGTTTTGGAGCAGCTGCATATTAGGTTGCATTTGGATGTGTTCTGGTTCTGTTATCTGAGCCCCAATGTACTAGACAAACACCCTGACTCCTTATCACACTGCCCATGAGAAACAATAGAATGGCTCAGTCTTAATCACTGGGCCAGACTCTCTGATTAATGAAATTCTATGGAGGAACAGACTTTATTAGCATTACTGGGCGTAAGGCCCAGGGGCCCTTCTGAACCACCCCCAATAACCCCCAATGTTTGTCTAATAACGACAGCTTTGATGCCTATTTCATGATAAACCATGTGCCAGTTGATCACCGTTACCTTCGTTTGAGGTTAGAACACCTTTAAAAAGTTCTGTTAGTCTTTATTATAAATCCACATTTTGTTTGCAATCTGTAGTCGCATTGAATTCATCACCCAGGAACGTCCCGCATGAATCGCTTGTATAAAAACTCTTGAGCTGTTTGCACTTGAGAGGCAGATCAAGAACTTTGGCCAAATGACTCCAAACAGAACAATAAACCTGGGTGGAGATCTCATTCTTTCTATAGAATGTAGCCAGGAGGTAACCTGTTCTGATTATATTTCTTCAGCACGTATGCGAACATGTTCTGATAGCAGTAAAAAAAAAAAAAATATTGTGGATTAAAACATACACTACCGTTCAAAAGTTTGGGGTCACTTTTTATGGAAAATAAGGAATTTTTCAGCTGTGACATAATTGCAAAAGGGTTTCTAACGATCAATTAGTATTTTAAACTTAAACTTGGATCAGCGAACACAATGTGCCATTGGAACACAGGAGTGATGGGAGTGATAAAGGGCCATTGGAACACAGGAGTGATGGGAGTGATAAAGGGCCATTGGAACACAGGAGTGATGGGAGTGATAAAGAGCCACTGGAACACAGGAGTGATGGGAGTGACAAAGGGCCATTGGAACACAGGAGTGATGGGAGTGATAAAGGGCCATTGGAACACAGGAGTGATGGGAGTGATAAAGGGCCATTGGAACACAGGAGTGATGGGAGTGATAAAGGGTGTCTGCACGCAACTAACTGTACAACTAACATTTTAATCAGGATAGTTGATGTGAATAAAGTTCACTTTTTATACTGGGATGTAATGCGAGTGTAAAAACTTATTTCAGTAGAAAGTTTGAACAATGGACTTGTCTCCATAGCAACCAATGGAGCCTTCCTACTGAATGAAACGTTGCAATGGTTGCTATGGCGATCAGAGATTGCTCTAGAATCACTTTTTAATGCATAATCTGCTAGTTGAGTGTTCATTGAGCTGTAAATACTGTAACAGCCTGGAGTTTGTTGCAGTGACAGGCGCTATATTTTATGGTAAAGCAGGGGCGCCTCTTGGTTTTGAGGTTTTTAGGTTTATCAGGACTTGATTGTAAGTTTTTTAAGCTTGAGATTGAAATGATTGATCGCTTCCTGATGCGAGTCTTCATTGTGTCCGGTCGTACAGAGCCAACGGCTGACGGTACAGTCATCGGCAATGTTCTCCTTGTCATGACTTTCTTTAATTATACATATGTTTATTACCCCATCAAATACAGAGTGTGTATGTACATATATGACCACGTATGAACAGGTACTAAGACCGCATCGGCCATGTTTTTCAGATATTGCCCACCAGCACAAGTGCTCCCCCCGCAGTCTGTTAGATGGGGCAGCACTTTACCTGTGTAGGTCAGCAGCAGGACCGGAGATGATGAGGCGGCCCTTGCCCTTTAAGGCCAGCAGCCCCCTAATGAGATAAGTGCAGCCGCATCAGGATATGCATAGCCGCATGTTACATATTTTTCTGCTCGCGTATTCTGGGAATATCCAGCCAGTGGGCGCACGCCGCGGCACCCGATCTGCCGCTGGAGCATTTGCCTTGTGTGCCTGGTGGCCAGTCCAGGCCTATGGGTCAGCAACAAGGGGAAATCTCTTAAGGTATCTAAAGTTATTTTTCTTCAGACCAGGGATTTCCCTTTTAAACGGCCCATTAAGCATCTGTGCCAGAAGTGGGAAAACTCAGAATGTTACGTGTTTTGGATGTATACTGTACATACAAAGTGTCTGTGTATTCAGGGCCGTCCTTTGCATAGGCCAAAATAGGATCTTCCCACCTGTCCTGCAGCCAGACGTCTCAGTAACCTGGGAGTCCCAGCGGTGTCAAGTAACATGACCCAGCAAGGACTTCACTCAAGGTAATAGAGAGTGGGGAGAAGCTCTGAGAGTGGGGAAGAGAGAACCGAGAGAGGGAGAGCTGAGATGGAGGGAAAGCTGGGGGGGGGGTGAGAAGGGGACTTAGAGAGGGAGAGCCATGGGAGGGAAAGAAGGAGAGTGTGTGTGTATATATTATAGCGTGTATTTATATGTGTAAGTGTGTTAACGTGTGTGTAAGTGTATGTTATCATGTGTGTGAGTGTTACTATCTGGCTCAGACCGGCCATCTGACAAATACCCATGGGGGCCACACAAAAGTCAAGTCGTCCTGTGCCCCGCACCCCGTTACAATGTGTATTACATGTATGATAATTTCTAGCACTGACTATATGGTTAATATATACCTGTTTGCAACCTATTTCCCATGCCAAACAACCTTGATTGGATGAGCTGCCAACAAATTCTTTGGAGACATGCTATTGCTTGTTTAATTCCATGTTTTTTTTCTTTTAATAGTACAGTGTTTGCCAACAATCCGAGCTTAATCAGGGCATTCTTATTATTATACGAGTCTTCAAGGGCAAGGAAGGGAATCCAAAAGCAGGCAACTAAGTTTCCTTGCCCGGTGAGGATTCTGGGAGCGAGCAGTAAGTGTCCCTAGAAGTCAGCACCTTGATTGACAATGTGGTTCCTGGTTTCTATTTTTCCCAGAATTATGCCCTGAAACCCTATTAAAGGGATACTATGTGTCCCACATTTCAGCTTAAAGCAGCCAATCAGTGGCATCAATGAAAGCGCTTTCCGCGCACGCATGCGCGTAGAGATCTCATTGGACCCCCACCCAGCGTGTTCGCCAGGTAAGTATATCACATGGCAGGTGAGGGGCTTCACATATCCTGGATGAAAAATAGCTGAAAGCAGGGAAAGGGTCAAATGCATAGAATTTGATTCCCCATACATTTAAAGTACATATGATGGCTGGAACGTCCCTTTAAGTCAGATACAATATTTCAAAAACAGCTTTTTTTGCCTTAAATACCACTACAACTATTTCCCGTTATTTGGTATTACACAAACCCACAATCATTGCATTAAAAACACCATCATTGTTGTAATAATAGTAGCCTGTGTTGTTTATAAACAACACAAAACAAACTGATTTCTGATACATTTTTTTTTTATCACCCACTAAATCCACAGCAGGCTTCCTGCTCCTTTGCCTCTAACTTGCTGCAATCATAGAAATCCCAGGGTTTTACTTAAAAAAAAAATCTGCTCAATGTACCCTGGGGGTCTCTGGGCAGATACAGTAGGACTGAGCTCAGGCCAGCCGTGTGCACAGTCCCTCCTCTGTCCCCCCTCCCCACCCTCTATATAAGAGGCAGCTGCTGTGGCTGAGCGCAGTGAGAGCAGCAGGCAGGATCAGGAGCCCAGACGCGCTGCTCACCAGCCATCCAGGGGCACACAGGGCCAGCAGAGGGCACAGTCCCTCCTCTGCCTCTCTCCCCACCCTCTATATAAGAGGCAGCTGCTGTGGCTGAGCGCAGTGAGAGCAGCAGGCAGGATCAGGAGCCCAGACGCGCTGCTCACCAGCCATCCAGGGGCACACAGGGCCAGCAGAGGGCACAGTCCCTCCTCTGCCTCTCTCCCCACCCTCTATATAAGAGGCAGCTGCTGTGGCTGAGCGCAGTGAGAGCAGCAGGCAGGATCAGGAGCTCGCACGATCCGCACTGGCCATCCAGTGGCAGCAGGGGGCATACTCCATCAACCCAAGCACATGGCACACTAACCACTACTCCCACTGCCCCGGAGTGATCGCATCGGGCTGGAGGCTTCCTGTCCTGGCTGCTTACTGGAGGTGACACTGGGGTGTCCAGCAAGGAGCCACATTCACAGCTAGGAGACCCCCAACTCCAATGATGACCTATTGCTAGAAGAGCTTTTAACCTTCCGTGGAACCCCCACACCCACCCCACTAACCATGCGGTCCTATTCGGTGGTGGATGTGTGCGTGCAGGATGTGGAGAAGAGGAGGAATCCGTCCAAGCACTATGTGAGTAGGGTGACCCTGCATGCCACGAGCCCTGCACAAGAGGATCACAATGTAACACAATGTAACACAATGTAACACAATGTATCTAATGCACACACGTCATCAGCCCATTGTTACACAGTGCAAATCGTGAATATAATCAGACAATACACATGCTGCATGTTATATACATTAAATACGTTGTATATGTGTATATATATATATCATTTTGCTGCAGTACACTGAGGTTAAGCAGGTATGTACAGCAGCCTGGATGTATACATTGAGGAGGTCTGTGTGTGCTTAGAATGTTTATAATGTAAAGCTACAAATCTGTGTGTCTTTGCAAATTATATATATATATATATATATATATATATATACCGTATATATATATATATATACATACACACACACATTCATATATAAACATACATTTTATTGCAACAGACCTGTGAGTATATGGAGTGTCTTTGCGTGTGTAGGTGTGTATGTATACATACACACATGTATACACATACATGTATTCTATTGCAGCAACCTGTGCGTGTATATGTGGTGTCTATATATATATATATAGATATGCGTTTGATTTTCTATTGCATACAGTTATTTGCGTCGGTTTACATGCATGCAGTGTATATGTATCCCTGAGTTATGATCACGCCTGAAGCTGCTGGCGCTCAGGAATCCCCAGGCGGTTGCTGCGTGTCTGCAGGCTGTCACATTTTACAGTATTGTGCGCATGGTAGATTTGGAGCTCCCTTGGTAACTGTAGGATAATCCTGTTTGTAGTCTTTCCAGCTGCTCTCTAAACACAGGGGCCCCACGGCCTTTCAGCTGCGCTTTATCCAGTTGATATCACACAATGCAGGCTGCGGCCATAAACATCTCTCAGACCCGTGCCAAGAGCGCAGCCGAAAGCCCGGCCAGAGCCAAACCATTGCCCTGCTATGAATGGCTTTTTTCATTACGTATGGAACGGTATAAGGATTCCGGTCACATCCTGGCGGCCGTAAGCGCTCAGCGATAGTCCCGTTTCCTATTCGGCAAAAGCCAGCCCTGATCCGATACAGAAAGGCAAACAGGCATGTCCAGCACCAGGCACACTGTTGGCTGTAGCTACAAAGTCCACCGACGGAGACCCTGTTCACATTGACTCTTTGTGTGTCTTCCCCACTGTGAGATCCTCTGTGGATTGCTGTTCCCATCGATGATTTCCAAAGATCTGTGTTCTTCCTCTCATGACTTCGCATGGGGTGGAAGGAGTAACAATTAACCCTTTATAGCTCAACAAGTTGCCACTCCATCAGCGAAACCGATATTGCACGCGCTATTTTATGCGACCGCAGACTAAATACACAATCTAAACTTTCTGTGGTCTGCGTGAGGCACTTTAGAAGTTACTGTGTCACTAAGTCATCGAAACGAAGCCATACCTTCTAATAAGTGTCCTAACAGGTGCTGTTGAAACTACTTTTAGACTACTTGGCGATGTACCGGGTCAAATAACCATCATGATTACTGTATATATACCGGTATATATAGTATGTTTTTGTTTGCATAGTGGCAATTGTGTAAACAGTGCGATACCGCATTTGGAACATAATCAGTTAATGATAGATAGACATCCTGGGACTATAACTCCCGTGACGTTTAGCCACCCAAACCTTGTTGTTTGCCTCTTGATGAGTAGAGGTTAGGTGGATCTAGCTGCCGGAGTAGGGTTAGCATGTTGTTGTGTATCATTATGGATAAGAATAGGCAACTTCTAACACCCAGGCCATTGCAGCATCCACACTATTGGCTGGCTGAGAGTGATAGGAAATGCAGTCTATCTGTTTGCCAGAGGCTTCCTTTTTAATAAGAAGGCACTTGCTGGATTATGTCTCCCTTCCCTATATTGTTATTTTTCTACCTGAATGTAGGCAGATCTGTTACCTGCTTGCCCCCGTGATCAGTGTGAGTAATCCACACAAGGAAACTGGCCAACGCACTAATACCTGTCCTTACACGTGTCCCGTGCAACAGACATTTGCAAACACGGAACGTGGAGGGCATTCCAGTGCTTGCCTTTACATGCGTCTCATATATGTATGAGGCAGACGATGATGCACGTCGGTTGACCCTTTTCGCTGTAGGCGCTGAGCAAAGCACAATTCTGCTTAAAGAACCTTGCGGTTGATGGAGTTTAAGCAGCTCTACTAACCTCTGTGATGCAAAGGGTTAAGTTGCTTATGTCATTTTAACCTACCCTTTGTGTCGGCTGAAACACAGGCAGTCTACACCAAAACTAGGTCGCTCCATACAGTGATTTATTATAACATTTCTCAGCTGCCCTGAAAACAGTACTTTGTTGTCATTAAACTTTCTTGTGTTATTTTTCTTCCTTAATCATTTTTATTTTCCAGCGGATGGGCTTTATTACGTAATTTGCCTAATTTGCCCCCGAATGTTATACCCTTATCTTATCAAAGGCTTTTCTTTGTTTTCTGTGGTGTCAATGTCTGTTTCATGGCTCAACAGTCGATTCTTTTCATATATAGTGAGTCAGGAGCAGGCACGCCCTTCTTACGAGATGCCACTTATGAAGCTTAAGTTTACTGCAGCTCGGAGCTACATGGCAGTAGAGTTGTTTAACTTTTTTATGCCAGAAGGTAGAGCTGGGCGAATAAGTTGAACGATAGAAGTGGTAGAGGTTAATACAGCGAGGGGATTTAAACCCGCATCGGACAGGAATAAGGTTGAGCTTTTTACTGATTAGTCGGGTCAAATGGGTCTGATCTGCCGCCACATTCTATGTTTCAATTGTATGAGTTACTGTGAAAACGTCATGTTTTCGCCTGCATAACAGAGAGCCAGTCTCACTTTTGGGTAGCCAGCCCATTAACACTATGGATCACTGTGCCTCCATAGTTCATCTATGACATCATACCCCGATGCTCAGCACTAGCTGCAGCTGCCTAGGGCCGCATCGAAGGTAAATATGGCCCTGATTGTATTGCAAAGCTAAATATCTCATTCAGAAGATGGTCATGCTGCTAATCCGAGTAGTTTAATGGAGATGAAGATGGCTGCGGGGAGAGAAGATGCTTTAGTGTACAGGTCACTTCAGGCTTCTCCTTAGTCTGACCGCACTGAAAATCTTCATGTCTGCTTTCTACTGACTGGATAGTGTTCCTGGGACTTAATCACCCTCCAAGAATGTTGTGAGATCTTTACATTGTGCAGACATGAGTCTGTTTGAGGCTTTTCTATGATACTCTGGAATTTATTCACCAAGATCCATCTATGGTACCCATCAGAAAGTGCCAATCAATACTCCATGTTACTCGTACCATCTGAAACATTAGTGGCACGCGTGTCCCTGCTTATAAATACATTTCATTTACATAGTATAGATAGCGGTTAAAGCTTCCTTGAATTGATTTTAGGCTTTTTGCTTGTAGTACCACTGGCCGTCTATTCCAGGTATCTACTACCCTTTCTGTAAAGGGGAACGTTCTCATATCTCCCTTCAGGCTGTAACCCTGTAATTGTAACTTTAAATCATGCCCTAGCACCTTCATATTGTACAGCATTGCCTCTTGGACCTTAGTTAAGGTCCAGTTAATACAGGAATATCTTCATTCCCAGTTTTGTTTTCTAGGGTTTGGTTCTCTCTGGTCATTGGCTGTTTATAACCTCAAAGCATTAAGGAATCTAGAACGGGGAACTGTTCTATGCTTCATTTTTATACTGGCCCTTTAACTCTTACTACACCTCCATTAATTCCTATGGGTTTTCCATAGTCAAATGGAACTGCTCAAAAGAACACAAATCGCTGATTACAACAAAAAAAGTATTCAAGGTTTACAAAAAAAAAGTATAATTGGTGCAATCACTCCCATTTGGTAAAAAAAAAAGAGACCCGATACTCCATACTGAAGAACAAACGCCTCCTCCTAAAACATTTGTTCTGAATCTGTAAATCCTAAAGGAAATCCCCAAAGCCTTCCAGATACTAATCTTTGAGGGCTCCTGGATAACTGTTTCTTCTGGATTATCGAAGGGTTACAGACATACCTGGGAACTTTCTAAACGAGCTGACCCTGAAATATTAACCCTTTAATAGCTCATCGTGAAGATTCTATGTAGTCACCCCCTAAATGTGTTAACCGCATGACTCTTAATAGTGTTCTTCTAGGAAAATGAGTCACCTGCATTCAAGCAGGGATATCAACCATTGGTGCAAAAGCATGGGTATATATGATCCCAGCAGTGTAGAAAAGCAAGACGTCAGCTCCAGGCTGTGTGACCTGAGAATCTGCCCCTTCACCCTGAGATTGGGGCAAAGACTCGAGGTCAGAGGCGCGTATGGTTACATGCACTTGGCAGTGCCCCTTTATATTGTTCAGTATACCTCGTTGCCTGTGAAATCACCATGCAAATGTAAAAGCTTTTTGCGGTTGTGGGGCAAAAAAGCTTTTACCGGATCTAGTAATCCAACCATCCCTTCATATCCTAAGGGTCTTAAAAATGTTTGCGGAAGCCATTATTTTTTGTTGATTAAATGGGCTTATAGATTTTTACTTTATTAAATAATAAGCCTTTTGTAAAATAAATAAATAATAATAATAATAATAATAAAAAAAAATATATATATATATATATATATATTTTTTTTTTTTACAAAATTCAGTGCATATAGTAGATTGCTTCTCAAGCATGTTATATGAGACACTTAAGGAATTATCATGAGGACACATAAGCTAATAACGGACTTTATTGCTAAAAGGGTTCAAATCCCAGGCCACTAAATCAGATTCCATTAAAAATCCATAAAACATATTTTCCTAAAAAATAAAAGAGCTAGCAATGAATTCTCTCTAGAATAATACATGTAATGTAGGACAAGGGTGAGGTCAACAACCTTTTGTAAACACATGGCATTTTCCCCAGTTTTAACTTATCTGCTGCCAATCTCTCCCGTTTTAATGTATATTTACCTATTAAACATGCGTTTTGCAGAAGGCGCCGTGTTTTTAAAAGCCACCGTGTTGACTCACCCACTTGGTAAGAATTCCTAACAAACCACCGGAGTGCCAAAAGAACATTAAATATTCATTAGAAGAGGGGAAGGTGTCAGAATTAGCAGCTGCGTCATATGCTTTACCCTTCAAGCCACACTCAGAAAACATTTACAATCAGGATGTTGCCAAAAGGAGTTTTCCACCGAGGCCCCCGCGTGCCGAAATGCTAACGTTCGTATAGTTTAGCGGATGACCGCAGCCAAAACTGCATCCATTTGGTACAATTTAGTAATAAAACAAATATTAAAAGAAATTAATTTTAAACGTTGTTTTTTATGGCGATCTTAGTGATGAGAGTTATGGCAAAAATGATTCTTGCTGTAATATTTTAAAGGGACAGCACCGTAAAAATAGCCGCGTAGTAGCGATGAGAATGTTTGCATGTTGGAGTTTTACTTTTGTTTAATTCATGATCCGTTTCTTCTTTCTCTCTCTGCTAAAAAAGTGCTATTAAGGTCTTCTTTTATTGGCATAGCTTTTTTTAGATGTGCTACGCGGAGGTCAAGTAGCCTGATGGGGGAAGCTGCAAAAAATCCTAATTATATGTTCCTGAGTTGTTTATAGAAAAAAAATAAAAAATGTATTTTTTTAGCAGGAAGGATTTTTTTTTAATCTAAATATGTGGGATTTGTAAAGAAAATAACATTTCAGCAATTAGAAGTTCATGAAATTGGCCAACATCAATAGGATAAAACATTTTGGTGTTACTGTCCCTTTAAGAACACCTCATTGATGTATTTGGTTGCAATATATGTGCCTTTTCTGTATAGTCTGGGGTTCTTTTCATGTTCCTTTTCTGTATATTCTGGGGTTCTTTTTATGTGCCTTTTCTGTATATTCTGGGGTTCTTTTTATGTGCCTTTTCTGTATATTCTGGGGTTCTTTTTATGTGCCTTTTCTGTATATTCTGGGGTACAAAAATACAATAAGACATGGACCGTAATTAATTCATAGAGCCTCAGGTTTCTAGAAATTGCGATATGACCCCTTGAGACACCATGGAGAAGAATGATTTGAACAATAGCTACTGCAAACAACAGCGGGGATAACTGGCTGAGGGTGATAGGACTGGTATCTCACAGGAGCTGTATTGATAGAGGTTTCCTATCCCTCCCTGTTGAGGACAGGAAGGGGTATCTGGGCAATTTAAATTGACCTTTGTAAGGAAACAGCTGTTGTCTTCTCTATTCTTTTTCCTTTTTTTTCTGGATTTTGGATCGTTTCCTGTTATTTGTAGTCAATATGCAAAAATAAACAGTCCATGGAGCTGAGGAGCCAACTTCCAGCCCCGCTTTATGTAAAGAGAGTTTCCCAGCGTTGTGTGTTGTCACAGTTGCGTTGAGTTGTAAACACGATGGCGGTGGAACTAGTGGTTCTCAGACTGTACCATCTGTGATAAAACCATCAAACATGTTATTTATTATGTTTATATTAAATTCATTATATTTAATCTATTTTTAAGAGACACAGGTCTATTTTTTCAGCTCTGACAGTCACCAACTGCTTATCCAGGCCCTTTCATGCCCATTTCCTGTCATCCCATTGGATGCATCGGAATCCTACGATCAGCTGAACAGGAAGTTGTAACGAACTTCCTGGACTGTACCATTTTAGTTACAAACAGCCCATGTAAAGCTATAATCTCAAATATCTAATTAGGCACCATGTGACGTGGCACAATGTTGGCAGAACTCCCATACAGCACAAATCGTGGAGTTTTGTATTAATTCTAATGTGAAAGGGAAAACCATAATTGATTATGTGGCACGTTGGTGTAAGAATTAGGATCAGGATGATCTGAAATAAGACTTCTCCCCCGGACACATGCTTTATACAAATATATACATCTAAGTGTGTGAAAAAAGCCCATCTTTCCTTACTGAAAGGGTGGGAGATACGTGGAACAGCCTCCCAGCAGAGGTGGTAGAGGTTAATACAGTGTTTGAATTTAAACATGCATTGGATATGTTTCTAATAGTCCTTCGACTTATTTAAGTTATTTCAACTTTTATTGATGCAAAATATAGAAAAGAGAAGACAGTTGAGATACATTTCCAAAATGCCCCAAAGCAAAATGGGATTATCTAGTGCAAAAGTTGTTGTTGTATAACCATGGCAACCAATGAAATGGGCCAGTCACAACTCAACGCAAATCAAACTTTGTATCAAAATAACTTTTAATTTTTTTTTACATTTCAAACCTATTTTTGGTAACAGTTTCCATTTATTGATCCCAAGCCTGAAAAAGATCTACTTTTAAAACTAGGAATAAATAGCATATGAAATCTCACAATGGAATTAACAAAAAAAAAAAATTGGACTCCGCATTGTAATTATAAGATCGTGAAAAAAAAAATCTAACTGAATATTTCTTTTCATGGCTAAAACTTTGAAGTGAGTTCTAGGTAATTACCGAATTACCAAGTAATAGGCGATGGCCGTAGCTTGTAATTCAGCTTGAAGCGGACCGACGAGGGTCGCCGGTTTATAAAGTGCCCGGTTTACTTTATTATACATTCGTAGTTGGCTAATACACTTCACAAAGTAACACGATATCATAGGAAACAGAGCCAAACGCTGGTTCATCGCAGGACAAAATATTTCTAAGAAAAAACCCTACTTTGATGAAAGCCGATGTTTGCTTGACAAATACGCTTACCTGGGAATTTCCTTCGAGCCGCTAATTTTCTGGTGACCTGACGTGCTTTCTGTGACCACACACACAAATAAATTGTGTGATTCCACGGCCACTGTGTGTAGAGACCCGCATACTTTCCCTGAAGGAGACGGCTGATTAGAGGGCGGTGGGTAAGAACCGTTTTGGAGTTTCCTTGAGATCCGTGTACGGCGGCTCGTGCTGCGTTTAGAAACGGCGGCCAATAAAAGGAATATTTGAGGACGCTGAAACAGAAGCGAAAAGCATTTTATTTTAACAAAAGTCTCCTCTACACACAGATATGTGGAAAAATAAGTTTTTTGGGTTATTTATTAATAAAGTAACAAATAGCATGCATTATTGGCTCTGTAAAGATGCACTAGAGAGCCAGTGGTTTCAGGTCCATCATGAGCACAAAATTGAGGGATATCTAAAATACTAACCCTCTTTGCAAGTGTAATGGGAACCTGGGGGTCTACTGGGACCTCCCTGGCCATCATTGCCACCTTCCTTGCAGCAGAAACCGGATACGAGATTGGTAGCCGCTTCAGAGTGAAGGTTCTCCTCCGAGGAAAAGAACCGTACCACCAGTCACAAAACAAGATGGATATAGAAGAGAACACACTTTATTGGGACTAGGCATAGGTTATATAGTCACTTTATCAAACAAGGGGGGAGGGGCATTGACACACACAGGAAGCAGGAACGGATTAACATCATTAACACATAACACAATGGCATGGGATTACACAGATAACATCAACTCCAGACTAATCTCATCACACATACTACAATGGCGAATACACAAGGGATTTAGACCTGAGAGTGAGACATACGTAACAAGAGGATACAAGTCAAAAAAAAAAACAAAAAAAAAACAAACATTTTTTTCCTTTGGAGATGTGGATACTTTTTTAGTTTCTTTAAATATTTCATTTTCATTTTACTCAAAAATAAATTTCACTTTTTAAAAAAAGGGTCAAATTAATATGCATTCCATAATTACAAATCAATGAAAAGGCTGAGCACCTTAAACCCAGCTATACATAAAGTGATAAAGTATCGCAGCACTGGTAATGCTAATTTGATACTATGTATCGATCGTGCCAAATAAAATAAATGGTAATTAATCAGCAAAAGTTTCGCTAATAATGATAACTTTAAAAGAACGTGATTTATGCATAGTTAGACTTGAGGTGTTTTGCCAATATTTTGAGCAATTGTTTTGGATTAATTCAGACATTTGCTAATCATTTCATGTGTAGGTGCATGAATTAGTTCATGATTCATAATCTCCTATATTTCACGAAATGCATTGCAGTCTTCGCTTCTGCAGAATGGACACCTTTGGACTGAAATGACTCTGACTTGGTAACCAATTCAATAACAGCTTTTTGATCTACTGGAACATTTTTTTAACGATGGATCCCAAGCTTGTCATCTGAAATGTGCTTAGCTCAGTGAGTGAATGATACAGGAATGACAGCATCATTGTTGTTAAGGCTTCTATCTGAGTGATACTTCCTGAAAAGCTTGGTGACCTCTCTATGGTTTGTTTGAAAGCAACAAATGTGACTTCCTTTCACCTTATCGCTATGTATATCCTCATTTACCTTACTCTCATAATCTGATGACTTGTCCGATTTAAAGTCTTCTGGTCTTTAAGCGACTGTTTAAACTTATCTAAATTTATTTGTCAATACGGTAAAAAGCAGGTCCAGAATGGACATCTGGCACGGCGGGCAAATGCCCAGTTGACCTGTGGCCAAAAGCACCCCACACTGGTTTTTAATGGAATATCCTCATAGGCGTACAGAGGCCCTTTATCACTCCCATCACTCCTGTGTTCCAATGGCCCTTTATCACTCCCATCACTCCTGTGTTCCAATGGCCCTTTATCACTCCCATCACTCCTGTGTTCCAATGGCCCTTTATCACTCCCATCATTCCTGTGTTCCAATGGCCATTTATCACTCCCATCACTCCTGTGTTCCAATGACCCTTTATCACTCCCATCACTCCTGTGTTCCAATGGCCATTTATCACTCCCATCACTCCTGTGTTCCAATGGCCATTTATCACTCCCATCACTCCTGTGTTCCAATGGCCCTTTATCACTCCCATCACTCCTGTGTCCCAATGGCACGTTGTGTCCGCTGATCCATGTTAAAGTTTAAAAGGCTAATTATTATTATTATTATTATTATTATTATTATTATCTTTTATTTATATAGCACCAACAATTTACACATATTGATCGTTGGAAAACAATTTAGCAGTTATGTTACAGATATAAATGTTCTTGTTTTCCAGTAAAACAGCCAAGTGACCCCAAACTTTTGAACTGCAGTATGTTTATTCTGTAAGCACCATTGTGTAGCTTAATTTAGGGTACTGAACTGGTTAAAGTGACCGATCCACTTCAAAAATAGAAAGAGCAAGATACTTTGGTGTCGTTTTTGTCTATATAGCTTGATAAAAGTCCAAGCTGCGCTTGTCATCAATATATTTGCAGATAAGGGAAAAAATGTGCAGAATTTCTCAGATTTCCCATAAATAAGCTGCATTGGGGACGAGCGTAGTATCGAAATGTTACAAGGAAAAAATGAAGCACTAAAAATGTATGTTGTGGCAACATTCTGTAAAAAAAAAAAAAGGTGTTTATAGGATTTTAAAAGTTAAGTAAAAAAAGCCAAAAATAACAGAAAGACAAATATGACGTTTTGGGCTGAGTGCCCTTCGCACCTGAGGAACAGAACATGCCCTGAAGTATCGTGGAGATTTCTTTTTTTGTTGGTTTTGGCCTTTCTGGCATTTAAGAGTCAATAAACGCCTTTTTAAGCCAGATTTTTTTGCTTTAATTAACTTCTTTCAGGTGAGCTTTTTGAGTTTATTTGTGTTTGAGTTTAAAATTTTTTTCTTTTTTATTTGGCAATTGCTTAGTTCCACGCCTTGGCATCTGTACAGTCTAAAGACTTATCATATTATAAAGTCTGCCCCAACCTTATTGCCCCGTCATATTTTGTGTTGTAAACCTTACTACACGACCAGAAAAAATAAGCCCTGATTTAATTTTCTGTGAGCCAAAAAAAAAAAATCATATTATATTTTTGTACTGAGATTCCTGAAATATCAACCCTTTAATAGTCCATGGTGAAGAGTCTATGTGGAGACTCGCCAACTGGCTGTAATAGCCATCCTCATAGAAACCTTGTTATTATTTAAAGATACACTTAATTGAGTCACCTGCATTCAAGCAGGGATATCAACCATACTGGTGGAAAAAATATTTTTTGGGAGCCTTATATATGATCGCAAAAGGAGAGACTATGTGACCCTGAGGATCTTCCCCATCCCCCTGAGGTCGGGGCAAACCCTGAAAGTTCCCAGGTATGGGTTTCCCATTCATGTTAAAATTCCCTCACTGTGTTTGCTAAGGGTAGGAAACATTTTTGGAAAGTAGGGGGCCAATGTGCCGGACTGACAACCCCAGTTCTATCTGACGACCCGACTAGCATTTTAAAGCATGGAGGACAAATCCAGCGGTCCCGTTAGTCCCTTTTTTAAAGCTGTATGGATATATATATTTAAATCTACCATGTATTGTGTAATGAATAATCTGGTGTGGAGACACGCTCTATTCATTCATCTACTTCCTGTTCGCGCGAGCCTGGGAATTCTAGTGTAAGGATCAGCTGGGAATCCCATGAGGATGCGCGATGCGTGTGGGGTGGGGGAAGGGAAGTCAGCGGGCAGCGTTTGGGTTTGTTTACAGTAGGTAACCGGATCAAATGCATTTGCCAAATTGCAAAGGGAAAATCCGCAGATAAAAATAAATTGTGTATATACTTGTGGGGGGGATTTAAAAGTATAATTAGGTTGAGGCATACGTTGGGTAGCCTTCTCCTTGCCAAGCTGAGGGTTACCAGGCTTTTTTTTTCTCTCCTGATTACGGACCAAATACTGGATTCCTTCCAGATATTACCGAGGGACTCGCTAAATACGTCATCTCGCTTCCCGCATTGATTGCTTTATCCCTCGGTAAATAAAACTGATTGCTACAAAGAAACAGTAACGTTGCTCTTTGCTGTCAACAGGAATCAGTAAATACATTTGATAGACAACATTTTAGTAGATTTTTTTAAAAAAATAAAACCATTTATTTTTTGGTGCTTTTTGTATCTCCCGATATAAGTCTGTTTAGCATAAAGGTATCAACTACCAGATTTTCAATCAACGGTTAAAATAAATGTATTGTTTAATTGGTGTAATGGGGTATGTACGTGGGGAGTGAGAAAAGTAGGTGAAAAATCTAATATCTTGTGTTTAATTAATACACTTTTCTCTAAAAAAAAAAAAATATAAAAAAATAAAACATTTAATATTAGGTCATATATAATACATGTACTAATATCAGGTCTAAATGTTTACTATTTTTCGTGTTATTATATATATTGTACTTGTATATAATACACACCTGTTGTAGAACAGAAGAAAAACTGTATTATACGTGAGATTTTAGCTTAAATTAGATGCTAAGGAAAGAACAATAGGTATTTTTAGCTGGTTAATGGACAGAGAAGATGGTAACCTATTTTAGGGTCTATAGCGGTCTAAATGATGTCCAAGGCAGAAAAATGCTCCCTTGAGGCGAGGTTTTTAAAATTTCCAATTATGTCCAGATTTCTTCTAGAATGATTTTCGGAATTCTTATATTGCACTTGTTTGGTTGGTTTGTGAACAAGCCGGTCGCCATGTTTAGCTGCACCACTGGGGTAAGGATGGGAAATGAATAATGACTTCTGGTTCTCTGTTAATCTCAAGGAAACACAATGTTTCTTCCATAAGTTATCTCTGCGCTATCTCTAGGTGACAACCTCTAGGCTCACAGCTTTTATTGTTCAGAAGCCGCACGGAGGAGCCCAGAGGGCCATAAAAGATAAGCTCTTCTGACTATTGAAAGTAGAGGGTCACATTATAGCGCTTGGATTATAGCGCTCAGGATTGCTCAGCGTGACACCCACCATCAGACTTGACTAAAGGTATCATCAGCTGGATTTAATGACATCATAAAATCGGTGTGAAATTAGGCCAAATCTGATTATTGGTAATTTCTTCACATTCCTCCGAACGCCATTTGAGGTCAAACTCCCTCAATGTTTTGTAGGGCAGAGAAATAACTATACTTACATTTAGGGCCGTCGGACAAATTTAGGTTTAGGTCATAGAACATGGGGCCTTTTGAAAACACACAATATATAGGAAATACATGCCTCCCAACTGTCCCAATTTGTGTTGGACAGTCCCGATTTCGTCCCACTCTATCCTGCTGCCCTGGTGTACATCTAAACCTTTAAGATCAGACATACAATGTATCTCTCTCTTTCTCTTTCCCTCTCTCTCTCTCTCTCTCTCTCTCTCTCTCTCTTTCTCTTTCTCTCTCTCTCTCTTTCTCTCTCTCTCTCTCTCTCTCAGCCCTTGCAATTGTTGTGCCAGTGCCACAAATATGGCGTTTCTATAGTGTGTGTGTGAAAGCCCGCGGGTATAATGCTAGACAAAGAGCCAATAAAGCCCTACGTGTAGGAGCCAGAAGAAGTGGTAATGTGGAACCGTTTGGGAAACTCACAGCAGTTCCTTCCTATTCCTCCGTTCCAGGTTTTCTAATAACTTGGCAGAAATACAGCGTGAAATATCCTGAGCTGACTCCTTCTGTGTAATGACGTCGTAACGCTCAGCTGTAGTAAGGCAGTCTATTAACACTGCGCTGTTGGAAGACTCCGGAATGGCTCAAGGAATGGTTAACGGCTTCATTCCATGCCATTTGCCCCAATATTTATTTTTACGACGCGCATGCTCTAAGATAACCAGCTCTGTAACCCTTACAGCCGAAGCGATTCCTGTATATTTATCAAAGAAAAAAAAAGAAGTATTTCATCTGACGGATCTAGGAGCTCGGAAGTCAATTACAGTCAGAGCTCTGAAGGTCTCTGCTCCAGCCATGAGAGTGATGGACCAGAAGGGCCACCACAAGGGCCACTTTATAGAGCCTTGAGGCGGATCCCTTTTCGTTCAGAAGGCATACAGAAGGTAAACTTCTAGAAGGCAACAAATCCCATCACGCCAAGCCAGAAAGAAGGTTTCCTGTTGGCTCTGTTCGTCACTTCAGTGCCCCACAGGCGCAATAACTTATGAAATGGGTGATTAGGTCCTGAAAATGTTAATAGAAAAGGAAAGGATCTTTCTCCAGGAAAGTAACTTTTTTTAAATCCCCCAATTACGCTCTGAGCATTGACTTGGAACTCTCTCAGGATAAAGAAAACCTAATTACCGGCAAACTCACTCACGCATCATGCCAGCAATAGTGCTTTCTGTAGCCACATGTAACTAAATGGAGGGTGCGTGTTAAACAGATCACCGAAGAATACTTTCCACATTTATGACTTAAAACCAAATTAGACCCATAAAATAACATTAAAATGTATCTTTATATATATATAAGGTTCCTATGGTAACTTTATTATGAAGGAGATTTATAGAGTCACCAGCCTTTCTTAATGACTGATGGGATATACCGGAGCTCTCGGGGGCTCGGTGGAGTTCTAGCTTGGATTGATGACCTCAGATCTCAAGCTTTTACCTAATCACATCATACACCGCAAGTCAATATGAATCATTCTATGTGATGTCTGTCCTGAGGACCTCGGCTACAAGTAGACGCAGTAGACAAATACGTCAGCATAAAAACATCCATCCGTCGGGCGACCCTACGGCCTTAAAGTGCCAGCGCCGCCTTGTGATCGCCAGTCCGACCCTGTATACATATATACATTCTTAAATCTTGGGAGTAAAAAAACTTAAACTGGGATCACATTTTTGAAACCAGAGCTGCTTCACAAAGTCTTCTGAAAGATGAAACGGCGGGCTGTGCCGGGAAGAAGCCGGTTACAATGTTGGGTCATAACGTAAGAGCTTGAGAAGCTGAGATTCTGAGCTCCATTTCCTTCCTTCTGCTTGCTACACGGAGGAAGCCGGGACTTTGTGTTTATTTACGCACGTGTGTGCGATGGAAGTCCAGAATTCTCAGCTATCTTACACTTTCTGCTGATCTGAGTCATATTTCTTCAAGCGATGGCCTCTCCAGTCCTGTTCTCATGTACGGCAGATGTTATCATTCGTAATGTTCAGCAAGGCGAAAAGGATTTGATCGAACTACGTGCACATGTTGAATATTTAGCATTCAACACCTTAGGTGAAGCCTGACCCGTTCCCATACTTATCACTGTTTTCGAGGGCGCGTGTGGGGGGGGGGCCGTTCTGCAGCCACGGACACTCTACAGCTTGGGTGCGAAGAAAAAAGCCATGCCTAACGTGTCTATCGGCACCTTTAAAGAAGCTTATTTTAGGAGCTTTGCATAGATCTTCCATTCCAAGTTGCTTCCACCGCCATCTAATATGCAGATGTGTCCAAAGCAGTTGTTGGGTTCTCCATGTTGGGTTCTCCTAGAGGTTGAGCCCTCAGATTTCGCTTTGTAAAAAGCAGAAACATATAAAACTTTAATTTTAACGTTAACCGTGCCTTAACGCTAAAAAAAAGTGCAATAAAATTGCTTGTGTAATTGGAAACTCTTTAAACATTTAGATCAGTACAGTGAGGGTGTTAAAACGCAAGGGCTGCTGGATGGAAAAGTTCCACCTCGAGATTATCTGATGTGTTCTGGTCACCCCGATACAAGAAACGGGGCCAGAGAAACATTTTTCATTCCAAGAAATAGAGATATTTTACAAACTGACGACGACCAAAATCCTTTGTGTTTGTACGGCCAGTATTGATGGAAAAATGGATTATAATAATGCAGAATAATTCGTTTTAAATGATATTTTAATTCATGGATTTTGTCGTAGGTTGGTGCACTCCATTCTTAAGTAAGATCTAAGGAAATCTAGTGGGAATTACTCTCCTAAATATTTTTTGTATGTCTCTTATGTGGAGACAAAATGTGTATCATGGCTTATTACTCAAAAGAAAGTTGATTAAAAAAGAGTTTACGGTGTCTCAGCGTTGCAAAAGGCAGCTTCCAACAAAAAACAGCCCATTTGATTGAATCATGAGTCCGTTCCTCTATAGACTTTTATTAGTCAGAGTATTCAGCTGGGTTGATAGGACTGAGCCATTCTACTGTTTCCCTCAGGCAGTACGCTAAGGAGTCGGGGTGTTTGTCTAGTAGATCGGGGATCAGATAACAGCTGCTATTAGCCATTTGTATCTCGCTCTGTCTGCAAACATTATATTATGCAAAAAGAAGAACAAAATTTGGTGGGGTTCCACTTTAATGTACTTGGTGGGAATGGTGGGAAAGTCTTCTCCTGTTCCTATTCATCCCAGTTATGTGTATATAACGCTGTGTGATGAGCGGCTTGCTTGCCCGAGTGCTTTCCTCTTGTCGGAGATCAAGTATATGTGTAACCGAGTGGAAATGTTCTGTGTTGTCAAGCTTTTGAACAATGAAATCCAGGTACCTGTCGGGTGACATTTTTATGGGTTTATTATTAGCCAGGCTATGAAGTCTGTGGTAAGCGTTCCAAAAACAGAGTCCTTGTGATTAGAGCGAAGCGCAAACCTGCCATCTGGAGTCAGATATCTTTTTATAACTCGAGGATTCGGATATCACCGGCAGACATGGTTTTCTGTTAACTCTTTACCCCCCGATATCCCTAACCCTTTCGTTTTGACATGCCAGCCTTTTAGATGCTTTTTCTTATTATTATTTATTGATTTGAATAGCACCGCCATATTCCACGGCGCTGTACAGCGGGTAAACCGAGCATAACAAGTAGTCAATCCCATTTCTGGACTTACAGAACCAAAAAAGTGAGAACGGCCCTGCTGGAACGAGGGAGGTCTCTTGTAATTTGGGCATATAAAATAAATTATTGTATGTGGTTTTTAACTCTTTAAGCACAGAGCTAAGATTCTAATACATAATTAAAATGCAATCGTTATCATGGGTTCACTCGACGTCTTGTTTGATATAGACGGTGCCGCTAGTAGTTTGGGATTCCTTTTTGCGTTAAAAGCCTTTGCGGCATTTGAAGGGTTACTGGAAATCGAACACTGTAGTTTCATGTTAGACGGGACGCTTCCGTACGACAGCTGCGAGTTAGCTCGACAAATAAACAGAGGGTAATGCGGAATACGTATAACGAGGAGGCTACGTCAAGTTTCACTTAGTTGAGTTGGATGTTGTCTTCCCCGGACACGTATCACGGAGCTCCGATCATTGGAAGGTTTTATTCCAGCCGTGGGCACCACTTTGATTAACTGGTTAACATAGGAGCAGGGCCGGCCTTAGGGGTGTGCGACCTGTGCGACCGCACAGGGCGCCATGGTTGCAGGGGCGCCTGACCGGGACTTAGATTAAAGCATCGTTTTTTTTTTTTGTTTTTTTTTTTAAACTTTATTTAGCATCATTGATGTTAAATAAAGTTTTTTAAAAAAAAAACGATGCTTTAATCTAAGTCCTGGTCAGGGGCGCCGAGCGGTTGCTCGTGAAGTTCTCGGCAACCGCTCGGCGCCCCTTACTCTCCGTGACTCCGTCGCGGTGCCAGCATCTCATGTTGAGCGCCGGACTATACCGGCGCTCAACATGAAATGCCGGCAGAGCGAGAAGACGGATGCCTCCCGCTCTTACCGCAGGACTCCGGCAACAAGGTAAGTGTGTGTGGGGGGGGGTAGTTTGAAGGGGCAGAGGGGGGGGGGTAGTTTGAAGGGGCAGAGGGGGGGTAGTTTGAAGGGGCAGAGGGGGGGGTAGTTTGAAGGGGCAGAGGGGGGGGGTAGTTTGAAGGGGCAGAGGGGGGGGTAGTTTGAAGGGGCAGAGGGGAGGGGTAGTTTGAAGGGGCAGAGGGGAGGGGTAGTTTGAGGGGGGCTAGTTTAAAGGGGCAGAGAGGGGAGGTAGTGGGGGGGCGCCAGAGGAGTAGTCCGCACAGGGCGCCACAACGCCTAAGGCCGGCTCTGCATAGGAGGGCAGTAAGGGTATATTATATTTTGGATGGTTGGGCAGGTATACCACCAAATGTCCATTTTCAAGTTAGAAAAACCTGTTTGTGTAAAAAAAAAAAAAAAAATTTGAAATAGTGAAATATTTCAAGCTAAAAGTGTAAATTACCCATTTATAGAGAAATATATATTTGGGTCATGGAAATATTTGGTTAATCTAAATTAAGTATAGGGGTTTTAGTTACTACACCTTACTGACCATTCTACTCCATGATATTCCTGATTAAACAAGGTCCCGACCCTAAGCTTTCCATTCCAGTCCCTCCCTGGTAAGTGTATCCAGCGGCCTTAGAAAAAAGTTATAATTCCTCATTTCAATTAATTTTGGATCTATACAATGTAAAGTATTCTCTAAAGTCGCTGAAACCATATTTAATGACTCTATTTTTTTGTGCACCTGCTTGAAAACTCCATGGAGTTGTAATTGGGCGTCTATACATATCATACGTACCATAAATAATATCCATTTAACTGTCGAAGGAACTCGCAGCACTAGGAGGTTTATTAGTGTGTATTAGCCAAAGACAAATCATCTGGAAATATTTTTTTGGAAGACTCGTCTTTTTTATTCATAACACCTATAAATCCGGCGAAGTTTACATTCTTCAGGGATAATGGCTTCTTCCAGTGACCTTATCCAACGCTAATGGTCCAAGCGTTATTCTCTTTAATCCCAACTGGCGATGCGTTTCTACGCCTGGAACGCTGCTCTCCACGGAGCTCTGCCAAGCCTTTTTTCTTCTTAAACTGTATTTTATGATCTTCTTGGCAGTTTCGAAAACTGTAGTTTGATATTGGTTGTTAAATCTAAAAACTCCTTCGTACCATTTTGTTGTGACGTTACCATAGAGCATGGTTGGCAAACTCTCATGGTTGGCAACTTTCTATTACAACCCCCCCCCCCCCCACAGCCGACTATACCGGAGAATCGTGAGCAGAAGTCTTAATTAGGAATCCCATATAGGATTTACTCCACAATCTATATTTTTGTTTGTTTGTTAAGCATACTTAAGATTTAACACTACGATTAAAGACGTTGTCGTGAAAGAAAGTCCCGTTACAGGTTTCTTGTTGTCTCTATATCTTGTTAGGTAAACGACTCCCCGATGTATATGTGAAAAGTCCATTTTTTTTTAGCATGCTGTTGTTTACGTTCCTATGCCTTGCGGCTGTGGTTTATACATGGAACTCATCTAGGTAAGTCTGGCCACAGGCCAATACCCCGGGTTAGCGCAGGCATGGGTGCTGCTCGTTATGGTTTTTATAGCTATAGGCTAAAGATAGGTACTTTGTACAACTTAGTACTGGCCCAATGGGCATTTTCCCAGTTTGCCAGATGGCCAGGACAGCTTATAATCGTACCCAAGTGTGTTCAACAACTAGTCTAACAAACACATTTACCCATGTTCTACAGAACTTCTTTGGGGCCTTACCTTTGCTGCCATGATAGATCTGGTGCTGGAGACCGGTGGCCACATGCTGCTGGAGCGTAGTACGTGGCCAGTGGCCTTAAAGAGCCAAGGACGCTTTTCTTCCCCGGTCCGGCCCTGACTCAGTCTGAGATCAGACTTAGACGCTGGACACACTCTGGTAAGCTTGGTTGTAGGCCAGAGTTAGTGGTAGAACACAGTAGGACACAGATAATCGTATCTACACACTGACAGGAGATTGACATAATAACACCAGGTGCCTTCAATGTGAAAGGATTAGCAATGAACTGCTCACCCCTGGCCATTAAATGGTTACGGCGTAGGGAAGCAGACAGCACGTTCTGTAGACGTATATACGATACCGTGAAGCATTCTATGTAGTGTCATATGTTAGAGCAGCTGTTTCGTATTCAGGGCTGTTCCTTCTGTCAGTACCAGCTGCTTGAACATCTTGTCCAGACATGTTATCTCTGTCGAGATGTTTGAATTGTTTTAGGACTAAAGGAGCTTCTGATGATGGCCAACAAAACTACATTTTTGAAGTTTTTTTATTTTTGTTTTAATTTTTCATACGTTTGTCGCCTGCTTGGTTCATAACTTTTTTGTATGAAGTTTTAAGGTTATTTGGCACACAAGTGAAAACTAGAGTTGAGTGTGCGAGTATGGCACTTATATAAGAGGAGATTAAGCAATGCTTAGGGCCCCCAATGGTCTAAAGGGCCCGTTGATGTGTCTTGGTTGGGTGCTCTCCTAGGCCTTATCCTCCACTACCTACCTCTGACAGCTGCTGTTCTTTATGCGGAAAAGTGGGATATGATGTCATATCATAAAGTTCAGTATGGAGGCTTAGCCGCCATTTTGAATGTTTAGAGCCGCCACTGGCTGGCTAAATGCCAAAGCATGCAGCTACACATCAAATGTATGGTTGCTGTAGGAAGAAGGTGGGAGGGGCTAAAAATGGTTCTATTCATGACATCATAACCAGAAAATTAACATACTTCTATATCTCATTATCGTTATAGGTATATATCATCAACGTGACCTGGTCAGACTCCACCACGCAAACCATCTATAGAAGATACAGCAAATTTTTTGACCTTCAGGTAATTACTGAGTTCTTACAATATGGTATTAGTTAACAGAATCTTATTTCTTGACATTTTTGCTTGCATTTTTGATTATTATGTAAAACACCATATTATTAATACATATTCAGAAATAATGCACCTTTATCTTACATTATGTACAGAGTGTAGCCAGTTATATTTATTTTTCCTATTAATTTATGTTGTATTCGAGGGTTATTTGTGCATCAGGTAAGTAATTATGACTGTTATAAACCACCAGTGTCCGTCTTTGGAACCCACATTCCCGTGTCCCTTTTTCCTCCCCTGATGTTCCTCTTTTCTAGGAGTTTAGAATGTTTATCACAGTGTTCTAAAACACAATGAACAGATCGGAATAATGTGTATATTATGACAAAAAAAAGACTGTATATAGATTCAGTTGTATAAATAACTAGGTCCTTGCTGATCTCACAAATGTTAGAGAAACTAGAGCAAAATTAACACATCTAGAACATACAGGACAATATATATTGTGTGTGTATATATATATATATATATATATATATATATATATATATATATACACTACTGTTCAAAGGTTTGGGGTCACAAAGCTGTTTTAATGGAAAATAAGGACATTTCTGGCTGTAACATAATCGCAAAAGGGTTTTCTAGCGATCAATTAGCCTTTTAAACTTGGATCAGTAAACACAATGTGCCATTGGAACACAGGAGTGATGGGAGTGATAAAGGGCCATTGGAACACAGGAGTGATGGGAGTGATAAAGGGCCATTGGAGCACAGGAGTGATGGGAGTGATAAAGGGCCATTGGAACACGGGAGTGATGGGAGTGATAAAGGGCCATTGGAGCACAGGAGTGATGGGAGTGATAAAGGCCTCTGCACGTCTATGAAAATATTTCATTAAAAATCAGCTGTTTCCAGCTACAATAGTCATTTACAACATTAACCCTGTCTGCACTGATTTCATGATATTTTAATGGACCAAATTTGGTTTTCTCTCAAAAACAAGGAAATCCCAATGTGACCCCAAACATTGGAATGGTAGTGTGTATATGTATATATTGCTAATTAGTACCCGATAAGAAACATTTTACATAAATATACTCAGCTATCTCTAGGCGCTTTGCACTAAAGGGGTTAAGGCCCCAGTAATGATTTAACATACAGACGGAGTTCCGATAACTGTTTCCTTTAGAGTTATCGGCTTAAATCTGGCTTTCTTTCTATCTGTCCGAGCCTGGGATTGTTAGAGCTTTTGTTAACGTGTCTTAAATCGCTCGATCCATTTTCTTCTGCACGTTCTTTGGGTCTCCTGGCTTTTCCTGGTAAATTTTTTTTTTAAAAAAGTTCTCATCAGACCGAACTTATCAATGGGGTTAGTGTGTTGGACAGGAAATGTTGTCTCAATCTTGAAGAAGGGGACTTGAAAGCCCCTATTGATACGTAAATGTTCTTTAAATGCCAGAGGAGAGCACCCACTGCTCTAATGTTTTCCCCCCAAAACGGTATTAAGTAAAAGTAAATTAGGCTTTCTGGTTTAACCCCGTTTTTACCCAAGAACCTCCAAATTACTCTCGATGGACAATTCATATATATGTGGTTCTAAAAGTCTTTGAGCTTTTACTCTATTCTCCTATGGATTAAGATCTTGGAGGCATGTTTCATGATAGAGCGGAGCAAATGGAGAAGAGTGAATTTCGAAAGTTGGGTAACGTTCGCACAAAGCTGGAAGAACAAAACCGGGGGTTAAGAGGATGGCCAAAAACTTTAACCCCTTAAGGACAATGGGCGGTCCCTAAACCCATTGAAAACAATGCATTTTGAGCCCGTACGTGTAGCCTGGCTTTGTCATTAAGGGGTTAAATTGTTTTCCGCATAGATTGTGAAAGAGAAGAGTGAGGCCAGGAAGCGGAAAAGTCATAATTGAATGGAAAATAGAGTTAGCTTTGGAAAATGCGTAAAAAAACCCCCCCAAAACCTAAAATGTCATCATCAATGGTTGGAGACTACATGTTCTCCCCCCAGCTCTGTGCATCGCACCCCCAAACGATAGCCTGATTCCTTTTATCTTAAAATAAAATAAAAAATACCCAACAATAGCTCTCCCTAATTATGACCAAGTATTAAAATGACCATTTCTGTTTTTGTCCAATTTTCACTTTTTACGACCCTTTAATTGCTGTATTTTTTCCACTGAAGGCTATTTATAGGGGGGATTATTTTTAGCTCCACTTTCCAACCTGAGGCTGAACTGTAAGCGGCTTTCACTCGTTAAGAATCCATGATATATTCCCCAAAGATTTTCCATAAAGCAGGATATTTATTTGCGTTGCTGCATTATTTTATTTTTTTTAGAAGCCCTTAACCCTCTGTTCACCAGAAAGCAGTGCATTTTATTTTTGTACCTTTGCAATTCAGAATACAATAGAAAATAATAAAAAAAATATTTTTTTTTGCAAGTTATGAGGTTTGTAACTTTTACCAATAGATGCAATCTGTAAGAATTCCTCTACCAAAATTAATATAATTTTTTAACGACGCCGCCTCGCTTCCACAAGACATTAGGGTAATTACGCTGTCTAGCATGATAACCTAATAAACCTGCGCAGATCTTTCGGCCATACTATGTTCTCTAATGCGCATGAGATCCGCCTGTCCCCTTTGAATTGTCATTTTAGGGAGAGATTCTGCAGGTTCTCCTCTACTTGGCTCTTTCCCTGACCCAAAGCTCATGCGCGCTATACTCACCGCCAGATGGGTCCAGCACTGGCTTGCACATGAATTTCGGTATAATAAGACCCCCATTCACATGCGCAGAAAGCGCTCCCATTGATTTCAATGGGAATTATATCCTTCCAATTAGCTATAAAGTACAATTATTGTTAGGCAGCATACAAATATTATTGTAAATACAAACAGAAATGGCGTCCATTGCCCCACAAAATGCATGACATTATATATATATAATATATTATATATATATATATATATATATATATATATATATATATATATATATATATATTCTGTTTTATGTCCTATGTATGCCATTTTATTTTAATGTTATTGTAATGCACACAGTTGTAATAGCACCTTTCATTTGCCTTTTTAACGCTTTTGGAGTTATGTCACCAGACAGTATGATGACATCATATCTTCTGCACAATGCAGTAAGATGGGCTTACGCTTCACAGGAAGCGGTGACTGAAATATAGCAGCAGATTCCAGATGTCTCGGCTTCAGGGAATTCGGTTCAGACATGCACGGCGTACAGTAGTGGAAAAAATGTATCCAGCAACTTCTTTTTTTTGACATGCATCAGTAGAACGGATGAAGTAAAGAAAAATATAATATTACGCAGACCCCGTCCATTGCTTTGACTCAGACAGGATTGTTCGGGCTTTCAGAGGCAATTAGTATAATTAGGTAGAAGGCTGAGCCTCACACTCAGGATAGCGAGTGGTAATATGTTTATTCATTGCGACCCTGGCCTTACAGATTAAAATAAGCAATATGTCGGTGTTAGAAACCCAACCTGTATGCACAAGGGGAGAAGCCGCCTCAGCTTCCCGTTCTGAAGTTTTACATGATTGTTCCTCCACATTAAGAGGTTGCTACCCTATTGTTATGCTGTGGATTATGGGGTAAAAAGGAGAGGGAGAGCTCCAGGACCAGGAATTCATTTGTCACTGGTCTAAGATTCTCTGGAGGTAGAAACTTGTAATGGGTTAAGTCAATGAGCTGAACATGATGGATCTGCCCAGTGGAATGGGGTGCCTGGAAACTCGGAATGTTGGCAACAATCGTCATCGGAAAGACTCCTCCAAGAGGTCCTCTTCCTTGTGCCATACATGTGGGGCATGAAGCCATATCTTGGATGCACTGGGGGGACGATACTACAGAGGCCGTGTGAGATCGGTAAAAGCTTCTGTAGTGGTTTTGGCCCTGATCTCCCCAAACAGCCCATTGAGTAACGGAGAACCCGGTAAACCGAGCCCTGCTAATGCAGCTAAGTCCTTCAACCGGTCATCAGATTCATAAAGATAAAGAAGGAGGAATCTGAAGAAATCAAGCCATCAGAAAAATCCTTATTATCGACTCTTGATCTTTAAGTGCGTTGGCTTTATTGGCCGCGGTCCATTTGCAGACATTTGGCTTCTTTAAATGGAGATTTATGGATCATGAGATTTATGGATCATTTATTTCCCACCTTAATTCCAATCCTAATTACAGCGCCAATACAGTCTGGAGAGTGCACATGGTATGCGCATGATGTATAGTAAAAGAGAGTTAACGATGCGTTCCTACCCCTTCCCCTCCCTGTTTACAAACGATGAGTTCACTTCCAAGTATTTTATGCAGGTGTCTGGACCGAATACTCAGTGGATCTCACGATAAAACTTTAACAAACGTGGGTGTGATGGAGAAGCCCAGGGTCATTTTTCCACCTTGAGTACACCATGTTATCTCTGCACGCATACTTAGAGATAAAACTAGAACATTACCCTTGAGTTTTCATTTTACTCCCTAACTTCTCACCTCTTAGTGATTATTACAACCAAGGTCATAGGAAACTTTAACCTATATGTTTATGTTTTAAGAGAAAGAAGCTACTTTTCAGAATTCTTTATTTTGCTCCATTTTGCATCTTTATCTATAAAACATCGAAGAATCTGTGCTTTGGTCCATCAGTTGAAAATCATTTTGGGGAAATGACTATACAGAACAAAAATGGTTTAATGGCCCTTTATCACTCCCATCACTCCTGTGTTCCAATGGCCCTTTATCACTCCCATCACTCCTGTGTTCCAATGGCCCTTTATCACTCTCATCACTCCTGTGTTCCAATGGCCCTTTATCACTCCCATCACTCCTGTGTTCCAATGGCCCTTTATCACTCCCATCACTCCTGCGTTCCAATGGCCCTTTATCACTCCCATCACTCCTGCGTTCCAATGGCCCTTTATCACTCCCATCACTCCTGGGTTCCAATGGCCCTTTATCACTCCCATCACTCCTGGGTTCCAATGGCCCTTTATGACTCCCATCACTCCTGGGTTCCAATGGCCCTTTATCACTCCCATCACGCCTGTGTTCCAATGGCCCTTTATCACTCCCATCACTCCTGTGTTCCAATGGCCCTTTATCACTCCCATCACTCCTGGGTTCCAATGGCCCTTTATCACTCCCATCACGCCTGTGTTCCAATGGCCCTTTATCACTCCCATCACTCCTGTGTTCCAATGGCCCTTTATCACTCCCATCACTCCTGTGTTCCAATTGCCCTTTATCACTCCCATCACTCTTGGGTTCCAGTGGCCCTTTATCACTCCCATCACTCCTGGGTTCCAATGGCCCTTTATCACTCCCATCACGCCTGTGTTCCAATGGCCCTTTATCACTCCCATCACTCCTGTGTTCCAATGGCCCTTTATCACTCCCATCACTCCTGTGTTCCAATTGCCCTTTATCACTCCCATCACTCCTGTGTTCCAATTGCCCTTTATCACTCCCATCACTCTTGGGTTCCAGTGGCCCATGTTTAAGTTTAAAAGGCTAATTAATCGTTAGAAAACCCTTCTGCAATTATGTTTCAGCAAAAAAAAAATCCTTGTTTTCCATGAAAACAGCTAAGTGACCTCAAATATTTGAACAGTAGTGTATGTAGGTATATTTTCATTTATTTGGCACCGACAGATGTACACAGCACTTTACCTGAAACCTCCCAGGTATGATAAATAAGTATAGTAGTGTTCAGACATACCAGGGTATAACTGGTATGAATATATTAGGAAAGGAGGTCCCTGCCCCAAGGAGCTTACAATCTAGCCTCATCATGGTGTGTTCTTATTCTATTTATACCATTAAAACAGAACCAATTTTAACAAATGTGGTTTTTTTTTATATAAAAACTAAATTGTGCCAATTGCGCTGCGGAGGTAAAGCACATGTTTTAGGGATAAGTAGTCTGACAGCTTTGGAAAACCGAAACCTTCAGTCTGCTTTCCCGAGGAAGGGCAGCAGCCTCGAAGGGAACGCCACATTAGGGTTTGTAATTACAGAGAGAGCGTCGTGTTACAGGCACAGAAAAGAAGCTTAAAACAAAGGGATGTGTAATTTGTGTCAGACGTTCAACCGCGATTTAAAACATATTTCTGTATGTTCCGGGCACGGGTTCACTCAGACTGTTTCTCCCGGGAAATATCGCAAGTGGTTTTGTTTCTGGGGCTTTGAGCTTTTTTTGGTTTTATTTGAATGTGGGATGGGTCGTGTTGAGTTTGAAAATATGGTACATTAAGGTCGACCCGCCATTAGTGCAGCTTTAAACATAATTGAACTTAAAGTGGATGACAGGGTCCACTACATGTCAGTATAATACTTTATATATACATTGTATGTATATATATATAGAGAGAGAAATATTATATGGACAAAAGTATTGGGACACCTGACCGTTACAGGAACTTTGATGACGTCACATTCTAACTACATAGACGTTCATATGTTGTTGGTTCCTCCTTTGCAGCTATAGCGGCTTCCACTCTTCTGGGAAGGCTTTCCATGAGATTTTGGAGAGTTTCTGTGGGAATTGTAGCCCATTCATCCAGTAGAGTATTTGTGAGGTCAGGCGCTGATGTTGGACGGGACGCCCGACTCGCAATCTCCGTTCCATTTTACCCCAAAAGTGTTTGATGGGGTTGAGATCAGGGCTCTGTGCGGCCGGCCAGCTGACAAACAACTGGGGGATGGGCAAAGAGGGGTTTTCTGCAGAATCCCTCCATACATTTGCAAGGGGGACCACATAAAAAAATTAAAGTGCATGTAACGCCTGGAGTCTAACTTCATGGAACTGGGCCATGCTAGGGTCATAACAAAGGACCCTTCTCTGCGTACTTTTTCCTTACTCAAGTAATTAAAGGGTAGTTTAAAAGTTAGAAAACTTGGCTTACAAAAGTTATCTCCTGTTATAGTTAGCCAAATAAATCAAAGAATCCACAAAACAAATAAATAAAAAAAAAATTAAACAGCCAGGACAACTTTTATTGTGCAAAAATACTAAAAGCAGGTGAAGATTTAACAAATAATATTGATGGAGGCTTCCAGTGGAAGCTTTTAGATACTTCTGCACAAAAAAGTGATTAATTATTGTAATTTATACATAGGGGCATTGGCTAAACCCTAGGCATGGCTCACTCGTGAAACGATACCTTTCATCGGTTGATCTAAGTTAAAAACAAAAACAATAACATGTGCTTTGCGCTCGTTAATTTGGCTCTGACGGCGTCCCACCCGCTAATGCTATTTGCACCGCACTGCAATTTATTAATTGGCATTTGACGAACTCAAACACGCCTGGCCCTTCCCTCCTGTCTGTAAGATTATTAATAGCGACGCTTAGGAGCTCCGTGAGCAGCTCGCTCTGTGTTATTACACAAACACGGGGAGCGAGCGGGACCTGCTTTTTAAAATTAGAATTTCCTAAAATCTATACTTCAAACGCATCAGTCTAAGAGAAAAAGCTGGATCTGATGTTACTGGACCTATTTGATGATTTTCTTGAAGCTATTTAGTTTGGAGACAATAGGTAACACTTAGAATATTAGCTCTAAATTAATAGTATATGAACTGGCTGAGTCAGTGTGGATAGTAAGACTAGACCCACTACGTCTTAAGAGCAACCTGCAACCTTTAACCGGCATGGGTCCAGGTTGCCAAAACGCTTCCCATTTATCCATATGGGCCCATGCATGGACTTCTTTTGGCTGGTGAGTCCAGCCCGGTTGGCATGTTGTTCGGTTTAGTCGCGCTCAGGGTTTGCATCAGCTCCAGCTAGGCTCTTACCACCCTTGAACCTGCGCCAAGAGTAGATTGAACAGATGTCCCCTTTAAATGGGTGCCCAGGTGGAAATGTATCCAAGTTCTTCATGCATTTGTTATTTGTCTCAAAGTATCCATCAGTTATATTCCATATATGTTTGGTTTGGGAAAAGATGACCCTTTAACCACAGCAGAGAGGAGAAATCATTAAACGTTTTGTCGAAAATGAGCCTGTCTTTTTAAATTTTGAGTACCCAGTCTACCTGCTGTCTTATAAATTCAATTAGCTATTTCTAAACAGCGTTAACACCCAAACAAGGCGTGCTCCTTTGTTTTTTTTTATCCAGTACACATTTCTAAAACACGTTAATTGCCCAGGGTGTTCCTAATTGCCATTTGTGAAGTTGTCCTTGATGTTCTGTGCGTGCGTTCGGCCATCGGATGCCCTCTAAGGAACATACAGAAACCATTCAATCCTCAGAACCAGATCTTTCACCTGCTATATTTTAACAAACACTGTAGAAATAAAAGGACTTGTGGAATGAGTAGATGGAGTATCCGAGGAAGAAAGTTGAGTATGAGGAAGCTGAAGGTTAGTGAACGCTCCTCTGCCACCTCTCGTTGTAGACACTTACAGGTGACGTTACTGGTCAAGCCGAAGCAAATCAGTTCTGATTGTTTTTGTCTATTTTGTTTGCTTTTGTGTTTTGAATTCTCTTTGCTTACATATATCTGTTTGTCCAGTCTAATGTGACTTATCATCGTATGGAAATGTATCTTCCATAAAAACTCATACCTAGACTCATGTGACTTGTTGTAGGTGACCAGCTGTGTCTGTCAATAGTTTAAATGCCATAGGTTTGTTCCGTAGACAGATCTCTATAGAGAGTACAAAATAAAATATAGGGGGTTATGTATGAAAAGTGATTCTGTTGGAAATTCAGGAAAAATGTTCCTTCTGAGAAACTCCAGAAAGATAAATGCGTTAGGCAGTTGTATCAAAGCAACGAGAGCACTTCATCTGATTCGTTTCTTTGAAATGGTTTCTAGATGCTTGACCTACAGCCATCTCCTCTCCATGATGTTATAAATAAGCACAAAGGGGTACTGTCTTCCCCCCGCCTGGAAGAGTAGTTGGGCCAGCACTCGGCTTCCATGCTGTGGTTATAATAGTTAAAATTCTGTGCCTTTACCTGTCTAACCTGCTTGATCACGTTTCCCATGTGTGATTCATGTCCTACAAGCTATCATTTTTGTTGGGTTGTTATTTCGCCACGCTCTTGTTTGGAATCCTGCGTAGGAACCTGTGGATTTCTCCTCACTTCAACATAGATGGCTTAGTCATTAGAATAGTCATTTGCGGTGGATGTTTCTAGGTCATCTTGAGTAATAGAGGTCAACCTCTTTCTTTTTAAGGAGATTATACAAGGGTTGCGTTTGAAGGAAGGCAATGTCTTTCCCTGAAACCAAGCTACAGATCTCTTGTGTGCTTCTTACCACGCATTGGACCAAACTGCTTGGGACATCAGGTGGCAAAGTGAGCCTTCATGATCAGCCTTTGTGATACCTACCCCGTCATCTCGTCTTTACAATACAATATATATATAATACTGTTTTGTCCTCTTATACTTGCTGTTACATTTGTATTTGTGTGTGCAAAAAACATTCTAAAATGATTGGCTGTGCCATAAATGAAAGTAATGGAGCTTCACTGTGTAACGTGGTTGAGCGCCCCCTCTTTAGCAGTCTGATATGGTTGAAAACACAAGTATTGCTCTATCTTTTGGGTAGTTGATCTCAACAAAGAAGTAAGTCAGAAGGCTTTTGAAATGAACCTCCATGAATCAAGGAAAGAGCACCAGCCACCAGTTTTTGAATGAGGTGAAGGTGGAGCTGCTGATGGACCCTGAGCTCTAATGGACTTTATAGATTTGCAGGTTTTAGGCACATGGTGTCTTGATGTTATCTGGAGGCTGGGGTCTGCTTTGTCACATCCCCACCAGAAAAGCCTTCATTTTTCAAAGGCTGACTTCTCTTTGGTGAATCATTCCATTCACCGACTAACAATTTTAATTGTACATATCCTGGATGATGAGGTCAGCTGCAGAAATTGATCTGTTAGAGCGAAACAGCAAATTATTAGAGCCTTCTCACCATGGAATTGGACGGCCAAGGCTTTTCATCTTTGATGCCTAAGAATGCTAGCGCTCAAACTAGTTTCATGATTATCGCTTCTAAGGTACAAGAGTTGATTGTTGGTTGACCAGTTCAATGAATGGAATGGTGGTCATGTATAAAGTAAAAGTTTTACAACTACTATGGTAACGGACAGAATCTCCCTAGTAATTGTTCATTTTTATCATTTGGCACTAAAGTTTTTGATAAGAATCGCTGGAGTATCTCAATGATTTGAGGATTCCACTTGTGACTGATTTCTCTTGAATGTCATGTGTATAATTGTTAAAACATGTTGTATCCTGAGTTTTCTTTTAAGGAAACATTAAAAATGACAGTAATTGCCTTTGTTGGGTTCCTGCAGAGGTTGAAATGTTAAATTTCCGTTGATCGAGATATTAAAGCCCATTCATTGTGCTGCAAAAATAGACATAGTTTCCTCCTTACTTTTGGGATGTCAGCAATTTTAGCAGGCAGAAAAAAAAGAAGTTATTCTTTACTCTTTTGGAACACGAAAGGGGTTTTTGTTTAATGTATAGAGCTGGCTTTGCCTCTGCAATGAAATTAAGACATTTTTTTAAGATTTTTTTTTTTTTACCAGGAAAGATTAATTAACTATTACTGTTTTAGTATAGATAAAATGCCAAGTCCACTTTAATTACTACTGTATGTGTATTTAATGTAAGAAAAACATGCGCCTTGTTATCTTATTTTTACTGCATTCGATCTATTCGGTATATAATGTGATATTGTAGCTCTCCACCTGTTGAGGTCACGTGACGCCATATAAGTATACTAACACCAGGCGCACCCCTCCACTGTGTAAATGGGCCAATTAGAAGGAAGATCTCCGATATCCCCATGGAACTATTGAATGGCGGAGCACCAGGAAGCCCGATCACCAAATCTGCCCCCCCGGTCCTGCCGCCCTATGCCTAGCAAGCCTTGGCCAGAATACACTGGAAAAAATACACCATATTATGCTCCAACATATATCTTCTGAAAGATTTGCCCTTACATTTCCTGCCTTGTCTATTGCAACGATGATGTACCCCCGCATACAACTTCCTGCTTGTCTCCCCGTCTCCTTCCTGATTGGTCGCTCCATTAACAGCTTTTTTAAATCCATGTAACCTACCTTATAACCTGGGAAAAGAAAAAATGTCGGTGCGCTAAGCTAGTCTCAGGCTCAAATAATACAAATGTGTAATACGAGGCCTACCAAACAGGTGTAAGCCTGCTGCAAGAAACAGTGTATTGGCTGTACAATGTATACAAAAAACAAAAACATTTTTTGTTTTTTGTATACCTTATAACCTGCCCTAAATGCCCAAAACACAATGAGATTTAACATGTATAGATGGAGCCCTACTCGACTATCTTAAAAAGTTAAATAATAACCCAAAATTCGTAAAATAAAGTTTAATATCTTTATTATCTTTATTATTATTATTGTTATTATTTGCCAGTTTAATATGTAATTAAAGTTATTGTACTGCGACAGTGAGATCGGTTGAGCAGCGATTCACCTCACAGTGTATTCATTGTAAAATAATGTAAATTAAACCGTATAATAGACTTTTTCTGGTATTTATGTGTTTTAAAATGCAATTATCGTTGCTTACTTCTTGCTAACCCGGGTCACGTGTAGCAATAATTATCCACTCTCGTGCTGTCGTTTGGGTAATTTTGTTTGGGAATCACACCCGTAATACTTTATAAGGGAATCCAGCATCCGAAAGGCTACGGCACGTCCTTCCTATTACTAATATTTACTTTTTTCTGGCACCGCAGAAAGCCCTCCCTGACAGCTAAGACTTCAAAGGCTTTCTCCTACATGAAATCTGTTGTATGCCACTTAAACAAGTCTACAAAAAACATTCAGAGACATGATCAGATCACCATACATGTCAAATCACGGTCTGTTTTTTAACCCCTTCGCTCCTTCATGGTTTAAAAAAAAAAAAAATCCCATGACGTGAAACTCAATGGATTATTTTTCATTTTTACATGGTCATTTTTCTAAAGCTTACATTTTTTAATATGTCAAAGGCAAACAAAAACAAAAAACAGTAAAGATTTTTTAAGCACCTATACCTCTTTGTTGCAACCTCTTTACGTTGTAAATGTTCATGTAACGCAAATGAGGCCACATATGCAAATGGTAAACATTAATTTGCATGTGGAGCAGCACAGTGATGTCACACAGGGTAAATCCAACAGCAACTCCCTTATCCTAACTTTATTTGGTGCTAATTCCGCTCTGTGGCCACATCATAAATACTGTTATGGTTGTAGATATCTTAATACCCCAAAGGGTTAAACCAGCAAAATAAGTTGGACAAAATTTTGGTTTATTTCCCTAATGGGAGTAGGAGAGGGAAGATGAAAGCGGAAACTGAAGCCAAAATAAAGATATCTGTTACAGCTGTTGCCTTTTTAATTATATATATAATATATAATATATATATATATTATAATATATTATATATATTATAATATATATATATATTATAATATGTATATCTAGATATATAAATTATATATATATATATATATATATATATATATATATATATATATGTGTCTCATACGCGTAGAATGACCATTAAACAAGCGTTTGGCACAAGCCGTGTAACGGCTTTTTGGTAACCAGAAAGGTCTTGTTTTTTTTGTTTTGTATTAATTTCTCTTGACGATTCCCCACATTCCTCCCCCTTATAGAAGAGGGACCAGTGATATATGTATTGAACCCACCTGGATGCAGTTAGTCGGCATATGAAAGTAATACATCCATACGTGACCTAAGCGGGGTTTCCCGAGGATAGGGCCCGGAGCCGCCTACATCATCAACTTCCCAAAATATTAGAAGTGGGAAACATGCTAACAATTACAGCTTCTCTTTCCCCACCCCGTCGCTACTTATCATGCGAAATCCAAGGTTTATATTATCCTGATGTAGACAGTATAATAGAAAATAATTGTCCTGAGTCAGGTCTGTTTATATGAACTTGGCCAAGGTTAGCGGTAAATTATATAGAAACACAATTATATTCTGTATGTGTGGTATACGTGTATACAGGTTACAGTGCATATGCTATAGTGGAATTAAAATATTTTGTAGTGCAGTAACCATGGAAACCAATAGAATGGTACTGCTGATTCTACACCTTTTTGTGCTTATTATACATTATATTTTTTTAGCATCTGGCTTATAGTGTATCGTTCTATGAATGTTCATAATACTGTATATTGGCAGTATACTAAAATAATGTATTATCAATAAAACCAGTATTTGACATAAAAATGGAAATTCTGTAGGGGAACGTTAACATAATAAATATTGCCCCTTATGTAGTTCTATATGTCCTGCAAAGGTACATCGTCTTTGCTTCATAGAAACAAACTCCAGATACTTAGTACGTTGCTGGTTTGCCTTTAAAGTTGCTACTTAACTTTTGTAACTAAGTACAGAACTGGAAACATAATTCCTAAATGCCCCAAACCTCCCTGATTCATCATTTTTTTGCCAGGGACACTTAATTGTCACGTGACACAAAAGCTGTCGTTGATAGGTTGTTGCCATAGAAACTGAAAAAGCTTTTTAAACCTTTGTTGTTTTTTATGCGATTGAACTCGAGGAAAGAATACAACGACAAGTTTACTTCTTAACCTACTAGTGAGGGCCGTTAATGTTTTCTCTAAGTAGAATGTGACCTTTGATGTGGATGGTTGTTGGACCTCACTGTCCTACACAACACATGGATGGCTTCTGCTCTTCTGCAAGGCTTATGTTATGGCATGCGCTGCCCGTGCGTTGGCGTGCTGAAATCCAGGCTATGCAGCTACGCTATCCCGAGTAACGCTATGTTAGCTACCGGCAACATATGTCAGGGACGCGCCTTCACCCTGGAACGATGACCCACAGCCGAAATGCGTTCTTCTTACAATGTTCCTCCGTCTGCCTGCGGTCCTGCATTCCCACGAGGATACGGCAGTATAACTATTACACGGCCGGCTGCGTCTGTCCTTATACTGTAACAGATGAGGTTTCTTTTCTGGACGGTGCCGGATCACATCATCTGAAGTTATGGTTCATTTGGGTTTGGCTCGATCATGTTGCATTAAATCAATACGGTCTGCGGAACTAGCGTCGGACTCCCTGCCCTTTGTTACAAAGGTCTTGCGCAATCTCCGTTTCATTATGAATGTATTAAACGGATATAACCAGCTATAGTTTCGGAATCCCAGGGTATCAATGACAATTATGCTAAATTGCATATGGCGCGGCGCATAGTTGGTTTGTTGGGCTAGGGTTACTTTTGGGCTGGAAGCGTCAAGTGGTACAAGTTGCAGCTTTTTGGTTGTGATTTTCTGGCTGTTGGGTACAGTAGTATGACTTACTACAGCTCCTAGCACACTCAGTCAACCAAGAGTGAATTAAATGGGATTGAGCACTATGTTACATTTTTTATTTTATATAAAGGGCGCCAGCCGATAACTTTAAAACCAACGAGATACAATGCAGGCGTGCTATTACAGATGGAGGCAAAGGCCCTGCTCTTGTGAGCTTACAGCCTCTTAAAGAGGTCCTAAATACGTCTTGTTGGGAGGGATGATTCCCACTGACCCTTCTCTACAAGAGACTAAAGAACAATTCATTGTCTGTCTTGGGCTGAGGGTTATTTGAGTTTTTATCTACCGACTTCTTTCTATGATCTCATCATCGGCCGTATACTGCGTCTGAAAATAAGGTACTAATTAGCTTTTGGGCATAATGATGAACGTGCACTTGGGGTGGAATAATTGTCCCAACCTGCCCACACAGTAGACCCCCATATACATTTCGTATAGCCAGTGCATATCTCCTCTTATCTTGGTTTCCTTCACGCTTCTTCACATTTTTAACTTAAAAAAAAAATACTTCATTATTGGTTCATTTTTCCTCTTTTGTTGAGGTTTGGCTGAACTGTCTTATCACTGAAACGTCATTCATGTGTATTTTAAAGAAAAACAGAATTGCAGGCCAGCAGTTCAAAGACTTTTAAGGTAAGTTACAAAAAAATGTGCAAGTCGATGGCTTCTTTGTATCTGGAGCTTGTTTAAATCACATTTTTTTAATGCATTTTAATTGGGTACCATGTAACAAATTGCTTGCTTGTAAAGTGGTCCCATCATCTAAAAAAAAAGAAAGCGGAAAATACGGTAAACTTCTCATATATTACTCTATTGACTATTTTTATGACTTTTTCTTGAAAATATTTGTGTGAAAACATAGGGCTGTGAACTATTGGGATGTAAACATTTGTTATTCATTTAGCAAGTGATGTTGATTGCATTGGAAGTGTTGAACTCCTGGCCTCGGAAAGCCAAAAGCAAGCCAGACCATTTCCAAATCTCAGCTTAAACATAAGCGGTTCCGTAACAATTGTTGGCACCGATTAACTAATTAAATGTTTAACTAATTAAATATGGGATTCCTTGTATCAACGCGAGTTCTGCTGTAGATCACCCAAAACACGAGGGTCAAGGAGAGTGTCAACCACTGAAAGTCTACCCCATCTTATGGAATATTACCATGTGTATCGTCCATATGGTGGCTTCTGTAAATGGTTATTGTGAAGATGGATAAAGTATAATTTACAGATGTTTTTTTATGGTCTACTGATTAAAGATTAGATATTTTTAACTGAAGTCTAGCCTTATTTGATAAATGTTCCAATATAGTTTCCAGTCCAATTCAGCCGGTAAGTCTGCATTTTTGTTCTACCCTTTAAGTGGCGAAGATGTTACCAGACGAAATATTTAATACAGCGTGACTGAAGCTTATGGCAGATCGGTTTTGCTTCATCCATCAAGGTCCGCATCACATGAGACGAGATTTTATTGGACTTTTATTCACTTTTTTTGGAAAGCTGAAAAGCTTTTGTTGGCTCCTTGGCAGCCACTGAACGGCAAGGACCTTTTCGACTACTTTAGAATTGGTTTTCCAGTCATTTTCCAACGTAACCCCGTCCGTTTGTCAACTAGTAATTCTTACAAATTGAAGATGGTGAATTTTCTTGGAATTAAACCAAAATCTTAGTGGAAATAGATGCATATGTGCTATGCCACTATACTTAAACTTTAGCCGTTTTATCTTAGGATTGATTCAGTCGGGAGTTTTTGAATTGGTTTTAAACTGGTGTCCCCTCATTTTGTCTGTTGGGGTTACCCCTGGTTTCCAGTCTACTGCTTGCGGGCCATTTCCTTATTTTTTGCTCATTCCTTCAAGACCTGGTTTTGCCGTAACGAAAAGTGTTCTTTTTGATACAGCGGGTAAAGACGATATGGAAAACCCTAGTGGACTCAGATTCATTACAATGTATGTGGCTCGTCCAAATAGAAACCAAAGTCTTCTGCACATTCTTCTCTCCATAATATTCCACGCTCATTCGGCATTCCTCGTGGGGTTTCCTTACCCACTCTCATTTTGGTTATCTGGCTTATTCATTAATAGAACGTTGGGTCTACTTACCCAATTCAACCTCACCCAAGACTGATTAAGGGGTTATTTAGGTATCAATCTTTATATCAGGGGAAATGGGCAGACTAGATGGGCCGTCGTGTTCTACATTTCTACATTTTAACCCACACGTGACATCATGGAAGCCACGGGTAACACAAACAAGACATCCTAGAATTAAAGTGTCTATCACCGGCTAGCTGTGTGACTTTGGGCCGATGCTTGTTCTTAGGATGACGTAAAACATCGGACGACTACAGTATGCAGTCGAATCGTCACCGAGTAACATAGGTTTCTGGATTAAGTTGTAGATATGATTTGAGTTTATAGTTCCCTGAACTCCAGGGTCTTATTTAGCATTTCTTCTCTCTCGTTGTTGACAATAGAATGGGTGTTTTATCACTTTTACGTAAATAATGTTGGGTTGAAAGTTGTCTGGACTTTCTTTACGTTTCTAACAATTCCTACTTTGGCAGACTTTAGTGAAAACCTCTTAATGTAACCTCTTTCGTGTTATAGAGACGCTCCCTCAACTCACACGGTTCATTATTTATTTCTAATTTGATCAAAGTAAAGTTGAAATGTAACAGCGCAAACTATCAATAAACAGGATTCTAGTCCATCTAAACTAAAATAAATTATCAGGTACTGCATATTCTGGGTTATTTGTACAAATTATTCTTGATTCGTTTTATTAAAGGAGGGTCTATGCATACAACAGCCAGACAGTGTCTGTTTTTAAATATGGTTCCTTTCTGCGTGGGATTTAATATATATTCTGCACACAGATGTTAAAGCAAGGGATGGGATGATGACCTGTGGTTTACGGTACCGTATGGTAAATAGGCTACACCCTGAGCATTGGAGGCAGGAACCATCGGGATTTGTAAAGTAATCAAACTTTTTTAGTTGTGTTTGCAGATATTTATTTTTTTTAAGTAATGTTTTATGTTTGGGACATGTTTGTTTCTCAGTTTATTTAATAAAGGAGATCCGGCATTCCTGTGGCAGTAATACGAGCTTTGGATGGTCTCGAGAATTATTGAACCTATTTGTCCAGTTTATTACTGGTTAATTTTTAATTCATCTAAATATGATCACTTAGCTGTTTTCAGAATTGCAAAAGGGTTTTCTAACAATCAATTAGTCTTTTAAACTTAAACTTGGATTAGCAAGCACAGGAGTGATGGGAGTAAAAGGAGTGATGGGAGTGATAAAGGGCCATTGGAACACAGGAGTGATGGGAGTGATAAAGGGCCATTGGAACACAGGAGTGATGGGAGTGATAAAGGGCCATTGGAACACAGGAGTGATGGGCGTGATAAAAGGCCATTGGAACACAGGAGTGATGGGAGTGATAAAGGGGCATTGGAACACAGGAGTGATGGGAGTGATAAAGGGCCATTGGAACACAGGAGTGATGGGAGTGATAAAGGGCCATTGGAACACAGGAGTGATGGGAGTGATAAAGGGCCATTGGAACACAGGAGTGATAGGAGTGATAATGGGGCATTGGAACACAGGAGTAATGGGAGTGATAAAGGGGCATTGGAACACAGGAGTGATGGGAGTGATAATGGGGCATTGGAACACAGGAGTGATGGGAGTGATAAAGGGCCATTGGAACACAGGAGTGATGGGACTGATAAAGGGCCATTGGAACACAGGAGTGATGGGAGCGATAAAGGGCCTCTGTACACCCATTCCAGCTGCAGTAGTCATTTACAACATTAACACCGTCTGTGCTGGATTTCCTATGCATTCATGTTATTTTTATGGACAAAATTAGCTTTTCTCTCAGAAACGATTACAATTATGTTACATATATCCACCTCCATCTGTTTTGACTCCGACTTGGCTCCTCGATCTGTTGTGTTTGTTTTTAAGGAACTGCGTCATACTATGAAAGGAAGTTTTTTCTAGCTCTAAAGTGTGGAAATGATTCTACCCAATGTCCACCCCAAGGATACAAAAATACAGTTGAAAGTTCTTAGAAACATCATGGAGGTCTCTGTAAAAAAAAAAAAAAACACTTTTTCAATTGACATAACATCTGCTTCTGAAGTGAAAGCGAATTAGCTGGGTGGTCCAAGGTATTCAGCATTCAGCACAGGAGAGATCGCAAAGTACAGTGAAGGCTTTTCTTAAAAAGGACTTTAACAAGGAAACCAATCGTCGCCATAAATATGTCTTTAAGGTGTCAAGGAACCTCCCTGAATTACACCCATTCATATTAGTGAAAAAGTAACCTTTTTTTAAGTACAAAAAGGTAAATAGTTCCTTGAAAACAAAATTCTGCATGGATACATTTGAATGGCAAAATATTAGGAACATAGAATGTAGAATGTCGGTCGGGTTCTTAAATAAAGGGAAGGAAGGGGCCGTATATTCCTTTGGGGAGTGTGACCCCAGAAGAAAAGAAGAAGGGGCCCTGGTGTCCACCGTGGCCTTCCTTGTCATGCTTTCTTTCTTCTTCACGTTGGAGCCACTGACCTCGGAGCTTCTATAATAATAATAAAAAAATAAGCTATTGCGCCAGTTTGGTTTATTTAAGACCTGGATTATTCCTGGACCCAGCTGGAAGGGGACTGTGCGTTGAGAACACTTGCAGGTTGTATAGTTTTCCATCATTGACCGTCTTAAAGATGAGAACGACTCCTCTGCCCTCCATTCCTACACTCTCAGCTCCCGGACCTTTCCCCCCATCCTACTTCCCCACGTATACTTTACACGAAGGAGGGAATCCGGTCGATGGTGGCCCTAATAAAGCCTCCGAACTCCACCTAACGTCTCAGTTTGACCCAAATGGGGTGATACATTGACGTTATACTCTTAGATAATTTATAGTGTTTGTATATCGCATATACTTGTGTTTCTTTGGCTCTGTGAGTGTGTTTTGACGGTTTTTATTTGTTCTGTTTTAGATGCAAGTTTTGGACAAGTTCCCCATCGAAGCTGGACAGAAAGACCCAAAGCAGAGAATAATTCCATTCCTTCCAGGTAAGAGATACAACATAACACCCGTAATCATTATGTCTAGACACGGCATTCTGTAGTGTTCATTGTGTTTTAGGTAAGTAATAGTTATGGAATATAAGTATGTATGAAACAAGTATCATATACTTTGGATAAAGTTTGCTAAATTTGCTTGTGTCAGAATTTTCCATGCTATATTTTGTTGTCCTTCTTGTTCTTGGACGCTTTCTCCCGTGGGAAATACGCGACATTGGAGTTGGTTACACATAAAACAGCAGGCAGCAAGGGACACACATGAAACAGACCCCCTGCAGAGCTACATAAACTTCACAAATAGTTAACGATTGGGAGAAAAAAGAGCCGGAAGCTGCAGCATTCAAGGCCTTGGACCTGTTTACAGACGTGTGACCATATGGTCCCTTTAACTGGGACCATGTTTAAAAAAAGTGTCACCATTCTATATGCCTTTCTCATTTATACCCAATTATAGGCAATATGTGGTCATGTTGTTCTTGTACTAAAAAAATTACCTACAATGGGGCAATTCCAACATATTCAATTCTGTTGGACTGCAGTCCAACCCTTATGGCCACCAGCCAGTCTCTGAAATGCAACGTACTGGTGTCCAGGTGTGACAGAAGAGTAACACATAATGCTGGGTCCCCACAAGTATCCTGACTTTGTCTGTCTCTTGGATATCCCCGACTGGACCATGATCCCCACCGATACGCACGACAGTACCCGAAAACCAAGACTATCCAGTGAAAACCAGGACACTTGGGAGATATGCCATTGCCAGCATCAATGCACCCACGCCTGCGTTTTTATAGCACTATGCGTACATTTATAATGTGTATAAAATGACTGCTTCCAGAGTATCATAAAAATGCATTAAATCTCTAAATCACCATGGCAACCAATGACATGTTCCTGTTAAGTATCCTCTTTGCTGCAGAATTCTTCATTGTACATGATCTTATTGCAACATTTGCAACATTCTTTTTCTACCATATATATATATATATATATATATATAAATATATATACTGGTGTATGTATATATATATATATATATATCTATATATATATATGTAGATAGATATATATATATATATATATATATATATACTGACAAGTCACTCAAGTGAAAGAAAAAAATACTTAAATTAAAATATCGTAAAGCTAGCAATCTACTGAAATCAGAGCCAACCGCAGAATTCAGAATTACTTACTTCCCACGCCTTCAGAAATATATTACGTTTAATTCCAAGAAAGCTGGATATGATACTATTTTAATTTAATGTTACACTAACTCGCTACACCCTCTGTATACACAGAGCTAGAGGGGTCTTGTTAGGTGTGAAACTCTAGCGGGACTGTAACGCAATACGGGGCGAATAGAATGAGATCATCCGTGTTTTTCTTGGAGACAAGCAGGTTGGGACTTGTGCGGCTATGTCGATTCCCATGTGTTCGCTGATTAATGGCCTGAACATGTTACAGATAAGGAGATTATTTATTGCTCTGTAACTCGGTAACTTTGAGTTTTGTGAAACTGGCAAGAAAAAAAGGAAACTAGGAACATTTTGTTTGAGTAAGAAGGGACAGATACCAGTGAAAGGACGTCTGGTTAGATGTTTTATGGATTAAAACTAAGATTAATATCAAATTAATCAAATAAATATTTTAGAGTGTTTCCCAGCAGCTGGGGGAAAGTATTTCTGCTTGCACTGTAGACTTCCTTTTGGATCTTACAGCCCGTTATTGCTCAGAGTATGAAGAAAAAAGCAGTTGAATTCATAAGCAGTTGAATTTTGGCAAAATATGTAAATCTTACATAATCTTGCATATATATACACATGGATTACTTATTTCCCCAGTGAAGGTGGCCGAGAAAGTATTTAGTGAATTTTACAGGCATCAAGGCTGGTGATTGATAGCTTGATGTATTATTTGATAAAATAAGATTTGATAGGATAATAATGAGATACCGGGTAAATTTCGCACATGGGGTATATGCTCATCCATCGATATAACCCAAATAGTTTATTTAAAGATAGGAAAATACATCAAAAATTAGAATGTCCCAAGTTTGGAAATTCAGATGTAGGTCTACAAGTCCTGGCTTTGGCTTCATTGAATCAATTCTTGGCCATGATTTGCACTGGATGGGTTTACATTCTGGGGACTTCTACCCCCCAAAATCCATAGTGCCTCCTATGTTTTAAAAAATGTAAGGGAGGTTTTTAGGAAAGAATTATACAAAAATTGGTAGTCAATATCCATAGCGCCCAGAAAATAAGCAGGAATGGAAGGGGCAACTGTTAAGTCCCTTCTTTTTTGCCCTGCGCTACAACCCCCTAAAAGACGGCACTGTGGGAACCCTGTTACGTGGTGTAAGGGGTAATCAGCCCTGGTTTTATAGGCTCTCGGTGCAGTCAGAAATTAGGCACCTCCAGGAAGATTCACACCTCTGGAACACATGGAGCGCATTAAAAAGGAACAGGAGGCACGTATCAATGACGACAGCTTTACATCTTTACACATGGGTTCCAATAAGACCGGGGCGTAGATAAACCCAGACTTTGTGGAGGATGTCTTCAATCCATGGTATACCAGGAAGGAGACTTTTTTCCTATTGCGACCATGGAATTCTAGAGTACTAAGTGCTGGAGTATTCTTTCCAGGAACAAGGTATACGATAAACTTCTCTGGTCTTCTTCACTTGGACCATTAAGACACACAATGAAGAACAATAACATTCTTACTGACAGAAGATGGTTTCAGACAGCGAGGCAACTAGACAGATGTGCTTCCTACACTGACATACTTAAGAAGCCTTAATTAAAACTTCTAACGTAAACCTACATATGTTAACAATATTAACCGTGAGGTCGTCCAGAGGTCCAGGTCAGTACTAGTTTCGGCTAGGTCTGGGCTTCCGCAACACGGAAATATGTATGTGCTGTTGTGCTAGTTAGTGATTGGAGCAGGGCTAGCCAATCGTGGCTCTCCTTCCCCATGGAAGTCCAATAATGCTTAGCCAGCTATATGAATTTTGGTATGCTCTATAACAGGGGTGTCCAACCTGCGGCCCTCCAGCTGCTGCAGGACTACATCTCCAACAATGCTCAAGGGGCCCTTCAGCTAAGGGGCTGGCTGAGGAGTATGGGAGATGTAGTCCTAGAGCAGCTGGAGGGCCGCAGGTTGGACACCCCTTCTCTATAATCATCATGAAAGTTGCAGCACAACAGCAGCTAGATTTGGGTTGTTTGGGGGCTCTAATCAGTGTCTCGGAAAAAGTTAGAAACCCAATTGGGAGAGATTTTTATATCCTTAACCCTGGATGATCGCATCACTCCGTGCTTAATCTGTACGTCAGCCGGTAACATTGTAAAGGAAGAGAAACAGTAATTCCCGTGTTGCCTGATGGAGGAAGTGATTCAGACGGTACGCTAGGTGTGTGAAGGATATGAACAATACCCTGCCCATAGGCACCACCCAGATTTATATGACTGATGATCGCCTGCGTGCATCATTTACAATAAGGAAAATTAATATAGCTTTACATGGAGTCTTCGGTCAATGGTGATGCCTTTAATTGGGCCAACTTTCCAGGGGGTCTGGTGAGACCCCCCACTCACACGCCTGACAGTGGCAGCTTCAAGCAGCCAAAGCTGCAGAGCGAACAAACAGATTGACTTAAATCTGTAAAATATGTCAAAATAAACTAAATGTTTCAAAACGTAAGGGCTTTCCTAATATCGTTCCCATCGCAGTACTTGATTTGTCAGATCCTTGCATCATGTCAGATGGGGATCGCTGCTTTCATAAGTGTTGAAATCAAAGTATTTAGAACACTGGACATAGGAATGGAAATTTCCAACGTCTTGGCGTTTATCTTGCGATTAATCTGATGATTTACGACCTTGAAGGTTTCAGTCCATAATTCTAAAAAGGAGTATTTATTTCCAAGGGAAAAAAAAACAGTAGTTTTAAGCTACCTTACAGTAAATAGTAATATTCATCTCAAGCTTGTCATATCGAGATAAACTCTGATCTGTGTATACATAGTAGCTGCTTTAACTCCCTTATATCCAAGGAGATTGTCCATAAATATTATGGTAATAACGATTATTGAGATTGCGCAATCTGAGATAGCGAGGTCTTATTTTTTTGGACTGTGGCTAAAAGTGGTGAAAATACGAAAGGTGCCGATGCTCCTCCATACTATCTGTCCTCCCTGGGCTGCCTCATCTCCAAAAAAAACCCCCTACAGATCCAACCAAGGACAAATCTACCATGGTTAACTTCTTCATTAACCCCACCAACACACCAATTTTTCATTACAGTGCCGTAACTGTTTTAGGAATTGATTACAGCGTTTGGACAGAAATCTTGGCAGAATGTGTGTTTTCGCCTTTTAATGCTGAAAACTTGATTTGTTTTATTTAGCAGGCGTTGAGAGCACAGCGGGTCATTTAGTCTATGTCTCACTGTGCCGGCATTTATACCCACCGTCTGCCGTGTTGATCCTTTAGTCCTTGTGGTCAGGGATTATGGTAACTCGGGTCTTAATGAGATGCCTTCTCTAATGTCTGGTGCTTTGGGATTTGTTCTGGAAACATGTCAGTCATTCAGTTAGACCCAGAAAAAAGTTAATTTTCTACTAGCCGGCATTATAAGTCTTAATGTTTCTTATGGGCTTGCTCATCTCATCAGGTGTGGAACTACAGACAGTGTTCCTCTACAACCTTCGAGGAGAATCATACCCAACGCTTACCGCATCATCCCACCATGACCTGGTCCACTTCCATCAGTCACCTCGGGCTTTAAGAAATGTATCTATGTATATCAGAGGTGATTATAAGGATATCTTTGATGTCATTTGGTCAGCCAGTTTCTTAGTAAATAAACATTATCCAAACCCATTACCTCTCTCTCTGCTGAAAGTGGTTTTAGAATCAAACTGTATCCTTTTCAAAGAGATTTCAAGGCAAGTTCTTTTGGTTTAAGGTGCAGCAGATGAATAGAGTAAGAGTGTATAAGCTCTTGTACCACTCCGGATGCATTTTACGAGAGGAGGATTAGCAGAGGAACAGTTTGCAATAAGTCTGGACCCTGTAATTAGGCATGGCGTTTAAGATCTTGTGCTGGCGTGGACACATCCCCACCTCTTCCACACGAGGCAGACCCTACAGAAAGTAAAGTCTTCATTCGTACTGAATGTCCGTTTCACCACAGAAAACAAAGTTCCTTGATGTTCCCTCTTCCTGGTTGAGTGAACGCCATGCCTTCGACAGACCTCAAAGAAGGAGATGCTCATTATTATTGGAAACGGTCCATTCTGCCTTGAACGTAGTGGTTGGAAACATCTTCCGTTGACGCAGGCAAGCCTAAAACATGATGCACGCTGATCCGTGTGTCTGTGTTATCACTCTGTGTTTGGTTTGGAAGCATGGAGAAAAGCTAGTGTTTCTACTATACTATACTCTGCCAAAGATGCAGCACAACAATATTTCCTTAATCTGTACTTTTTTTGGAGGGCAATTACGGAGGATTGCAGGGCATGCACTCAAAATGTGACTTCTGTGTAAAACCTTAGCAGAACCAAATCCATAAAAATGATATCAACTGCAGTATTTTTGGTCACAGTCGACCTCTGATTACCGCTGTTTACTCCTTTGGCATTTATTGGGTTAAACCATGAAGTTTTTTATCTCTCTGTTTATTTACGAGTGGAAATTCAGTTTCCCACAGATTGGGAAGAGCAGCTTGTGGGAAGCTGTTTTGTTATTTTTTTGGTTGTTCTTAATAAGTGCCTTACACATCTCAAGAGAATCACCGCTTAACCATCAGGTCCTCTCTCAGCTCGGCAGATGTTTTGCTTCCAAGATCCAACATGAGATATTTTTTTTTTATTCTTAGAGAACATTGGTGAATGCACTAAAATAAGGCAATCCAGTATTTTTTCTAAAAAATCTGAGCAGCTTTTCAGTAAGAAGCGCTGCTCATTCTACCGCTTAGCGGCTTGCAGGTGACTCCTGATGGTCAACGGCACCGGGTTTCCTCAGCATGCACATGCAATGTTGCCGTGTGCATGTGCGGGCATTGGGAGCATGCGTTCTTTGTTAGCAAATGGGTACACCAAGCCTGGGCTGGCGCCACCTATAGGCAAGGTAGGTGCTGCTTGGAGTGCAGATCTGCTGGGGGCACAATGTCCCAGGCACCTTCATTCAAGGACAATGTAGCGTCCCGGAATGAGTCTCTCTCTACCTTCTCCCCGACCATTTCCCTGTTCTGTCTCCTTTCTCTCAGCTCCGCTTCTATGGAGTCATGCTGTACCACCATCAGTGCCTGGCTATTTTTCAGGTCTTGATGCCCATAATTCCACTGAAGAGTAACATTAATGGTACAGCATTAAAGGACATGAAAGAGCATGGGATGAGTTGGAACGCCGATAGCGAGCCAGGCCTTCTCGCATAGAAACATTCCAAAATCTTGTGTGAGGCCTTCCCAGAGGAGTGGAGGCTTTTATAGCCTCAAAGGAGGGGGGGGGGTCAATATAAATGCCCATTTCTGAATGGGATGTTCAACAAGATTATATAGGTGTGATGGTCAAGAGGGCACCTACTTTTGGTCATATGGCATATGTTGATATGTATATTTTAGAGCCAATTTTGCCAAAACCACTTTGTAGGCATTGCTTAGTAGTGTGGTCTGAAATGGGTAGAGCCACAGTCAGAACACTTGCCTGGTCTGATACCTGTTATTATGACCAGTTACAAATGCATGAGTGGCGTTATTTTTGGACCTACTTACTACTAACGCTCAGTAGCATTTAGATACGTGGAGTGATGGCTGCTGAAGAGCTGGAATTAATCTAAAACGGAAGAGACATTTTTCCAACGATCGCTTTCTCTGTGTGATAAGGATGCAATATCGTGCCTAAGAAAACGAAACACTTGCTCACACGCACTTGCGAGTTGTTTTTATATCCAATAGATGGTGCGAAGACAATGCCACAAAAAGTTAAGAGGGGGCAGCTGGACATGGCGCTTCGTGCCAACTCTACTTACACATTTATTTATCTGCCCTTCCCCCTGTGCTGGTTTTGGCTCACACATTTTTCAACAACGTCCTTAAGCTGATTTTATGCAAACAATGGAAGTAACTCTTATCCAGTTTCACAGTTCTATCTACTTTTGCAGTTAAAAAAAGGGACCAAAAAAACTATTGTAATTTATTTGTAACATTTAAGCAAATGAGTACAAGAAAACGTTTTATTAAAGTTGTTCTGTTGTCTGCTGTACTTGAATAGAACACTTTTGTAACTAAATGTAGCTTTAGAAACAATTATTTAGAATTTCTCTTTTAATCCCCAAAATTTCCCCGGATACACCTAGTCTCTTTCTCATTTTAGTTCTATTTAAATATTTGTATTTTTTTTCAACTAATGCAGACATTGGTGGAGATTTCTAATTTATTGTTTTTTTTGTTTTTTTTTAATATGAGGGGAATGTAATACTATAAATCATCATATATAATATAATATATATATAATAAATAATATAATATATATATAATATAATATATGTAATACTATATATATATATATCAGACCAAGAATGATTCGGAAGGATTTTTTATTTCATTTTTGGTCAGTTTGTTTTCGGATAACGAATTTTATTTCCGGACCTTCCGGTTCAGACAACATTTTTTTTGCGAAAGTGCTGGTTAACAGAGCTGATACTGGGGAGAAGCGCCGAAGACAGAAGACATTATTTCCTAATTTTTTGAGTTTTGATTTTAAGCTTTCATTGTACTTTTGAGTCAGTGGGTTGTACCCCTTTTTTTACGATGCATTTATGCTATTCCTATATGATACATAAGCGCGCTGCAGAAGCGATTATATTGTAGTTTAACAAGACATTCTTCTGGCTCCGCAAGTCTCAGTTGACTTCAGAATAACATGAGATGAATCCACAGTGTTAGAACATTCTACCCCTGATAGAATGTTTTCGAATAACATTCTAGAGCTTCGAAAAGGACAGATATAAAAACTCTGTGTAGTGAACCAGTAATTATGTTTTATAAAGATTTCTTTTCGCTGTAAAGTTCTTTTTCTTTAATTTGAATGAATTCGCAAGAACAGGTCCGTGGGCCGAGCCGTTCTTGGCAGACCCCAAAAATATTAAATCATTTTTTATCAAAAATGGTTTTGTTTCGTGTTTGTGTAATCGATGTGACTTGCGGTGAATGGATTTCGGAGAAACCAATCCTTCCCCACAGGATGCTGAGCGTTGGCCGGTACCCCCTCGGAGTCTCATTGAATAGCTAACAGAAGAACACTGAGTCGCTTCTTTTTTGGAGACCGGTAAACGGGACACTTCTTATATTTGCCAGTTGGATGGAGCTTCATGTTTAGAAGAACACAAAGAACGTCAGTGTTTTCTCTGCTGGGCTGTTTGGATACTGTGGTCCAATGTGGTTCTCTTTCCCATGGTCATGAATAAGACTGAGACCAGATCTGCTGAACCTGGACTTCATCGTTATTTTTCTGGTCAGTTTACAGCGCCGGTCATCCAGCAGAAAATGGCAGCTTTATGCTTCTGTTTACCACCCACCAGGCAAAAATAAAAACAATATTTTCCCAAGCTGATGAAATATATAAATTCCAAAGCCAACTGCCTCTGTGTGAGGTTACTAATAATTTTTAGAATAGTAATAATGCTCGAGTGATGCATAACTGTTGTTCTTCAATGAAACCCATTGGGTGGATTTTAGCGATCGCCATTTTGTCTGACATAGAATTTTCCAACAACTGGTTGAACAAATATATAAAGGGTTAACCACTAACCACGTGAACAGATGCAAAACCAATAATTCTAACTGAGGTGGTGTAAGTTGATGTGCACCTACTGGCACCTCGGACTCTAAATGGGCATGAATTTGACTTGCGGAAGCCCCCTTACCCCCTAAAAATAAAAGCCATCTATGGGCAAAGTTCTCTGAAAGTATGGCTGAGCTGGCCCTGCATAATGTATAGTTCAGTCATTGATGTGAATTTCAAACAACCTGATTTAAATATGCTTTATACAGGGCTGTCCAAGCTATTAGTGGGACAAATTTTTATTTGGATTGGCTCTAAAGTGATGTCAGTGGGATAAAAACTACCACTTTCCTTATTTCCTTGTTTAGGCGTTTAGCCATATATTAGTGAGAAATATTATTATGGAATATGCATAGGTAGGAGCTTCCAAGGGTAGGTTACTTGGCGCGTTTCCACTTTTAGAAGAGTTTGCGAGGAGGCGGAGCTAGTTGTACATGGGGTGGAGCTAAGCACGCATAGGGGTGGGGCTATTCCCAGACAGTCTTAAGTGATAGGGGTAGGAAGGGAAGTTGGTGGGGGAGTAGTTGTGGCCAAACACGACTCACTTCCCTGGAGAGAGGTGAAAGTAACCTGGGGAGCAGGGGAAGCAGCGCTTCACCAGTAAACACTGGTTCAAACCGGAAACTTTCCCAGGCATTTCAGTATGTCGTCAATGTACCTAATCACTCCTCCTCAAAATAGGGCAAAACTTTAAATTCTATAGGTTTTGAAGATATAACTACACTTTTTGCTTCTGCCCAAACCCTAATTATTAATATTATATATATTTTAATCGTTAATAGGGATTTTCATGAAAATTTGGAAATCATTATTATTTTTCATAGAGAAGTCATTTCAACAGAAAATCTTGTGGCGTAAGAGAAGTCAGAGTTCAACTGCTTGGCTATGCCAGAACGTGTAATACTAAGCTATCATTGTATGGCTATCCAGGAATGCAAGTCCCGTTAATTTATTTATTCCACTCAAAAAGTGCCCCAGTCTATAGACGGGGTTTTATGATGACATCAATAATGTATATCTATATCTAGTTCATTTTGATTTATAGGGGTCAGTGGCATGATAGCCAGACAGGTTTTTAAAGAAAGAGTCCTTGTAGTTATTGAATACAGCTTTTATTACTTGGTATTTCTGAAACAAAACAAGCGTCCATTGTGTATTCAGAGATTTTTCTTATTGCCTTGTAAAGGCCTGGAATCCCCTAAGGATAATTAGGATTTAAATGCTTAATTTTCTGGGCTAAAAACGTCAAATCTTAGTATACAAAGTTTGTTTTTTATGTGTTCTTTACCTTTCTTTTAATATATGCAATTGGATGTTTTTTAACGACTGAACAGAACATGACTTTTGCCTAAAGAGTGTAAAAAAAAGGAGGTTAAAGGGACAGATTGCAGTCTCTGAGACCCCCACTAAAGCGCTACGTTATGAGTATGCATACTTTAAAAAATAAATAAAAATACTTAAGGAGAAGCTTCAGCTCCCCTTCCTCTCCATATTCCTCACATTGAATATATCGCATGCAAGGAGATATGAAAATAGCATGAGGTGGGGTAAGGGGCAAATGTATGTGGGGGGGGGGATTCTGCAGAATGCCCCTAACCCTTTGCATTGAGGACATCCTGGAAATTTAAAGGGACCTCTCGGGATTTAAGTGCATACGATGGCTGGAGTGTCCCTTTAAAGCAGGGGCTTCCAACCTGCGGCCCTCCAGCTGCTGCAGGCCGGAATTTCATGGAGCTATATAAAACAATAAATAATAAAAAATAATAATCTCCCATCCTCCTCAGCCAGCCCCTTAGCTGAAAGAGCATTATGGGAGATGTAGTCCTGCAGCAGCTGGAGGGCCGCAGGTTGGACGCCCCTGCTTTAAAGCCTAGAAGCCTATGGTATACCCTGACTAGCAGATCACCGAAGGCAATTTATTATCGAAACAATGAGTTCCATTGTAACAGGAAGTGACGTCTCTCATGGTTTCCATGGTGAGAGAAGAAGTGAACTGCAGCACAGATACCTAAATTATTTCCTGCAGCTATTCAAAAAATGAAATTAGATTTCTTGTGAAAAGAAAACATTTACACATTAATCAGGGAATTTAAATTACAACAGCAAAATCTGATGACAAGGAAGAGAAACCCTGCGGCCATTATCTGCTAACTCCTTGTTAGGCGCTTGATATCACCCACAAGCAACATATGTGTCTTTATAAATGTATAAAATGTATTTATGTGGGTTGGGGCAGGTAGTGCCCCCAGCCCACCATGACATTGGGGTCTTCTTCCTCCACTGAAGGTCTTCTGTCAAGAGAATATGAGATCCTTTCCCAAGGCCCATGTGATGGATGAGAGTTGCCAATATTTTGCCCATAATAAAGCTGCCTAGGGTCCCCCTGGACTTGCTAAGCCGAAGCCTAGTGGGCCATGGCCATACAACACCAATGCCCGGGCTGCATGGTTTTGTCTTTCTAGGTAATGAGAGAAGCGTGGTACATCTTCCAAAGTTAAATATTGACTGCCATTTGGGAGCACAGACCTCCCATATGAGGTCAACTATATATATATGTTAGGGTTCAGGTGCCTATCTGCAGTAACCTCTAATTGCAAAATTGTAGTTGTACTGGAATGATTTTCTGACATTTCCTACGTTATTTTGTTAATTTATAATTATATATTTTCATTTTTTTTCTCCTTTTTAAAGGGAAGATTTTGTTTCGGAGGAGCCACATTCGTGATGTTGCTGTCAAGAGACTGAAGCCGATCGATGAATACTGCAGGGTGAGTATTGGTGCAAAAAAGATTGGATTGGTGGCAGTTTGACGTTAGGGAACGTTCGAGGTAAAAGTCCCGTTGGCCGGTTACTGTAGCAATTTGCAGACCGTGAGATTAAAAATACGTTTATCGGGCAGTTTAATTGAATTCATGCATACGATTTGTATTGGAACTAATTACGATCAAATGTATCCCGTGCCTGGAGGGGTTCAAAAAAAAATCCGATGATTAAAATCTCTTCTATCAATGGTTCAGATAATTAGTGCAATGTGTCAATTCTCATTAAAATACGTTTTGTGGCGTGACAGGTCCACTTTTATTCTAAAATAGCTTAAAGGATAATATATCCAAAGTAAGCAAGTAAACGAATGGAATGCTAAATCATTACAGATATCTGTGGCTGCTGGCCAGTAATCCAATATTCCATCTAAGTATTCACTTGCGGGAGTTGAGCGGTGTTATCAGGTTGCCTTAACGTTCTTTGTTGTGTGTCCTCGTATTAACTTCGGAGCGTAGCTATGTCATGTTCCACATGTGGACCGCTAAATATTATTAAAGCAGTTTTTCAGCCTTTTTCACGTTAAATCCACTTCCTTAGTCATCAACGTTTGAAAATGAGACTTCTCCCATATTTTACTCTTCCCCAGACGTCCTCACATAATAGGTTATGAGCATCAGCAGCGTAAGTTGCATTAGAAAGCCTTAGGTATTGATGAAAGCGATCTGAGGTCTCATCCATCAGTATCCAGGAGGCAGGCGATCAGTAGGGTCAGGTAACATATAGCAAGATGTATCAGATGGAGCGCTCCCTTAGCAGGGCTCCTGAAATAAGTAAGATTATCGTGGGGAACATGTGTGTGGCTGAGAGTGATGTGTGTATGTTTGTCCTGTTTGCTGAGAGTACTTTGTGCATTAGTTTGGTTGAGATTGTGTGTGTGTGTGTGTGTGTGTGTACGTGAATATGACCGAGATTGGCTTCTGTGGCTAAGTGGTCAGTGTGAGTGTGTGTGCGGCAGAGTGCGGTCTGCATGGCTAAGAGTGGTCAGTGTGTTTGACTTTGTGTTAGTTTGGACGAGTGGTCGGTATGAGGGTGGTCAGTATGTTTGTGTTTGCATGAGTGTAGGAAGCGTGGTCCGTATGAGTTCGGTTAAGTGGGACTGAGTGTTTGTCGAGTGATATATTTCATATAATAGCACCCTCCTCTTTGGGGCAAAATACAAGCAGTTGCCTCCTGTAAAGCAGACCCTGCTTTGCCTCTTTAAGCGTCTGTGTGTTGGTGTTTGAGGTTCCTGGGTCCGTGGTGCCGTTACAAGTTGGTTTTCTTTCTTTTCCAGGCACTGGTGAAGTTGCCAGCTCATATATCACAGTGTGAAGACGTTCTTAGGTTCTTCGAGGCGCGTCCCGAGGATCTGGATCCTCCAAAAGAGTATGTGCCGGATTTTTACGTCTTTCTATATATTTAATGTACACGTGCATCGAAGTCTGTTTTGCAGCACCGACCTGTCATTGGCTGATGATGTATCACATGAGAAGCATTCCGCTGAAAAATTACGAAAGGATAATTTTAAATGACTACAAATGAGGATTTCTGGGAAGGGTTGGAGATTTAGCAGTGAGGGACTAATCTTACTGATATGATTAAAATTAAATTCAGCAGAATAGGTGGAACTGCGCCCTCAAAGGCACCAATGGGCCAAATGTCTCTAATTATTTAATTTAATTAGACAAAAGTCTCCTACGTGGCAGATCCAATTAAGAACATCAGATATCGTACTGAGCGTCTTCAATGGAGCCAAACATCGTTCAATATTCTAGCTTGGCCAAAACTCTAACCAAAAAGACTACGGCCTTGATACTAGAAATGTTGTAATGTGATATCTGAGTTTCACTTGACGTATTTAAACCGTTTCTCTAATGATCAGATAGAGCTAATCTGTTGATTCAGCGTTTCATGTGACAGTGAAGTCATTTTACAGCCCTGCGGAATAGGACGGTCATATATAAATCAACAAATAATCATTTTAAAAAGTTGATATAGTGATCGCGTATGTTCAGATGTTCCAATGCTGGCAGTATATAACAATGTGCAAGATTTAAGAGAATCCCCCGCGTATTTGCATCTATTTCGTCGTTTTGGAAAAATAACCCAAGCTTTTTTCCCTACCATCGCTTGTCAATGTGGTTGGAAATTTTGTCCAAGTACCGAAGGGTTAATGGGAGGTTTTTTTTGGTGAGATTTATCTTTTTTTTTTCTAAACCAGAATACAAGACAGATTAAAATAGCGGGTTTTCTTCGGCGTTTGTCTCATGTCCTCCCGCGTATCTGGTAGAAATCAAACACTTGCTTCCTGGACGTCTAAATGAAGACAGGAAGGGTCCAAAGTTTATCAAACATGCTAAGTATGTTTTTTCCTTCTTGAAGGATTGTCAATGGACAGCCATTGTTCTGAAACAATACCGTATGTGTACGTCGGTTTAAATAAATAGTACCGGTACAACCAGCCGTCTAAAACCATTCCACATAGACCTGAAATATATGCAAACTGCTGATAACTCGCGAGCGTTTAAAGACCCAGTAAGCCGTATCATCATAAAATGTGCTGATTTAGTTTTTTTCACGTGCCATTATTATATATATATATATATATTTTTCACGGGAATAAACAAAAAGACCACAGAGAATAATTTGATGACACTCGGCAAAAGAATTCCAGGCTTTCAATGACCAACACATTTGTCAAAGTAACTATGGACAGAGAGAGAGGTCCATCTGGACAGCGTCCGGAGATAAAAAGATGAATCACTTCATAGATAACAAACTTCTTGACATGCAGATGTATCAGTAACTTAAAGCAGAACGTTGAGCTTCTCCGCTTCTTCCCACCACCCGTCTTTTGCTGATATTGCCAGAGAGTCGTCTTCTCCTTTAGATTGTGTTCAGTGGTGGCTGAGTCTCCACTTGCTTGTGAATTATCAATCTATCGAAGCTTTGGTCTTAATGGGAATTTCACAGATAGCCGTAAAAAAAGCGCTTTCAAGTGAAGGCAAAGATTAAAAAGTCATCGCTTGCATCTAGAGTTACTTGGACAGAGAGAGTTTGGATCTCATGGATTATTTTCTCCAATTTACTCTCGAATGCTTTATTATCAGGCAAAATATTGCAGTAACACGATCGTCATTCTTTTAGATTGTTTAGTTATTGTAATATTCGTCAACATTCTGAAAACAGGGCTGTTTAATTGGGTCGGTAACTCTCAGCCTGTGGTCTACTCGTTGAGATTAAAGAAATGTTACTTTTGGATTAAGCATGAGACAATGTATTGTCTTCTCCTCACACATGGACCAATAAAAGTTATATTTGGTTGAAATCTAAAGTTTTGATGCCTTCTCTTTGCTATAAGTGTTGAGCAGGCTTGTCCTCTGGCGAGATGATCTCCATCGCTTGTGGTAGAGTTAAAGCTTAGCATCGTCCACGTGTGGCGTGGATACCTCTGATGGTTGAGATCTCTGTTTCTCGAACAAGATGTGATTTTGTTTTAATGACCAGAGCAGTTAACCGTCCAGACATTTATGTTCGGGTGGAGTGCAGGCACAAATAAATAAATAAAGAAGCTTGGAGCTCTTCAGGTAGGATGAGAGCTCGTAGGAGAACATTTCATAACTGTATGCGGCCCATAGTTCTGAAGTGAGACTATAGAACCAAATGCAAAATAATTTCAAATGATTCCACTAGAAGAAAGTTCTAGTTGTTCGAACTTTGAAACGGTTAATGTATCAGTGTCGGAATTTTGTTCCTTCTTTATAAAACAGGACCTATTCTTCAGCTTGGAATATCAGATGCAGAGTAGGTTAGCGGAATGGCTGGGTCAGCCCGATGCCGAGTTTGAGAGGCTCCGTGTTCCAGAGGTCAGGAGAAGTGGGTGTTCTGCAAAGTACGGCAGATAAATGGAGGCTTTCATGCATCCCCTTTGCATGTTCCAGATGTGGCATTTGAATTCGGAGGTGGGGAGCTGGCAGAGCGTATCGCCGAAGAACGATGCTTTGTGATGTCTCTAAATTATAAAATACGATACTTTTAAAATAGGTTCCTTTAGGGTATTGGGCAGGGTAAGTAAACAGTCTGCCGTAAATGTTTTTGTATTATAATTTCGCAGGGAAGAATGGTCCTCTGTGCTACATCTTTGGTGTATTTTTTTTTACAGTAAATAATATCCTCTGTATATTCACCTATGAACGTTTGTAACAAAATTGAAAGCCGATTATCCGTTGTACAAAACCTTCTTTTGCCATGAAACCATATGAAGCTAACGGGGCCCCGGGCAAAGTCATGATGGGAGCCTTGTGATATGTATCGTGTACTCTTATCATGTCAACAAGAATTTTTTGAACTCCATTTCTAAGAATTTACTAATTTTGGAACTTAACTCCTATGGTGGCAGATAGATTTTTCCTAGTTTCCTCTATCTGTAACAAGGCCAGCCTATGCTCCCTAGGCAAACCATAACAATAGCGCCCCCTATGGCATGGGCTTTCCCAAACATAGGGAACAACCTCATTGTGGCCCCCCTACCAGCTGTGCATCCTAGGACTACCTGCATTGGTGGCCACCCTAAGATCAGGTCCAACAAGGCGATGGTCAAGTCCACCACCTGCTTTGATGTCACACACATGCTCGGAGTTAATCATATTAATCAGTTAATAATATTTTTATTAATGAAACTGCTTTGGGGAAGAGCTGGTTAACATGTTATCTCTCTGTTTGACTATAATGACTGACACGATATCCAGCAGCCCATAGAGGATGCCGCGGTCTCTATTGCTGGAAAGCAGCAGGTTAACTGGTCTCACAACAGGGGGGGTTTCTTTTTGCAATTCTAATGACAGATCCTCTGGAGCCCGGCGAGGGGATGCCTTGCTTCTGGGATCCCCGCTATGCAATGGCACAGTGTGATACCGAATGCCGGGTTCAAGAACACAGCTGGGTGTTACCCGGAGAGAAGTTAACTTAAGGATATGTGTTCTTGGAAAGGAACAGCCATCAGATGTTTGGCGGAGAACACTCTTCTCGGGGATGCCTCCTGAATATACTTATCTCATATCTAATAAAATACATTATAAATGTATGAAAAAAGAAAAACATGTGTAGTTATCTTTTGAGCTTTGTAAATTAAAATTATGATTTTAACATCCATAGTGTAAGGATTCCCTTTAAAGTTAGCAATGGTGTTGGAGTTCTTGCATAGAGACCGGACAGTAACAATGTATCGCTGAGAATAAGAGTAGACAGGCGGATAGGTGTGCGTCGGGCTTTGGAAATGCCCACCACCTCAAGTTTAGAACATTCCCAGACACCTCAGTCTGAGATGAAACACCAAATTTATGTGTATGAAGTGTGGTTGTGGGATCTGGTATACAAATGTAAGGGTTGGACTGTAGAGTTTGGTATGTCTGTATTCCTTAGATCTGGTGAAGGGACGTAGTCAGGCTGGATCTCTCATGGTGTTCTGGAGGTGACATGCCAAGTGCAACGTGTGAACAAGTCTACCATGAGATGCTGGACCTTGATGTTCATTGTGAAAGAACCATTGTCATCATTGACAGTGGGTCTATGGTGGTTTATTCACTAAAGGGAGTATCAGGAGGGCTGTGGTTTAAACTCTCTCACTTCCTTGTCCATTATGAAGGACCAACACAGGCCAGTTTCTCCAGCATGAAGAGCCGAGCTGGCCCTGTATAATGCAAAATTCTAAGTGTAAGGAGACTTTGACGAAATCTCATTGATTTAACTATACATTTTACAGGGTCACCCAAACTCTTCCTGCAGAACAAGCTTACTGGGGTTTGACCTTCATAACAAATAAACCCCTTTATGCAGAATGTGTGGTTTCAAGGAATAGTCATTGGACTTTTCCCATGGCAATTTCAGAAACGTTATCCTTCAAGCATAAACCTTGGTGGGGGTAAAAGATCTGATGTTAAAGGGATTTCCCTATCAACACCAGTTCCTTGACGTTTGCCGTTCTCCCTTTTTTTTAAATTTGTTGAGTGACCTTACTTCAAAGTGACATCAAAGTTAATTATATCACCAAGACCCTTTACTGAGTACGCAAAGAAGTATTTCACCCTTGGCATTGATTGTAACACAACTGATGAAAAGTGCTGAGATCTTTACATAAAACGAGACACACAAGGGGTTGAACGCGCTGTCGTCACCCACTGAACAAAGAGCCTGCGTTTAGAAGGAAAAAGACGTCCGACATCATAAAAATAAAATGTCAGACGGGTCGCAGTTCCCAGGAGATTCTTAACGAATGCCTATTACGCTTATATACTGTTTTCAAAGGAATAAAGTCACCCCCCCCCGGCTCCCCGTGTGAATTTACTTACGAATAGCACCTGTCGGCTCACTTAAAGATCAGTTTGTATTTAGGTTCAGGATTTACAACGATCTCCCGCCACCCAGTCTTGCAATGTGAGTGCCGAATAATACGCACGACTCATCGGGGATGAAAGGTGAAGCCGCGTATGAAAAGGTTTGCGTGGAAGAACAAATAAGTCTTTCATTTGCAGAACCCCTCGCGTTTTATGTACAAGCCGCTACGGGATAAATTATTCCATTGTCTAAATCATTTTTGATAATTAACCTTTTGAAAACAGGATATAAAGAGAGTTTAACCCCTTAATGACAAAGCCCGTACATGTACGGGCACAAAATGCATTGTTTTTAATGGGTTTAGGGACCGCCCATTGTCCTTAAGGGGTTAAGATAGCAGCATCTAAAAATAACGCCGATCAGTCATTGGGTTGAACATTTCGTATCGGATCATCTATTCAGGGACAGCCTTATTTTTCCTTGTATTGTTTATTTTGGCGAAAGTCACTGATTATATATATATATATATCTATATATATATATATATATACGGTATATATATATATATATATATATATATATATATATATATATATATATATATATATAAATCAATAATAATGATGCAGAATGCTAAACGTTTAGATCCAAGTAAAATTAAAATGTAATTATATGTTTGTATTTATTTAATCGTAACCTATTTTTTTCTGATGCCTGATCCGCAGTAATTGCCCCAAAGTCCCGGCTGGTATTTCTGTTTAACGTTTTCGTGCTATTTTTCTATATGCCGGTGCTCGGTACATAGGCATGCTTCGTGTTGCTTTCTATAGGTAAAATCTATGTTTAGACAGATGTGTCAAGTCTCAGGCGTGTCACATCCAGGTCATAAATTGTAACAAGTGTCATTGATGGCATGTTGACCTGCTACTTTTGCCTTTTCCTTGAAAGGCTTACCCAAAGCCTGATAACGGGTCCTTATCTAATGTTCTTTCACTATGTAGGGTGAAGGGCCTCCGAAAACTATCTCAGTTTATCCACAGACCCACATAGTTTATCTGGCTGGGAGATGTGATGGGATGAAACTAATAAATATAGATAAGAACCAGTTTGCCTATCCAATAAGTACACCCCATGCAGGAGACTGGATAGGTCAATTACATTACATTCTATTAATATAGCACTGTCACATTCTGTGACGCTATTACAATAAGTGAGAATGAAAATTAAACTGACGATAACATTAACGTACGTTAAGACATGCCGGTACAGAACAAGAAGAGGGTCCTTCTCTTGGGATTTCACAATCTGTCAGGAGTTTGAGGGATTATGAGATGGAAGAAGAGGGGCTGTTTGGACGAGGATGATTTGATGGTAGAGAGGGTGAGCCGGAGAAATCCGTGGCGTTGATATCTGGAAGGTGGGTAAGATGGATGGCTTCTTTCACAACGCAGGTTGTGGGTATTAGGAGAATAGATTGTATGCCTCTTGGAATAGGAGGGTTTTTGCTGAGCATTTCAAGCTTAAATAAATAGCTTCTAGAATTCTAGAATATGTACAACACGGGTGAAACCCTGGATACGCAAGCTGTAGGAGGGATACTGGTTGAATATATGGGTTTATATGAATGGATACTTATAGGATAGAGTTGTGTGGTGATGTATCCTCTTGGATTGTGATATAAGATGACCACTACCTGCTAATGGGCTCTTTTGTCCAACCCAAAAAACATACCCATCTTCAAACTATCTAGTCTATTCACAAAGATTTGGGGTTATATGAGAGATACCAGAAATGGAGCAACTCGTCTGTCCGCAAAATGTCGTCTTGGCTGCCAACTTGGTGTAGTTGCGTTGGCTCAAGAGCAGTTTGGCTTTGTGACCAGTTCCTGATTAAGTTAGCACAGTCGAGTGTTACTGTGTTACTGTAATAGTGATTTAATCTGAACATTCCATTACAGAAAGACCTCATCAGTGATTTAGGGATTTACAACAAGTCATGGATTTCCCTAGGTGGCTATTGGCAAATCAATGCATTTGCTGCAGATCGTGCAGAGAGTGAAGAGGTTAAACCTACACACTGTTCCTTATGCAACAGAGAATCAGGGAGGGAAAGTTGGACACATCATATGTTCTTTGTCCGTGTTAGTAAAATCCACAGACCCTACAGAACACAATTAACCGGCATAGCTGCTCTGCATAGACATGAAACAGACTGCCGCTTCCAGATGCCTTTTTAACCCTAGAAATCTACATCCCATCGTACAAATGTAAGTGATTTATACTCCGATAGACTTCGCGATGAACGAGTTATCTTTGAGCATTACATGAATAGCGTAGTAATGTCGTGTTGAATAAAAATGCCTTACCTTTACGTTAAGCTGTATCTGCTGCCTTGGAAATCCCCATCGTTGGTAGTCATGTTATAGTTGGGTGACAGCCAACGCATGCTAGGGGAATTTCTTGTTGATCAAACGCTTTCCCTTTAGCCCTTCATTAGTAATATTAGCCTCAAGTTATGTAGATGATAAGGTCCTTAATATTTCATATAACCATTTATATTATTTTTAATAAGAGCCCAAGCTCGTTCCGTCTTAAAGGGAAAGTCACATGGTCTTTATCTGTAGATGTTGAGGTCACCATTGTTAGCGTCCATGTGATACGTACCCTTACTCCTTCTTCAACACCACATAGAGCTGAATTATTAGTGTTGCTAATAAAGTACTAATTATCTCACGAGAAGTCCCTTGCCTGACATTAGGGCTTCTCGGATGGATTGAAGCCGAAACATTCTATTCTTTAGCACAACTCAATATGATAACGGCTTAAGTGTTGTTGCCTTATAGATTGGGAAGGGCAGCAGAGCTAAAACATATGGCTATATTTAAAAAAAAAAAGAATACAATTGTTTTGACATAGAGCGGAATTTAATTCTGTATATATTATTATGAAGACATTTTTTTCCCTAATGCATTAATCATTTTGTATTTATTCTATAACAGATTGCATATTGTTTCTAAATATGTTAGGTTAATCCCGGAGATAGCTATCTGTGGCTGTTGTACCTTTAACCCACATCACAACAATTCCCATTATCCACGGCTTCTGTATCTGTTACACAAAGAGATGTTTTCATCGGTGGGGACGACACGGATGCCTGTGAGATGACGCAAGGGGTCGTAGCATGTCTCGTACATATCAACAGATGACATATTCTGGTGGTTATTGAAATATTGGCTCTCGTATTTCTCTGTACGTTTTCTACTAGATAACATACAGAAAATGGGACTAGAGACTAAGCTACTCACCAGGGGACTTACTGATCTATGAAGAGTTTGTCTGAAGAAAGGCCAGGATGTGATAAATCTCAAGCCATAAAAAAAGAAGAATCTGGAGTCTTTGTAAATCTAAACTTGATTCCATCCAATCTCCAATCCAAAGGGGGGGGGGGTGTGCTGTAGACTTATGGTAGACCCATTTTGCATAGTAATTGACTTATTTAGGTTGAAAAAAGGCACAAATCCATCAAGTTCTACATTGCAGAAGAAGGCTAACCCCCCCCCCCCATTGCATCTAAGCCTTCTCTCTGTTCTGTAGATGACTTTTGTGGTCATTGTGTTGGGGGTATCTGTGTGTGGTGAACTTTTTGGGGGATCCTGCAACACTTTGGAAGTCAAAGCTCAGTGAAAATTATATTACAAGACCCCCCAAGGTCGGCAGTCAATTCTATCTCTCAGTGAAGTCATTGGGGGTTAGTGCCGCAGACGAGTTGCGTATCCCAAGGCTTAGCCAATGGACCCTTATAGAGTTCTCCATGTAGTCAGCAACTCAGCAACAGCTGGATAACCAACATTGGGTTTCCTCCGATCCAGATAAGTAGTAACATTTACTCGCTTTCATCATACTTTTGCTTGAGCATAGCTTTTGCTGTCATCGGGTTAAAATAAGGACACTGGCGTCTGAGGGTGAAATGAATGTTTGACATCATTACCAAGTTTTCCAGTTCTAAATCGAACGCCCACTTTCCAAACCTCCTGCAACCTCCTGCGCGTGCAGCTGGACAGAGATATTTCTTTTTATTGTTGTTACATGGTAACCATGACTATAATCTTCCAAAGTTCTCCGGGGAGCCATTCTCTATTCCTGGGTGCTAAGTGGACCTCCTCTTGCCAACAGCTGCAAAGTGTGTGGAAAGAAATAGCAAACGGGGGGGGGGGGGAGAATCAAAGTAGGTGGCAGATCTTTACTTTCCACTCCAGCGTTGCACATCAAACAAGCAAAATATCTAATCCTGGTGGGTCACGCTGGCCTGAGCTCAAGTGTTACGAATCTTTGGCATTGAATGGATCCAAATGTTTATTGTGCCATGTCAGCTTTCAGAAGATTTTATTACACTTTCAGTCTCCACGTGGTTGGAACGAATGTCTTCTGGGTCCCCGCATTCCAGGAATGGTGCGGAGCTGCACCTGAAAAACCGACGTCAGGCCGGGTGAATGCCCTTTTAATATATATACATACATACATATATATAATAATAATATATAATAATATAATAATATATATATATAGATACATACATGCATATATAATAATAATATATAATAATATAATAATATATACATACATACATACAAATATATAATATATATATATATATATATACATACATACATATATATATATAATAATAATTCATAATAATATATATATATATATATATATACATACATACATATATATAATAATAACATATAATAATATAATAAAAAAATATATATACATACATATATATAATAATAATACATAATAATATAATAATATATATATAATAATATATATACATACATATATACCGTATAATAATAATATATAATAATATATATATATACATACATACATATATATAATAATAATATATAATAATATAATTATATATATATATACAGTGCTGAACGCTGAACGATGCTCTTTCACCCACTCTGCATAATGTTACAATTTGTATTGAAAAGCGCCGCTAGAAACATTATTCCTAAAACTCTTCAATGCTTGGAACCTTCCAAAGAATAATTCTTACCCCATTCAGATTTTTTTTGCCTGAAACATTAATACAGGCACTGATAGGCTGTTGCCATAGAAACACAAACACTTTTAAAATATTATGTTTATGTGATGGAAGGAAATGATAAAAGGACAGACCAGCTGAGGTTGATCTGCTCAACATATGGCTTAATATTTTAGACATATTTTTACATACAGCGCTACAGAATATGATGGCGCTATATAAAACCATAAATAATAATCAGACTCTGTAGCCCTGTTAGATCAGCGGGGCGATGCTGCTCCTTAAGCACTATCTGTGTTTCTTGAAGTTGTACAGTGCTACGGAATATGATGGCGCTATATAATATTATGGATGGTGGTGTTTTGATGCGTTCCTCTCTGGCACTCAAATAGTTAAGATGCATTGGTGTCCGCTTACTTTAATCCTTTGACTAATTACCCTTTTAAGTGATGGAGGCCAAAGCTTTGACCTCATCCATGAGTGAAGGGTGGTACGTTTAAGTAAGCGGGTTAAAAGCAGGTCTTCCTTTGTTTCCATGCAGGGTCTCAGCTCCATAAATTTGCTTTGACACCATGTCTGACTCTCCTCTTTGCGTTTAACCCCGGCCCGCCTCGGTACTTTAGATCTTTTCTCCCGACATGACTTACAGGTCACATCTGAAATCAACACCGAAGAAATATAGCTGGAGTTTTAATGTCCAATTTCAAGGTGATCACCGTCTTTCTGCTACGGAACCATCTGGCACGGATTTGCCACTTAAAATATGACATACTATCCTCCGTCTTTGTACACAAAGCATTGTACATTAAACGTAGATTTATTATAACTTTAATTATTCATTCATTATATTATTATATCATATATAATATAATTAGATAATAATATATATAGTATATATTATTATATCATATATCATTATATAATATATTATTATATTTCTCATAGTTGACCATTAGCCGGGATCACCAGAGAAATTCCCGGTTGCAAAATACCTAGAAATTCCTAATTTCAAAATTCTATGTTTAATAAGCATTACTAATTTTTAGCACTTCCGGGGCCGAATGGTTCTTTGTCACGTCCGGTATCGCCGATTTTATAAAATAAGTTGATTGGTGGAGATTTTTTATAATGCCGTTGACTAAGGTAAATAAATACCTTTTTTTAAATAATGGAATTCAAAATGGAAAAAAAATCAAGGTGTTTTTGAAATAGAATTTAGGGTTTCAAGGGCCAGTTCCCGGGGACAACGAGTTAATGGGGATGGAAGTTTCAAACAGGGACTGTCCCATGGAAATACGGACACCTGGTCAGGTTTGTAGCTCAAGGCTCCTTTCACGATCTGCCAAGTCTGCGTATTCCGGAGGGTTTGTAGAAACATCTGATTTTTATCCTGCCCAATGCGCATTTCAATTAAAATCAGCTTTATGTTTGTCTGCGGCCAAGGAAATGAGTTTCTCTTATGTCATTTCCTAGGCTCGACCTCCTTTTCCTCTTATCTTTAAAGGTTTATAAATAAAGGCCTTTTCGGCCCCGTATTTCTCTCTAGGAAAGCGTAATAAGCATGAGTCACTGGGTTTTCCGAATATTAAATCCTTCGCTATAATTGACCGGCTGTGATCTGCAAATGAAGCAAAAATACCCCGCGCATGTACGACAGATATGTATATATTTTATATATGAACTGTACATGATGCCTACAGGAAGCAAAGGGTTCTTGTACATTTAAGGGGGACCCCAACCACGGAGTTGGTCTCGTATTCGATTCAGGAGCCGTATGGCTATCCCATTCCTTCTCTGGATTAGCCACTACCACGTCCTCTGGGAGGCTGTTCCGTTTATCTACCACCCTCTCTGTAAAGTAACACTCTGTTTCATTACATCTGAGCCTCTGACCCTCTCGTTTTAGTTCATGACCTCTTGTTGTGACGTTTCGATATTTGTAGGTGTCTGTCTAGGCTGATTTATGGGGAATCCAACCGTAGAATGAATGCGAACCTCGCAACCTCCATTAGAGTAATAGGTTCCCTAAACATTTATTGCGGGCCTGAAGAAGAGCATTGCAACCTCAAGAGCCATTGATCATGTATTTTATATAGAAGTATATGATAATAATAATAATAATAATAACAATAATTGACTCTAAAAATAATGCATTTCATGTTTTAGTGAAAATATACAGCTTTAATAATTATTCCTTTTTTTATTCATTCCAGGGTTCTTACTATTCTTTACAAATATGTGTTTTTTAAAAATAATATTCTTATCAGTAAATTTGTAGCAATCTACCGGTGTATTAAAATATTTTGAGCTGGCCAGCCGCCGCGACACCGCAACAATGTTTCCATAACACGTATGTAATAACAGGTAGCGATCGGCGAGCCCTGGCACGCGAACACGCGAGACAGAAAACGCACCCAATGGTATTACAGACGAGATGAAGCGATCCGTAACTCGCACCGGCAAAAGTCTGCGTTTCTGTTAATCCCGTTTTACAGACATGCGTTTATTAAACTTTTTAGCGCATCTGGGGGTTTTCGGAGACTCTTGCTACAATTTACTGCTGTCAGCTTTTTTTAATTTTTGTTTTCGTCAGATATATTCAGTCTCGCCGGTTGTTATTATGCCCCCTGGCTGGTTAACTTTTAACAGGGTGTATCAAAAATAAATAAAATCCTGTTTTGAAAGAAACATGTCCCCATTTCAAACACATTCACTTAATAGGCAACAAAGACGTTAAAATGTTATCATTTATTGTATATTATATCTTTTTTATATATTATTTTATATAATTGTGTGTGTATATATATATATAATTATTGTATTATATATATATCTATATATATATCTATATAATCGTATAATGAATCGTAAGAGCTGAATTGTGATAAAGGTATCTGTGGCAAGGTTTTTCCAAACACGAATTGCATAATTGGACTTTTCTGAGACTAAAAAGCACATGTCGTCATAGTTTGTCAAGCTATTGCCCCACCTCATTTACCCTATCCTCTCTAGAAATCTTGTAGAAACCCTTGACAGTGGTTGTTTCTGGCAGGCCTATAGAAAGTATAAATTCTCTAGGGGTATAAAGATCGACCCACCCCTTTATGTCATCGATCAATGTAGATTTCATGATGGAGGTGCTGCCGCTTGCTCTTTATTATTATTATCATTATTATTATTATTATCTTTTATTTATATAGCACCAACATATATTTCCGCATCGCTTCTTACAGTCCTTACTTGACAAATCTAGAACTGACTGACTAAGATGAACTGATACATTATGTAAAGAGGGTCCGGCTCGCAAGCTTACAATCTTTATTCGTTTAAACTTTTGTTTCCATTCATTTTACTTCTTTAATACCTATGGGCTCTGGCTCAACAGCCCTTAACATATGTAGATCCCAAACGATAAGGAGGCAATAGGGCCCTGCTTGGGAAAGATTACAATGTCCTACAATCCCAACTATAATTGGAAGATGGTAGGTGAAGACTTACGTCAGCCGGAGGACCCAAAATTAGAGAGCCACGGGCTTAACCCTTTAATTGCTAAAAGCAATTTTTAACTAGAGAAATGCAGCCATTAGGCAGTCGCTTCTATTACAAAATTCAAGAGAGGCTGTTGTGTGCTCCTTGAAAGCCTGAGAAGGTGGAGAACATCTAAACTACGTGAAAATAACGGCACCAAAGGGAAATTATATACAAACAAATGTAATTAAAGTGTTTCCGTATTTATATATCATGTTCTGTAAAGGTTTCTCCTTCTTGCTGTTAACTCATTTGCACATTTAAAATAGAAATTAAAATAAATAAGGTTTCTTAATAAATTGTGCAGGGTGTATGCCTTTCACTTCTCTCAATATAGCTGTTCCATATTTGCCTGCAACAGGACCCATGTCCAACTCATCGGTTATTCTGGATAGCTTCAGCGTTTATTAATTCAAGGAGACGTTTTCATAGTGACATTGTAGCCTAGGTCTGATATTTTGTAGCATATTATTAGTATATTTACTGTTTATAGCCGGCGGCTGTTAAATGATAAAAGATGTGTATTAACTCCTATCTATTTTAAAAGAAGCTATTAATAATCTCTTGCATGGAAAATAGCTGGGGGGAAAGGGCAAATACATAGGGGGGGTGGTTCTGCATTAAAGTTTAATTGCATGTGAAGGCTAGAGTGCCCCTAAAATAGTTGGATGGGGTAACTGCACCACCCAGCAATAACCAGAAGGGTTAAACCTAAATAAATGGATGAATGGATGGAAGGCTTTATATTTCTTTATAGCCTGTATTACAGCGACATCTAGTGGTAAAGACTTCAATTACCGCACACTGCCTGACAGTAGTTTCTTTACATGTTGATCTAAACATTACTGTAACAATACAGCTAGGAAATTGTAAAGATCAAGATATATTCTGCACTTACTGAAAACTTTTTCAATTAAAAGGAGTGAAAGAGGCATTTATCATAGGATGGCTTTTAAACGATTCTTGGTATTGATTGGCTGTCAGTTTCAAGAAAGCATTGCCATTGAAATATTTCAGTCATTGAAATATTATTTTGGGGGGCTATTTAAAATTGATCTCTACAGGTAGATCTCTTCACTGTGGCCCCCAAATAAATGTTCATTTAAAAAAAAATCTGTCCGGGTTCTATATTCTACATCCTGACCTAGACTATTACATAGACGATTACGCAATCTGTTTCTGAAGAACTGGTAGAAGATGCAAGAAAAACTCTGAAAATCAAACTTGGCTACCAGAATCAGTTCCCGGCTGTGTTTTTTTATTTTGTTACGAGAACTGTATTGTGAGGCAGTATATGGAATGTGTTTTTGCTGAGGTAATTGAGCTAAAGAGAGTTTAGCATGTAACATGATACACAGAGTACTGTGGCCCCCATGAGAAACTGATTACTCAAATGTAGCAGTAGCCCACATATGACATCATACTTGCTAAACTTGCCTCTAGTCTATATAGCTGAGGACCGCATAGGAGAGAGTGCTTTATGACATCACAGCTACAAACTCTAGGCACAATATTACCTGGATAGTTTACAGACATATATATATATATACATATATACACATATATACATACATATATACGGTATATACCCTTTGACAATGCAGCATATGTTTAACTAATGCACTTATATAAATTGACGCCAATAAGGTCCTGGAAAAAAACAGAAAAAAAAAATTTCTGTATTAAAGTTTTAAATTTTAAGATCCAACCTCTAAGATTATTTAGAAAGTTCACGGCCAATTTAGATCCGATTCGCCACGTAAATCCGATAGAAATAACACCATTTTTTTTTTATTACTGACTTCCCACCTCCTGCTTTGACTTTTGGTAACAGTAAATGTTCTTTTAATGCTGTTTTCTCACAGCAAGTGGAAAACCGCACATCTGTATCCTTAGAATTCCCCCTAATAATATTATTCAAGCTAATGCCTGAGCTGTCAGGGATCCAGCGATAGATGGCGATTCAATGAATGAGAGGAAGATCGGCGGTAACCTCACAGGACATCTTTACCGATGAAATCAGAGCAGACGGGAGACGCGGATCCATTAAAAGCTCTTTGGGAAATCGTTCGTATACACTTAGTCTTTTCGGAGTTTTCCTTTTGAAATGCAATTTATGGATGTCGTTTAAAGGAACGGTCACCTCTTTTATTTATTACTTTTCTGCCCGAAGTGCTCTTCGCTCTGTAGCATTGGGAAATTCTCTTTTTATGTAAGTTATTATTAGTGGTTGGTTTATATAGCTCCATCATATTCCACAGCGGTGTACAATGGGTAAACAACACACAACAAGTAAGAAATGTACACAATTTTATTTATAAACCCATTTTTTAGTGGGATGCACTCATATTTAAGAAAGAGAGATGGGGGTCCGATGGACTGACCCTCATGAAGGTCTTGTATGAGATAGAAGTGGCAGCCCAGACAATATCTATAGATTTCCACTGGGATTAACGGGATTAATACCCATTGTACAGCGCTACGGAATTTGATGGCGCTATATAAAACAATAAATAATAATAATAAAATTAGAGAACAGCTATAGAAATTGACAGTGAATATTTAATTTAGGGCTGAGATACCTGCCTTCTTCCAAGAGAATATATTATACCATTATCCTCAGTCATTTGCTGCCTGGGAGTTATGAAAAGGATTGTTTCTACTGACCCAAACATAGACTATTATCATTATTATTATTATTATTTTTATATATACTCAGTGCTTCTTACAGTCCATGCATTCACATGGTCTGACAGAACTAGAACTGACAGACTAGGTAAGGAAGGCCCGACTCGCAGGACTCCCTGTTATAGGCCACACATTTGCTTGCATTTTGAAATAATAAATAACAAATAAACATGTTTATGTTAATCTTGGCGTTATGTTCTGATAAGAGGCAGCACATTATTATATATAATGGATATTATAGATAAGGGAGTCAGTGGGAGGCTTGCTCAGTTTGACCAGTAGATGGCAGCACCTCTGTCCCGATTGCTTTAGATACAGAGCAGTCCGTGCTCTCTGATACCGTGCAGAAGACGCAGTGCCCCCCACCGGGACGTATGCGCTAATAGAGGGGTGTACGTTTACGTCCGGCGCTTAAATCAATTCTGGTTTGGGAATAATTGCAGAATAATGGTGTGTGCAAAGTCTCCTGTTCAACAGCTCTATGATAGCAAAGTGAATTGGTACGGGGTTCTCTAAAAATGGTCACAATTCAAAAGCTGTCAGGACTCTAACATACAATATACAGAAATTACGTGTGTGTCGTGTCAATTTTCCTGTTTTTAATTTTACGAATATTAGCAAAAGCGGATTAATAGCAGATACCCATTGTTAGTCCTTTTTGTAACAAGCAACAATACCGCTAATAACTTTTTCTACTAATGTGGAAAAAAATGTGACATTTTCTTTCTTAGGTGCAATTTCTTTGGTATTATTATTTTTGTGTCGTTTAGGCAGCAGAATGGCCGTTTTATGTACCGCTGAATGGTTGCCGTTCTCAGTTAATACATCAGATGGCGAATTTACTATTGAATTCTGTGCGGCTTTTCAGCCTTCAAAATATGAATCAAGTCTACAATGTCTCTCAAGTCTATAATGCTTAATTGAGTTTTCCATTAGCTGCGCTGGAGGAAGATAATCTCTATTTCAAGCTCTCACTTTGAGTCTGCTGTTACAGGCGTCACCAATAAACATTAATATGTAATTAACATGAGGCAATATCCTCCTCTTGTTCTGGAAAAAAATGGAATGACTACTGGTTTTGTGTCCATGACCTTAGGGCCACTTGGTATCCACAAAAGTTCTGTTGTAAGCCATCCGGTGAAAATTTTCACATTTGAAGCTTGTGTTGAAATTCTCCAGATGCCCAACAAAATGTCACATTCACCCCTCCCCCCCTGCATAGAACAGAGATATGAAAAAACAGGAAAAAACGATGATCATGGGTGGCATATTTCCATTAATCACGATGTAGATGGTCGAGAAAGACCTCTCGTGTCCTATCAGCAACCGAGGCGGCTGAAGTTTTTTAACTTCAAAGAAGAGGAAGGGTTACGCGCCATTCTTTTCTCATAACCACCAATTCCGATGCAAGAATGTTGAGAGCCTTCTCCTAATGTCAACATTCAAAGGTGTTCGTAAAACACATTTTCAGAAGGTATGAAAGATTATTTTCATGCTCAATCATCTCAACGTCTGATTAAGATCATAACGTTTTGTTTTGCACCCTTTGCTATTGACTGGTTGTTAGCATGCAGTTTAACGTTATTTTTTACATAGTCTTGGATGACATGGATTGTTCTTGGTGTGTAAAATAAGCCACTTCCCTCACATTGTGAAATGGAGCAACACTATCCAACGTGGTTGTTAATTCGGATACTAAAATATCTTTTGCCAGATATGCCATATTTTATTCCGAGCGCTCCCCTGGTTCTGGCAGGATAAGGTTGGAGACTAGAAGAACATTCCAAGAAGAAGGGGCATCTTACTTGATAAAGACCTCATTGTGAGGTCGAAACGTTGTTGGTGTTGTCCTTCAATAAATCTGCCTGAGCTGGAACCCTTGAGTGCCTGGAGCCTTTATTTATTAAGAAGGGACATCATAGTCACGATGGCTCCATGCATTTTCCATATATGTGGTTAAAACACATGTGGTAGTTTGAGTGTCCTTTTAAATGTTAACCACAAGACCTAATCCCTAATTGACGTTTGCCCGCCTCTCCATAATGGATTTATCCTGCAACCGTTTTATTTACTCCAAGACACACAAGCAAATGCGGTTTTGATGACTGGGTGGAAAATTCATTTTTGGACAGCAAAAACTTCTTGGGACTTCTTTGGTGAAAATCTGGCCCACCACAGTCCTAAACGAGTCCTAAACATTATATCCAATCAGCAAAGAGCTGTCTAAGCTACGGTCAGCTCCCGTCATTCTCACCGGCCGGATTGAATCAATTACTAGCCAGAGGCTAATGGAAACTTCCAGCCCTGTTGAAGGAGACAGTTTCAGCGGGGAAGACGGGACTGGCCAAAAATGCGGAGAAAGTGTTGGACGTGTTTCTACATCTGATATTTTGTTTATATTTTACTATATTTAGCTTGTATTTTTTATTTAATAATCCTTGGCACATCTCGGATGAATCTCTGTGTCATGCACTCTCTAGCCAAGTGTTTGGTTTCATCTCTAATGATTCTTCTGGCAAAGTATTTTAGCAGACTCTGTCTCTTGAAACTCCATAAATAATGTTATCAATTTAGCAAATGGCACAGAAAACGAATATGCCTGGCACCGTTTTATACTCTATATTATAAAGTTATGAAATGTTCCTTTTTCTGTTAATTACCGGTTACAAAGTTGCAATTTTCTATCAAAGAGACAGAAGGATGTTGGACTTTAGATGCCTTTGGGACAAAACTATGGCCTTTAATCCACGGCCAGTATAACACATTGTAACGAGAAGACCTTTAGACATCTCTCTGCCTTCAAGTCCTCAAGTTTGTGTTACTTTAGTGCATTCCTGCAAATATCCCTCCATCAAAATACTCTTTATTTATAAATTCCCTTTGTTGGGAGAACTTAGATTTTGAGCTGTAATAATTAAACCCTGGTGTTAAAGACTCTCTTATATATTCTAGATGGAATGTTCATTTTCCACGGTTTAATCTTTGCACTAAACAAGTCACTTCTGTAAATTAACACTTTTTTTTTTTTTTTTTTACACTTTCTGGCTAATTCATTAAAGTCAAGTGACTTTTGTTTTATTCCCATGGAAAACTTTCAGTTAATAGCAGACAACCTGACCCTGGCGGTTTTAAATTACGTATTTAAACCAGAATGTATGCAATTTATATAGGAAAGGGTTGGCATGATTAGCGAATCCTTGTTTTGCCAACCAAGGCGCCATTTTTAATTTTTCCAATGCATAGACCATCTGTTAAGGGTCAATTATTCACCTGTTCTGGGTAAATCTAAATTCTGTTGAAAATATAAATTTCTTCTGGGGCTCAAATTGTCTTCTATTACTCGAAAGTCAATGTGCAAGTAATTCTTAGATGCATAGAACCAAATCTATAAGTTGATCTATGGCAACCTCTGTTTTATTACGGATTGCACAGTGGAAACGGGTGCCTGAAGACTATTTTGGGTGGGGGATATTGGTTGACATTTGGCCCCCTTAAAGACTTCAGTGCCCCCCATTTTTGGAAGGGAACCAAGAAGGTCCAGCCCTTCCTTGGTTTTACCAGTAAGGGAAGGAAGGGGCTCCATATCCCCTATTGCAGTGCGAAGAAGAAGATGAGGGACCTGGTGTCCTCTATGGTCTTACGTGGTCTTACTTTTCCTTACTTGATAAACAAATAGCCTAGCCTTAAAACTAATCATAAACACACCATATCTTTATTTACGTTCTTCCATTTAAAAATATAATAATTCCTGGAAGAAATTAAGTTAAAGGAACTCTGCTTTATATGACTTGTCAATTTATTGAGGGATAGTGTTCATTTACGACCCTCTCTCGCTGCAGACTTGCATCCTAAGTAGGGGGAAATCTTATTTGTCACCGGAAAAAACAAGTTGTTCCTTCCCAATAATGCTTAACCCCAGATGTTAAGTATTATTGGGAAGGCAGTGACGTTTAACGTTATTGCTAAACATCCAGATGTTAATATTCATGCCCCTTTGCATGCAATATTCCATTTCTGTAGCTAAAAAACCAGGTACGATGTTCTCTTAAAACGCGTTGTCCTTCGGGATTTGTTTGTGCAAGGTTTAGAACTTGGCTCGTGAAGTCCATGCGTATCAGCGGGATGCCCCTGGCCACAGTGTGAGGCAATGTATAGTGATACAGGATTAAAGTCGGCGAGAGCGGCCGGCCATTGCGTGATGCATCCGAGTCTTTATCCCACCAGGGGAGAAGCTCCTCTGATTTAAAGACTGGGGCCCCCTACTTTCTACTAAGTTACGCTTCTCTCTCTTCAAAGACTGAAACGCAATAACAGGAATTCGGTGGATAAGCAGAATTTAAAGCCTTCTGACATCACGGTGAATCCCAGGGCATATGGATAATAAAACTACTAGCCAGACGTTATCCATCATAATCACTGATCGGGAAGGAATAATCAGCAAAGTTAAGGGATCCCTACATATTGTGTGTTATACTTGTGAACTATTTAATAGGTAACAATTTTGTGTTGGTCACCCTGCGCTTCTCCATGTTTTAATGTGCAGCTCCTATCATGTGGATTATGGGAGATGCAGTGTGGCATATGGGGGTGCATTCTTCCAGCTCCCCCCCAGTCCATGCACCCCCAAAAAGCTGCCTGGCTCCCCTGGCACCAAAACCGTCCCTGAGCAATTCAACAAATGGTTCAAAGCCAAAAAAAAAGGACAATATAAACAGAACAAAGACAAACCAGATGCGCAGCTTAATGTCCAAGTTTAACTCATGTACCCACGATCATACGTCACACACATATAGCACAGATATTTATTTCACATATGGAACATCATTATGCTGACCGTTCAAAGAGTACAAAGAATGCATGCGGCCAGGGGGGTCCTGCTGTGAGCAAATATGAATTGGGACGCGTCTTCTGTTTAAAGTTCCTATATTTGATCAAGGAAAATAAAACATTGATGCACGTTTTTTCTCGACTCATCAAATTCCAGAATATTTCTGGGGCCCCCTCCTCGTTTTTTTTCTTAATAAAAATAACATTTAGTCACCAAGAAGGCGCCTCGTAGATGTAGCGCGTACCAGTCAGGGGTCTATCTTGACTTAAAACCTTTTTTTTTTCATCCAATCCCAGTTATTCTATTGTGGATTAAGCTGATACAAAGTTTCATTTCGATCTTTAGTTGTGTTTGTTTAACAAACACCTTGAGTCGATCAGGACATTGTATCTAGTTAATGCGACGCTAATGTAGATTTTATAAGGACAAAAAGACGGAAAAATAAATTTCTTGTTTTTTTTAACCCCTTAAGGACAATGGGCGGTCCCTAAACCCATTGAAAACAATGCATTTTGAGCCCATACATGTACGGGCTTTGTCATTAAGGGGTTAAAATAATATTTTTTTTCATCGTGTGTTGAATTAAGTGTATTATCTTTGGGGCAAACATAAAAATACATAAAGAATAACCACGCAAGATCATATTTAGATCTGTAAGTTGTATATAATAATATAATATATAAAATAATAAATATATATTATAATATATAATAATATATAATAATATATTAAATAACATATACAGTATAATTATATACATTAGGGTTAGTATGGTATGGATCTGTAATATCCATAGTCATTATTATTATAATTGTTTTAGCCCAATTTAAGAATGCAACTCCTGCTTTTAATATTTGTCTTTGGTTATCATTCAAATTTTTTTTTTTAAATAAACATAACAACAGTTTGGTTATTTACTGGAATTTATCTACATAAATTGAATAGAGAGCAGAAAATTTAATCCTTGAGTGGCAGACTAAAACAAAGCGGTTTATTTTACTGTATCAGGCGTAGCAATGAATTACATTTATTTTTATTTAAACTACCATTTATTTTGTGTTCATTTTTCCTTGCCATGTTATTTTATGTTTTTGACCTCGGCTATAATGCTTCAGCGGAATTCTTAGTTACCCCTGGGGGAGGCGGTCCTTACTATACCCCCCAGATCCGCACAGTGGGACTGCCCCGTTATTTATCCGTGTCTCAGGTTGTAGACTCCAGTAAAAGTCAGCATGAAATGCCAGCAACGACCTCCTACTCATTCTTTACAACTCACTCCTCGTCGCTCAGAGGATTACATCTTCAGCCTTTCAGCCGCCAGTTTAATTGTTTTATCCTCGTAATATTTAACGCTCGCTCGTCGTCTTCAGTTCTATTTGTGAGGCAAAAAAACGACTTTGACCTTACAAGCCCATCCTTTGCCATTAATGGATCTCTGTTTCCAAAACAAAGGCTTTCACATTAGAAGAAGAGGTCATTATGTAGAGGGATAGAGGCGTGGAGGTAATCTAAGGAAGTCTTAATTTACTGAGAGGGTAGTAGATGAGCGGAACAGCCTCCCAGCAGAAGCTGCAATGGTTAATACAGTGATGAAATGGAAACATGCATGGGATAGGCATACGGCTCCTGAATCTGAGACCAACGACTGATTAAGGTTTCACAGCAGGAAAACCTGCTGAATGGGTCTGATCTGCAGATCGGTTCTGTATTTCTACTGTAACGCCTGTGGGTTAACCCTTGAGTGGCAGACTTAGACTGTGTTAGGTTTCAAACCTAAGACTATCACATATTTTTTTAATAAAGCTCCAAATTGTAGAACGTAAGATATATTGAGCAGAACCCTTTGTAAATAAAAATCCAGTGGAAATCCTAGTTTTAATCCAATTTTTAATCCATTAGCAAATCTTACTCGAGAATGATGTTCAACTATTATCATTCGTTCATTAATTCACAAGACAAACGTAACGTATTTGTTGTAATAAAAATGGGATGTAAATAAAGCCTACCTGGTTTTAAATAAAAGATCGTCTTTTAATTTAACGACATTTGGTTAATTCATTTTTTTTCCGGATTTTATATTCTGTTTTTACTGTAAATGCAATAAATCGGTACTCATGCAGCAAGCTCCCCGGGTCCCTCGGTAGATCGTGTAAAGGGTCTTTGTACAATCCGGGGATGCTCCTCCGTATAGTTAAGGGATGGAGCCGTCTGTCATCAGGTCACATGATGCTTCTGGAGCAGCTGCTTGGAGATGCTGATTTTGGTCCTGTCGATTCAGCGTCGTTCAGCCCGAGCTCCCAGAAAGAAGAACTGTTCGGACCGCTTAGGGGGGCTTTTGCTTTATGGTGGTCTTCCGTACCCTTTCACTAACCATGTCTATCTGCTGCTGTTTCTTTTTCAGGGATTATGGATCATCCAAGAGAAAATCAGGTAAGAACGCCCAACGTTTACCTTCTTGCCTCTGCATGTTGCGTCGCGTCCTCCTGTTGCATGAACCCCTCCGGTACAGATTCTCCATACACCCTATGGGTGCCGGAGGTCCTCGGTTTGTCTTAAATACCCCCGTTAACCCTTAAATCACTGCAGATAACTCTCTTCTCTTACCACTCCTTCTTTGTACAGACTCTCAATTCATCACTCAAGTGATCCTATATTCTATCCTATTCTATCCTATATAAGTCAGACCGCATCTCACTGTCCATTCAATACAATGATCATTTTTGATGCAACACAGACCCAGCATTGACGGGGCATAATGAGAAATTAACTCTTTGCGTGTCAATGTGTGATCCGAATGTTTTGCGCAACTATGTGGCATGGTTGATATGATCCTGGAATATATTATTGCTGTAATTAATATCTAAACGTTATCGATGTCATTATTTTTATATAATAAGGGAAACGGGGCTCTCCGTGCCCCAAGGGATTTTAAAGCACCCTTGCTTAAATTGCAGGAGCGTCTGTGACATGTATATATAACAAGCTAGAGATTAACGAGGAATCCCCCCGTGTAAAAATGCTATTGATCGGTCATCTACTAAGTGCACTCAGTGTGGGGGCCACAGGTGGACCTCGCCGCTGTTCTGATTCATAGCTCTAGGAGCTCATTAAGAAAATGTGACGCTCGTGCATATACCTCGATGGGTGAATTGTTCATCTGGTGAAATGCACGCGTTTAGAAGAAATGGGAGCATTAGAACGGAGCGTTAACCCTTTTAACACGCCTTAGGATTAGAATGCTGCTCTCGCGCATTCAGAATGTTCAGTGCATGTAATAATGCACTTGAAGAACATGTTGTGGTTTTTAGCGGTTGCTACATGTAAAATTGTTATCACCGTTCATAATTCTTAAACATCGGTCTCTCCCAGGCTTTTGACGTTCTTGGCATGTTAGAACAGCGCATTTATGATACCGTTACTCTCTGTACCCTGTGTGTAGAATGCTTCCTTTGGTTCCTTCCCTGTAAGATTCCCCTTTGGAACACCGAAGGATCATTCCTTAATTCTTATTCTTCTATAGCTATTTGGTACTCGAAGGTTCAGTGATACACTTGAATAAGCATCATGGGTTAATTGCTGATTCGGTCAGCTCATCTTATGTCGTTAAGCACCAATGTTCATGCAGGATAACGTGTTAGCGATGGTTGTGGCCTGGAGCTGGATGTAGTTTTACAGAACCTCTAGATTGTAAGCTCCATTGAGCCGGGTCCTCCTCACCTGTTGTTTCTGTAAGTCAGATTGTTATGTTACATACTACTTGTTATGTCCTCTCTTCCCTTTGTACAGCGCTACGGAATAAGATAGCGCTATATAAAACAATATTTAATAATAAATAGCAGTAGTTCATAAAGCTGTTTTTACATCCCAGTCTATGTGAAGTGCATTCATTGGACATGGATATGATGGAAATGATAATCCTTCAAAAAGACAAATGTTTCCAAGCGGTACCATGTTTGGGCTCTGAACTGAGAAATGATAACGTTTACTGCTTGTACAGGTTCCGCTTACTTATGTGGCTTGAATTAGGTTTCGAAGGCCTGAGGGTGTAAGGAAAGAAGTGGTTTCTTTGCTTACACATATAAAGATAACTGTTACACTTATATCTGAGATCTCTCTGGGTTTGACCCGTAGTCTCCCAGCAGAAGCAGTAGAGGTTAATACTATAAAAATAATTTAAACATGGATGGGAATATGGCTATAGACCAAGGACTGATTGAGAGTCTTTACAGCAGGAAACAATAGGTAGACTAGATGGGCCGAACGGTTCCTCCCTGGCGTTGTATATAAATATATATATATATATATATATATATATGTGTGCACATATGTATGGATACAGTGATGTTATTTCACTTTGGGGCTGCACTAGGCCCAATCTAGGATGCCCCAGCTGCCTCCCGCTCGGCGGTCAGCCCCCAGGGTACAATAATGGGGTTATGCGCCTTTAAGAAACGGAGCGCCATATACCCCCACTGTGTGCCTTTTTTAATGAAATTTATGGAGGCTGTGCTGAGCCGGCACCGTTTCCATAGTGTAAAGAGCCCGGTTGGACAGATCAGATCTCTCCCTTGTAACCAGCCCATTGTGCAGAAGGACACTGGGGGGCTTAATCACTTGAGAGGGAAATCTGCCCCATGTTTTTGTACCCGGAGACTGCCGGTCCCCTGGACCTGCTTCCCCAGGCCTATGTCACTGTATATATATACAGATTTACCGTTAGCATTCCAAACTATTTGGCAGCACCCAAAGCCTTTTGTGCATTTGCGCAATTCTTTTTTTTTTTTTTTTTTTTGACGAGAGGTCGATAAAATAAAACCACATTTTTCCACTAACCGCTGATTGCTTTAAACTTTAATTACAGTGGCAGAAAATGAATTTATTCTTCAAAGACTCCTGCACTGTAATGTTTTCCATAGCCATTTTCCAGCAATAAAGATTGAATTATGAATTGTGCTCCTCCTCTCCGAGTAGCTTCTCCTCCGCTGCTGTCTGTCGGTCTCCTACTTCATAGCATTTGGCCAAAACACAGGAGATCCTTTTAGTCCTTTGGAACAACTCTTTAAAATAAATAATCAAAAAATAAATAGAACCATAAAGCGATTTATAAATTAACGAAAAAATATTGAATTAGAAGAAGTGCAATTTTATGATAAAAAAAAAGAATATATGAATTTTAGGATTTCTTCTTTTGTGCACAATATATGTATGAGTAACCCACCTACAAGAATATGTATAGTTATGCATGGGAGGGTATTGCAGCTCTCCCCCTGTTGGGCAAGCGGCATCAAAAAGGGGTGGGGCTAGCACTTGTGGGCAGGGCTATGCTTAATTAGAGAAAAAAAGAAGCAGACTCAGAGACCCCGGGGAAGCCGTGCTTCACCTGGAGACTCCGAGTCAAACCCAGAGAGTTCCTCGGTTTGTGTATGGGCCAGCAGGAGAACATTTTCAGACCCCCACTACAAGGGAGACTTTGGGTCCCATTTTCCCGTATCCGCTGACATTTATGTAAAAATTGCATTTTGTGTGTCATATTAAGCATTATTGTGTAACTCTGCAGAGAAGGAAAGCACAAAGCGGCTCATTGATAAGAGTTGTTTTTGTATTTGGGCTGGTATGATGATTTCATGCGGTCTCTGATGGTGAAGGATTGTATTGTCCCTCATTCTGTATCACATGCTAGTACGGACGCGGCATTTACATGCAACCAAAACAACGCATTTAAATATGGGACTGACTTCCAGGGACTGCTCAGTGATAAAGCGCCATAAACACTTAAACAACGATATATGTTATTGAGACAAGGCTTGTAGTCAATTTTTCTAGATCTTTCTGAATACAGTCAATAAGAGAGCATTATTATTATCTTTAATAATAATGATAATAATAATAATGACGTTTTATGTGCATTATATTAAAATATTCAAAGACTGTCATCAAATCTTTTTCATTATTCAATAGAGCTCTCTTTCGCTATATATATATATATATATATATGTATATATATATATATATATATATATATATATATATATGTGTGGTATAGCATGTCATTTAACTTGTCATGCTTTCTTTTGTATGTACAATAAAATGTTACAACCAATCAGAAAGAGACCTGGTGCCGACTGGTTGTTAATAAACAGTGAAAGTTCTAATTACAATGGCCCATAGAAACATATTCTAGCTCATAATCCCAGCTGTCACATTTTGAGTGACGATGGTGTTAGCGTGCATTGTTGATTCATAAAAATACTATAGACGTAGCCATTGTAGAAATGCTTTCCTACACTGTAACTGGGAGTGACTGTCTTAAGTGTGTCCTTATCTTCATATCAAAGTTGAGTGGAGCTCTGTGGAATGCATGTTAAAATAAAAGGCAGTTGTTAAGGGAGTCGAGTGTTGAAGCTGCTCCTTTTCCCATCCCCACACTTTCACCCGTCTTCCTTTAACATCCGTAGAACCAGCTTTTGATCCTGTTATTTTTAGCTTGTGAGATCCCACAAGTCATTCTCAACAATGTCCTAATGTCAGGGGAGGTTTGTTTCAGGGTTTGTGACAGCTATTATACTTCCAGTCCCATGATACAGTTTCTCTTTGCCCTCTAAACATCAAACATGGGCACACATTGCGGAAAATGATGTCATCGCTTGCTCACCGGTTCCCCAGTTCAAATGCAGCTGAATTTCAACTTCTGCGAGATCAGTCGTCCGTTCCATTGGCACCATATCATATTTACGCCAAATTGCCAGTTTGGTTGTCTAACCATGTTGCTGGTTTAGTTCTGTGCATAACTATGAAATCAGTTAGATGTGACGCTATAAGCCATCTGGGGGAGCTCTATACATCCCACGTGGGTACCCATATGGTGGGCTAATATTAAAGCTAATTTAAGTGTTTTCATAGAATGTTGAGTTGGACGATCCAACCAATGTTCCTTGCTGAGATGACAGTAACCATCCAAATACATTCTACTGAAATTATTATTATAGCGCCATCCTATTCCCCAGTGCCGTACAATGCCTAACCAGAAGAAGTGGCTAATACAATTAATTAGGCAAATACAGACTTCGATTTGAGCCGGGATAAGAAACAATTTGTCCTCTCATCTTCTGTGAAAGTCTAGTCTTCATTCTCAACTTTAGATTCCAAAATCCTATTTTAAATTGTTTTGGGTACCGCACAGAAAGTCCCCAACTCCTTCTAGAAAAATGTGTTCCCTAATGTCTTTTTTTGGATACATAGAATTGTATTTTTTAATGACTTGGACTTAATAACTTCATAATGTTTATTTGATGCCACTTTTTCCAATCAGAGAGTGTGTTATTTTTTTTTGTAGTGTTTTTGCCTATCCCTGGTGCCGGCCGGTTGTCAGACTGCTTTCATGGCCAGCGGCCGATTTTAATTTTTTTTTCTATGATAGTGTGCCAAAAATGCTCCTGTTTTTAACAGCGAGGCTCCGCCTGGCCAATTGCCGTAGATTAAGATCTTAACTCCCGAAATTAGCTTTTAATGGAACATCATATTTTTGAAAAGCACTTCTTTGGGTGTTAAATATCAGTTGAAAAGAATGTAGCAGATGTTTGCATTTAATTACATACCTATTCATTCAGAGAAAAAAAAACCATATGCTCGGATACTACATAAATTAATATACTCATATCTTATGTCAGATTTACGGAGCTCCCGTTATCCGCATGTAAAAACGTTCAATCACAGACCGAGACCTGTTCTAAGGAAATTTGCTAGTGCTACCTTTTAGATCAAATTCATATTTTTATTGTGAGATTTCTGTTTGTTTTGAAATAACTTGAGTAAATTTCAAGTTCCAGAAAATGTTATTGTACTATAGTATAGCCTCCAATGTATAGAGAATTTTGATAGGAGGTTAACTTAGGGCAAAATGGCGAGGGTTGGGGTTATTTTTGGAGATTTGTACAAATTGACAAAATTAGCAAAATTTTGTTAAATTTGAAATTTGTAAGGATCTTAATATGGTTCCCATCCCAGATGATTTAAAGGTGAATTACAAACCTTGACTAATTCCCAAAGGAATCTAACATTCTATCACCATCAGACATTTATTTCCCAATGTTCTAGTCTAAAACAAAGGAAATATATAAAAACTCAATGAGTCCGGTGCTGGAGAAGCTAGAGGTTAGCAATAGCCCATGTAAGGGCATGCGAGGGATCCGATTGCATTCACAGATGACTCACGCAAAGCAGCCTTAAAAGACGGCACGGAGCAGCCGGGGACAAGAGAAGAAAGTTTCGAGAAAACAAAACACTTTAGGTTTTTCAAGGCCAGGGGGACAACTACCTTCAGCAGACATATGGTTATAATTTCAAACATTTTAAAGAATTTGAAACCGCTCGCCTACCGGGAGGAGAGCTTTTGTGTACTGTACGTGGGGATTCCCTCTGTGGAATGGAAGGGTTAACGTATGGTTGGGCTATCCTTGGGCGCTTTGTTTGCTGAGGGTCCAAGGGGTTGCAGTCTAGCATCTCAAATGTAATCAGTTAACCCAACCAATTTACTGTATGTACACAGTTTGGTATGTGTGCGTGTGTGTGTGTGTATGTGTGTGTGTATGTGTGTGTGTGAAATGCTTGCTGTTTATAGTAGCCATGCTTCACCAATGATCGCATCTAGTGAGTGTAAAATATACAATATATATTGTATTCCATACAATACCTGCTATTGGTTTTTAGTCTCCGACCAGAGATGAATATAATTACAGTAGTTGGGTTTAACCCTCCTTATTGTCAGGAGATCGAGTGAACATTAAGGGTCTGTATGGCCAGATCTGGTTGTGATTCATCCTATTTTTCCTTAAAGAGACATTCCAGCCATTATATGCACGTTAGGGAATGTGATAGCTGCTAGACTCGTGCATTCGGATTCGTATAAATTTCAATTTTAGCAACATTTGCTAATTTCACCAATATGTTTCAATGTCCAAAAACGAGGAGGGTCCCCAGCAAAACAACTGAAAAGTAAGATAAGGGCTCAGAATGTTCATTTGAATTTTATTGTTTTTTCACTTTCTCTCACACTCTGCTTCTTCTCTTAACTCTTGTTGTTCTTCTGACTTCATTTTTCGTCCACTTCTCTGTAAACCTGGACTCCCCAAAAAAAATGCTGCAAAAGGGCAAAGCTTCTGGGCACAGCCTCTCCTCCAGTTGGAGGAACGATGGCTTCTACCTTTTCCAATGAAAAAGAGATACAGAAACGCTTCTCTTTCTCTGTGAATCTGTCTTCATTATTCTGGCCTTCTGCAAAAGGGCGAAGCCCCTGGGCACATGCTTTTCCCTGTCCCTCGTATCGGGAGAGAGGGTGTCCCCAGATGCCCTTTTGGGAAGTTCACTGATAGGCCAGGTTTACAGAGAAGCAGACGAAGAAAGAAGACACAAGAGAAGCAGATGAAGAAAGGAGACAGAAGAAGTGGAGCCGCAGGAAAGTAAAGCTGTCAGCGGAGAATGCAGGAAGTCATTTTGAGAGAGCATGTGAGTATGTGAATGAGTGTGAGAGATCATGAGTGTAAGAGAGTGTGGGAGAGCGTGAGTGAGAGCATGAGAGAGCATGATAGAGTGAATAAAGGTAACAACAAATGTATTTTCTGAAGGGAAAAAGATCTCTGAATTTCTGAAACAAAAGGAAAAATTTGTCTGAATCATTTTTGGCCCATGTCTAATAGCTGCATGGCCATTTTATATTTTCAAGGTATCCCAATTGCAAATGCATGTGGCATTCGGCAGAATACCCTATATGTATTTGCCCTTTTCTCCGCCTCAGCTATAACACATCTCCACATGGCTTCTCCATTTTGGCTTTATTTTTGTTGAATAAATCCTGACACGGTGTAATATGTCATGTCGTCTGAGGTTGTATTTATCCAATTTATAGACCTTCTAAGGAACAGATGATTGTTGTTATGCCCTGATATGTAAACCCATAGAATTCAAAGAGGGTGTACTTTCTTTTTCACAAGCCATCTACAGCTTTGTCTCACCCACGTGCGCATGCACAGCAAGAACTCGCATTGATTTTAGTGGAAATTCTTCAAGCACCCAATCAGTGGCAAGATTAATCAGACCACAGCCGAAGGAGGGCAGCTGCAGTTTCTACCTCTGTCAAGTGGTTTATTTAAAGTACTTTAATATGCAGTATAATATAGTACTTATTTAATGAGGCTGCCGAGGACATTAAACTGGCCCTTTAACATCACATTGATGTCATTGCTTTCTCTCATACATTTTCACCTAAATGAAACCGTGGAGCAGATGATGTCATATCCATTAGATCGGGTGGTATGCATAATTGGTACATTCATTTGTAACTCGACACTTCAGATAACTCAAAGCAGCTATGGAGTGCACTGAATTCCCAGACACCATTTATACCTTGTATGAAAGGATGACAGAGACACACACTAACGCCAGTGTCAGCTCAGAAATCACTCTTGCGCAAGTTTGCCTGTTTGTGCAAAAACATGCTCTTTCTCAATTATTTATAATGCAGTGACCATTTTTTTGTTTTAAAAAATGAATTTTATCCTTTTGTTATAACCTTATCGCACTTCCTCAAACTTTTTTCTTCTTCTAGTTAGTCTGGGGGAAGGGTTACTGGGGAGGGAATGAGATATTTGGAATGTTTCTAAGTTATACACTTATGGTCTTCTACATGATGAACAATTTAAGATCTGACCATCAGATACACTTTATTGCATATGATAGCTGACGGGTCCTTTTAAATTTACATTGTGTCCCCTTTTTTGCAACTTTTTGGGGTGGGGGAGTCGGCAAACCCCTCCCATATTTATTTGCCCCTTTTTGCTAGCCCCTCGCCTATTTTCCATGTAAGAGATACATTTGTCAGAACGTATCTTCACGTGGCAGTCTGTTCCAGCGCCGGAGAACTTTATTATGAATTCTCCTTTTGGAGGGGGCCATCAGACACATTAAACTGTCCCTTTAATGAAAATAAAGATGGATTTATGTGATTAACCCCTTCAGTGCCGGAAGAAAGTGCTCTGTGTGACCACCAAAGGGTTCGTCTACCTGAGTATCAGACATGTCTGAGCGTTCTAAATACCTGGGGGGATGGGCAATACACAGTTCGCCCCCTTATGGCATGATGACGGATGAAAGTGATTATTAAAACAAAATGGTACCGCTTATCACTGTTGTATGAAATCCAAAATAACAGGACAGGGGGAATGTATTGGGCTGAGGGTGTTGCGTTTAGGATGAGTTGGTTTGCAGGGCTGCCTTTAGGACAGTCTGGGAATACCATTATCTCTGCACGCTGGCAGAAGCTTCCCGTGTTTCGATGAACATCCTGGAAGCTCACGTTAATGATGTGTTGAGCGTGGAAACAGTTACAGCCGTAATCTCAAATAAACTTCACAAACTTAACTACAGCAGGGATTCCTCGAAGTGCTGGCTCTCTTGAGTTGAATAGAATTTACAGTTTTTTTGTTGTTTTTTTTTGGCACTTCAGGAAGCCATCTGGAATTTGGAAGAAAGAGGGCAATGTACCCAAAAGGCAGATATGAGAATGGCAAAGCTTGTTTAATCTCAATTTCAGTGCATTAGGGGGTCTAACACATCAGTTCAATAAGAACTAGGGAATTTGTTTATCAACATACTTGGAGACTTCCCAATTATGCTGATCCAGCGGTCTCCCTCTCCTTCTGGAGCTGGGATGGGGTCACAGCTGGGCCAGAGGAGTTATGGCGGATCACATGCAGGCACGGCTAGCTTCGAGATTTTGGGCAAACCCACCACTCACACCCCAAAAGGGATACGTAGACCCTTCCTTCCCTCCCTGGAAAAAACAAATCTTCTTGGTCCAACTCCGAAGAAAGTAACCACTGGAGCCTTCAAAGGGACATTGGAGCCAAAACTTCAACCCCCATCCCCATCCAAAAAGTCTTCAGGGACTGTAGCATTTCCAGCGCATGAAATCCCTAAATGAAACGTGTCCGGGAGAAAAATGTCCAATATCATTCTACTCCTCTGAGATACTTGTTTATATAAGTATTTAAAAATACGGTTGGGGTTTATTCATTTCAATCCAATTAAAAATACTTTTAATTTTGTATATTCCAAGGTAACGAGCGCGTTGTTTTTTTTTACTAAACTGGGTTCTTCACTTCTAACTCTTAGCAGATGATGGTATGGAATATGCATTATATAAATGAAATGCCTGGGTTTTTTTTGTATTTTTTTTTTTTTTCTGAGGGCATGCGTGCTTCTCTGAAGTCAATACGTCACATGTGTCAATGATAAATGTATTTTTTTTTTCTTTCCTTGTAACACTGGGAACAATTTGTGTGTAAAGTTTTGAAAAGGAAAGTCAAATATAAAACAGATGTGATCGAGCTGCGTGAACACTTGCCGGCTTGTTTTTCTTTATTTTGTTATTTTTTTTTTTTTACCTTGGTTTGTGCCTTCTGCATAAAAACAAGTCGGGCACAAAATAATTTCAAACATCTGGCTTTTGGGGCATTGAAATGAAATATTCAAAGCGGGCCTTTCCCCTAAAAGTAAAAACTCCCAGAACAGTTCAATCATTTACGAGATATAATCGTCTGACTCTTGTCTTTAGAATATATTTCTCGCTATTCACCTGACCTCTTCCTGATTCAGTGATTATTGTGTATATTGTAAATGTTTTCTAAAATGGGATAATTGGTGCAGCGATTCAGGGAGGAATGGGGACAGTGGGGACATGGACCCCATTGTCACGGCTCTATCAAGAATTTGTATCCTATTGATACCTACTTATGTACATACCTGGGAACTTCTTCACCCCGGCTACCTGGAGCCTTCCCTTGCGGGACGCGGCCAGGACTGCCCAATGACGTCGGGGCGTTCCTGCTGATGACCCGGAGAACCGGAGAAGCAGTGCTTCACCCGGAGATCTCGGGGTCAAACCCGGAGAGTTCCCAGGTATGCTTATGTAACATTTCGTGAAGAAGAATAATTTACTTTATACACTATTCTGTTCTGCTGTCTCTATAAACACTATTGTAACTTATTTTGGTTGTAGAACCCTGTAGATACCCTCATACCCAGCAAACATTCTGAGCTCTTAGGAAAGAGGGGACATCAGGGTCGAAAGGGAGATATCGATCCTATCCTCATTAGATAGGGACACTATTGGTGGAAGCAATGTTTGGACCATGCTTAGTTCTATCGGTAGAATCTGGTCCACGCAGAGATATCATCATGAGGACAGGGGTTCATAAAAGGCATCTGGACCTTGTAAGCATGCGAGATAACACGGGCCTGGAACTTTCAATGGTGCAAGGAATCCGTTCACATTGTTCACCTGGTTCCAGTGATGTCATACTGACCAAGAAGCGATAAAATCCATGGAACTCTGATGTTTAGGATGTATCAGATACTGCGTGTATTCCCCCACTATAGGATCGAGAAATCAAAACGTCATTAATTATTAATAATCATTATCTTTAACATTCACCAGCCGTACGGCCCTCGGAAACCTGAGCATTAATTATATATTTATATCTTTGCTCTTGGAGTAGTCTATAGCGTAGTTACTTTAATATGTACTGTCTAATGTACATGCTTTTCTTTCATTTATTTTAATGCTGCCTGTTTTTTGGGGGAAATCCTGAAGTTTGGATGTCCAGTTTATGTGAGATTCCAAAGGCTGAACTGAAAGGTACATTATCGTGTGTGCTTCTAATCGAATCGGAGTAGTGCTTCATTAACAGTAATATTTGACGGATTTGATTGATTTCAGTGTTTGCTGTGTCATTCATGTTTGTGCCGTGTGTTCTAGTTTTTAAGCTTAATTTCTGACTAACATGAAATGAGGAGGCTAATTTTTTCACTCACGAACTAATGTATATGTTACTGATTTTGGGATTTCTGGCACAGAGAATCAGTGCATGTTTTAATTTTTTTTATTTAATAATATCAATCAGGTTTTGACAATATAGAGAACAATTTCTGGGGTTTGGTGCATCCCTGGCATTCACAGTCTTTCCCCTTCCAATTCTGTTGTAAACAATTGAATTAAGGATAAACGTGCATATTTATGTGCTATCAGTCAAAACTCGACGTGACATAGTGGTAACAGAATTGCAACCAAATGTATGGATAAAATGTTTACTTTTTTCTCTCTCTCTCTCAAACCGTCCCCTATTTATTACACCACCATGAGGTGATGAGCTTCTGCAGTGGAAAATAGTTAGTGGTACCCGGCAGATTTATACATTGTCTCTTCTTGAGTTATACATGCTATTATTTAGTTCCGCTTGCAATGTTTCTGTGCTGTGCATCTAGAATGCCTTTAATGTACCCTGCAACATTTTATTTTCTCCTATGCACTTGCTCGTAATGTAAGGTGGATTCTCCTATGGGGCAAGTGGGTGGCTGTATGTATATGCATGATAGATAGATAGATAGATAGATAGATAGATAGATAGATAGATAGATAGATAGATAGATAGATAGATAGATAGATAGATAGATAGATAGTGTGAATGTCCTGTGTGTGTGCTACTCTAGAATACCACCTCTTTGTTTGCTAACGCCAGATCAGATAATTACAGTTTTAATAACGTTTCTTTACCCTGCATGGGTTTCTTGGGGTGGTTGTTAGCCACAAACATTGATCATTTCATAGAAAGAGGAGGACATAAACCAGATGGATCATCTTGCCAAAACACCCCTTGGCCTTTGTCTTCTATAGTATTTCTGAATCTATGTCCTACTAGGTGTGTAGCGGAGCAGGAGAACCTTCGGCCCCCCACTCTGTTGTTCTTCTATAGTAGTACATAATGTAGTAATGTAGTCTAAAGCTCCCTCCCTAGCATTACCTTAACCTTTCCTAAACTTTCAAGGAAAACACCCTGTTTTCTCATTGCATAAATTCCCACAAAAAGCCAATTAGCTTAAGTACAAAAAAAGCAATTGCCCCTGTTTAAGAAAGCTAATGGGCCATCGACAACCACGAGTGGTGGTGCGGCTCTCCTAATAGGTACTCAGACGTCAACAGGATCTTTTTGGTCAATATCCAAGTCAACAGGACTTTTCCCTTTTTCTTTGCGTCAAAGCAGAGATTCTATCATCCCATTCAAAAGTTATAAAACGTGCTACAGTAGCTCATTTCGTGTCCTACAAACAGGTTTATTAGAACCTTCAGGATAACCTTCTCATTACATCTGATTACAGGAGCATTTCCATTAATTTGACCAAAATTCTACAGTTAAAGGGCTTCATTTTGTATTTTGTCGATTCATCCAAAACATGCAAAAATAAAAAAAACTAGATAAAATTTTTTAGTCTTAGTTTCTATAGGCTGATGTTATTGCCCATATTTCTATGTTTTGATATCCGAACTGTTGTAAGGGGTTAATAGAGCAGCTGACGTTTACAAGAAAGAGCTGCTCCAGAATATGTCTTTAAAAAAAAAAAAAAAATCCTCTTACAAAGAATCTGGCACTCGGATTTTACATCTTCTGCCTTGAAGTAAACAGTATCCAACACTCCTTTTTTTTTCTCTCCTCCACTCCTCTTCCCCTCCTCCTTTACCCTCCCTCCTTCCTCGCTCAGCGTCGGTCATGTGTTTCCAGTTAAGAACGGCAGTCCAGAGGAATATGATTGGCGTTTCTAGTCCCCGCTAGACTTCCAGCTGGATCCATGAGCGAGGAGAACTAGCTCTGCAGAGCGGGGCTGTTTACTTACTCTGCGAGTTTACACGAGGATTTAGTGACAAGTTGACACCTTTGTTTCGGCTAAAAAAAAGCTTTTTTTATTCTTTTTTCCTCCCCATTTCAGCTGTACTGATTCCAAAGCCATGGGACAACCGGCCAAAGGAACGAGGCCGTTTGGTTAAATTCTTTTTCCTCCATTTTTCCTTTTTTTCCCTTTTATTCCCCCTTCTTCCTTCAAATGTTCTACGTTGCTCCCTTTTCGAGGGCCAGAAAGGAGCTTAGCTATATGGCCAGCCATTGGCAACTATGCTACGAGCCAAGATTGTCTTCTGATTGGCTAGATTTCGTCGACAAGTTGGCCTATCATGAATCGGATGGACACATGTCGTTCACGGGGGGCGATGGCTGGAAGCTGGCTGACAGCTTGCTTTTTCCCCGCTCCAGGTGCTGATGGTAACTCCGAACCCATGATACTCGAGCAGTACGTCGTAGTGTCCAACTACGAGAAGCAGGAAAATTCTGAGATAAGTTTAAAGACCGGAGAACTGGTGGACGTCATCGAGAAGAACGAAAGCGGTAAGCGCTCTTCTTTTGTCTTTCTATGAATTTGGTCCTTGGTACGGTGTTGTGTTCTATGCTCCCCTCCCAAGTCTGCACATTAGCTACATCTGGTCCTAAACTTGGCTGCGGAGGTTAAAGCCCCCCCCCCCCCAGTTATTTAAGGCTCCGAGCCAAAAAATATTGCCTTACATCATAAGAATGTTTCCTATGTATTATGTATAGATTATTAAAATGACATCATTGTTTAACGGAAGAAGTAACACTTGTTGTCAAAACGAATAACAAAACTCAAACGTTGCGATACAAATTAGCGACTGCAGACAGAGAATGACTCGTAAGAAGCTTTTACTGTACGAGCAAAGCGTTTCGTCGACGTGCATTGAATGGGATCGGTTTGCTTAACGAAAGGAACTCTCTTTTTTTTTGGCCGGCGGTGCGTTTATCTGAGATACAGGACCATAGGACTCCAAATCATATTCAGACTCCGTCATACGATAGGAACAAAGCCTGTTCTGGGCTTCGGCTGCGCCTGGAACGCTTTGTAAATGTTCTACGGAGTTTGCGAGGCGTTGTGTATTCCTCTATGAACTTCTTAAGCAAACAAGAAGAAGCCCGGCTCCTCCTTGTAGATATAGAAAGTCCGTGTGTTTAAAGTAGTAACGCGTGACTTACTGCCCCACGGCCGTACTGTACGCCATCTGAGCACGCACCGTACACCCCTGCCCTGCTTTGTTTGGGAAAAGCCGCGCCGTCTGCTAGCGTTACAGATTTTTTTATAGACTTCGTTCCAGCGAATGTGGCAGGCTGTCCTGGATACACTGTTACGGGGAGATTTTCATTTTTGCGGTTAGGGGGTAGAAGTAGTGGGTGGGGGGGGGGAACCTGAATTTAAATTGTCAGCAAACGTCGGAACGGTCTGGCTTTTAAAACGCTAGCATGGGAGGAACGCGTTGGGAAATTACTAGTTGCGTTAAGCAAGGCTGTCCAGCAGTGGCTTAAAGTATTTCCCCTGGAAAGAAAAATATGAATATCGAAAAAGAAAATGAGGATAAATGCCCTTATTTATTGTGTATTTTACATACAGCAAGTAGTGCCCTGTGGGGATTACCCTAAACTAACCGAAGGGTTAAATTAACATCATCAAGTTCAGCATAGAATCTAAAAACATCAGGGCCATCTAGTCTGTAAAGAGTTAAACCAAGAGCCATATGCCTATCCCATGCATGTTTACATTCACTCACTGTATAAACCTCTACCACCTCTGCTGGGAGGCTGTTGTAGTTAGGTAATGTAGGTACACAGCATGTTCCTCCCCATAGTATGTGCATGTTACACACACATAGTACCCGGTTTTAGGCAGTGGGTTACCACATTTGCAAACAGTCCCCATAATCAGGACTGCAATCATATGCACTATGCCAACGGCATTACTTTATGGATATACCACTGGGAGCAACTGTCTTCCTGTCCATATAATGTGGATGCTTATTCCTCCCCATTGAGTTGCTTCTGCCCTTTTGTTAAGTTATTGTTCCCATTCCATGGTTGTTGATTGGTCAAAACAGCCTTTATAAGGGTTGGCAGGGGGAAAAGTCCAGTTAAAGCCCCCAACTCCATTTATTCCGGTACTCCGGTGGGTTGCAGACGCATTTGACATATCAGTCTAAACAAGCGGGAGAGCCGGCAAAATCGTGGAATTTGTTCTTGCGCCGCTTATGAAAAGAAAATGCATTTTCATCTATATAATGAAACAAATAACGATTGTGAGGATCGGGCTGAGCCGCGTCTCCGGAAGATTTATTATCTGGGAACGGCGAATAGAAAATTCTGAAACCACTTCTTGGTATTTAACCAGCAGGGTATTGACATTCTAGAAATGACTGCATTTAGAGAAAAAAATGGAAGTTCAGAATGTCAGACTTTAAAAAATAATAATAAAGAACTGACCTGTGGTTATTAGATCCTTTTTAAGGCATAAATCTAAAATGTTGGGGAAATCACAGACATTTTTATTAATAATGAAGCCAAGCATTCAAGAATTAGTGTCGAGAAAACCGTCCCTTTCCAAAAATCCCCATTTTACGGTTCTTTATACATAATAAACCCACTTTATGTATACGTTATGGGGGAAGCCTGTTCTCAGGATCTACATTACATTATTATTCCTCCCCATTGTGTTTCTCCTAACCCTTATGGTGGAACGTTAGAAGCCGGATTCTAGAGAGGGATATTGGATTCATGGCAAATGAAGCAATATGCAAGTTTTTTTCCCCCCCAAATACCACTCAGTGCTGATCATATCGCTCGGAGGTCACGATCCAAACGTCTTCAAAACAAATTCACTGATTGGGAAACAAAAAAATATCGCAAGCCATAGACTGTTGGAATAAGTCAATTGAATCATTCTATTTTTATTTGGAGAACGCTGTTGACATACTCCATCCGTGTCCGTGTTCCAGCGTTTTGCAATAGTCATGTGCCTAACTGCATTTTTTTTGCCTAATCCAAACAAGAGGGGTATAAATTAAGAACACGTTTCCTCTTTTACTGAAAAGAACTAAAAAAAAAAACTAAATAAATAAATTAAATGTTCTCATTAATGGATTTTCAGCCCATAAACTGTCGGAGAAGCACTATCCGGGACTCTGTTTAGTGAATGATTAGTGTACCTTTAACATGTCATTCTAGGGCACACGAGTCAAGGAGATCTGGTGAGTTCAATGGTCCTCCACACACCATGGACCGTATGACCCAAAAGTCCCAAAGCACACGTCTTCCCTAAGAAGCTGCTGGGATTGGTAATTGCCCAACTCACATAATCCACAATCGTTGATCGCATTACAACGGGGGGGGATAAATAAAGTCAGCTTTACTGATTGGGACATTCTCCAGTGGCCATCATCCATGGTCCACAAGCTCCTCCATACTCCATGTGACCTCACCGTTGGAGAACTCAAAGTGTTACATTTGGGAACAACGTTCCAGTAGGACTCCGAGCTGGCGCAATGTTCTTGGTGGATGTTCCAAGATTAAGAATCCTGCTGTAAGTGTTATTTTCAGAGTGACTTTTCAAGGGCCTTATGTAGCGCCTCCCCTAGGGTCCCTTGGTTATTTTCTGCAGAATATTAGAATTGTGTGACGCATTTCTTTCCTTAGCTAGAGACTGGTTCCTTTATCCACATTTGGTTCCATGGATATCACACTCTCTGCTTCACCTACCACTAGAATAACCACCACCCCACCCTACATTCTCCCCGAAGGGACTGGTTTGGCGGCATCCACCGCGTCTCGTTATAGCATCATAACGGTTATTCTAGGACTGCCAGTTTTAAAAGACGCTGGCAGTGGAAACACTTCGGCTAAGTGCCTTACAGAGATGTTAAGACAAAGAAGACAGTCACTGGAAGGTTTAGCAGAACTCGCTAATTCCCCCTCGCCCGTTATTACATCTTGTAAAACATAATTAACGCGGTTATTGAAAATACACTTTGAAAGGAAGCGCGTGAAAACAATTGTAGCTTTATCCGTGGAACATGTTTGGCAGTGTTTGTACCGGCAACGGTTTCCCTGGAATGATAACCCCGCGAAGGAGTTTTAATTTTAATTTACCACCAGACGTCGAAAAATCCCCACCGAGCGGGAATGACTCAGGCTTCCATATTATGCTTTGGTTCCACTTGCAGCTGTGAGACGTTCAGTCCCTCACCTGCAGCTGGACTTTCAGGCCAGATGTCCTTATGTGCAAATTATATCTGGGAATTTCCTTAAAGCGTGGAAAAAAAATAAACATTTGGTCGGTGGGGTGTGTGGGTATCACTCGGCATTAGAATTTTTCCATGATGCCCTAAACAGTGGGGATTCAGGGCAATACTCAACTCAGTCTCTGCCATAATGGCTATTCGCAGGCCGTATATAGATCTTTTGGGAAAGTATTCATAAGAATGTTTTTCTATGAAACCATTGCATTGATTGCACATGTACAGCAAGGGTCAAGCCACCCATTTTCTGTAGGACCTCTAATTAGTTTGTGATAGAAGGTGTAGCTTTTGCTGGTAGGACCCTGATTTTCTGTGTTCATTGTTTTAGAAAGCTATGTCTACAGGGCTGGTGGCATTATCTGAGGGCCAAGTCCGGCCAAGTGGCCCAGTAATGAAGCAGAGAACTCTCGACTTGTATTATGTAGTATGGCCTGAAACATACTTACAGAAAGGGAATACATATCCAGTGGAAGGAGCACAGAATGTATACAGTCCGGTACCCCGGTGGCTATTGCTGTGTTCCTTGCCAGTCCCCTTTTGAACGTCTATGGGCGCTTAATTAAGGGGAATGAAAGGCCTTAGACTGGAATAGATATGATTAAACAGAGGAAGGAAGAGTTCTTCTCAAAGAAGGTGTATGATAGCTGAGGGTCTAGACAAGGAACACATGGTGGGTTTTGCAATGCTCTGGGATGTAAAATTTTCTGTATTACCGGTAAGTCCTTGTTAACCTACAGGAGTCAACTAAACTCTGTAGGAATGAGTAACTATGCTTCTGCTTCTGAGTTCATCGGTGGTCCATGTCAATTGACCCTTGCCGATCTTTACCAGTTGGCATCAAGCGGTGATAAGTTCACTTATACTATTTCAATCATACTCTGTTATCGAAAAATAATCACTGTGATTAGAGTGTGTTAGAGTACCAGTTCAGGATAGTGGGGATTTAAATCGGGCAATACCTGATGGACCACGACTACCTCCGGAAATGGTAGGTTCTAATAGGACTGCAAGCCAAAGCTGCTGGATAAGACTGATGGAGGGCATAGTCCAAGAACAGCTTGTTGTGACGTGGCACAAATTGATCTACTAGCCAGTTGTTGGTAAATGAAAAAGAAAAATCTCTGTAAAATTGCAGGGTGGACTAAAGTTGAAACTATGCTGTGTGTTGTGTCAAACGAGGACAGTATTCATAGCACGCCGAGACAAGAGCTTTCCCCAAGCTGCTCAGAAAATAAGCAGTTCCAGTGATTTTTGGCTTATCTTCAGAATCGTTACAGCAAATAAAATGCCGGATTTTTTTCATTTTGTGTCATTTTAAAGTCGCAGTGGGGCCCTGATCAGCTGTCTGCTGGATGCGTGCTTCCCGCACAATACCTTAATATAAGCCAGCGAACGGCCACAGACAGCATTGCATCGCTGGCCTGAGTGGCCATCATGGTGGATGGGAAGGCTGTTTGGCCACCGGCTCATGGGGCATTTGCCTGGTGTGCCCGAAGGCCCATTTGAGTCTAGATTTGGATCTACACGGCTTGAAGGTCTTCTCCTGCTTCCTCAAAACAATCCTAGGATAAGTTTTATTGTAAAATGCTTGAATGTAACATCGAAGGTAAAAAATTAGGTTAATTATATTTAGATGTTTAGTTCTTATTTTGCTTATACAGGACAGTCTAGTCCCCAACATATACTTTTCTTCATCGTATTGGACTTCATTTTGCACAAACGATGCTTTTTACGACAATCTGTAGTTACGCAATATAGAAAATTAGACATTAATTAGAAATTAGATTGTTTCATTTAACTCTTCCCACTGGATGAAGAAACATGGCGCTGGAATGGCCCATTAATGGCTGGCTTTCTTGACATTGTACACATGGTCTGTGTAATTCATCACCAGGAAGTCACCTGCTTATTTTTGTAATGTCTCGTGGCCGATCGAGTTCTCAGCACAGGAGTGTCCAATTACGGCCATAAAAAATGTGAATTCATTTTCTTAACTTATTTTCAGCCAAAACGTCTGTATATGGACGATCAGGTTTTTGACCGGTCTGCATGGACCTTTCTCGATGACAAGCGTTTTCCTAGACACTTACTGACCGTCGTTACCTCATACAGAACCCAGTCAATTTTCCTTCTTGCGTTTCATCCTTGGGGACAATTTTCCTGTTGCAGACGTTCATTTGGTAACCGTATCTCTCTTAGATGTACATACTTCATTTAAAAATGTCAGCAGGCTAGAAGAGCGATCTTAAGACATACTGAACACTTGTAAAAGACCAGGATTGGAACATATTGACTGAAGTTGGCCATATGGTCTATAAATAATCATCGTAGATCTGACCGGCGTGATTTCAGAAGTAAACACAGACCTTCTCTCCCACCATTGAGATATCGGCCTCATTAAGATTCAGAAGACGCCTATTCACTTGAGAGGTGGTTTGGTAGAAGACCATCACCATATTGACATTCATTTTATCAAGGGATAGCCACTAGGAGAACCCTTCTTGACCATTTGCCCATGAGTTTTGTGGGGATCCCCTGTAGTCCATGCATGGGAAATGCACTTTATTGCCCTTTCTGCTTTAGCAGGATCATACAAGGCGTCTTGCTTTCTAACTCCAAAAAAACCAAACATGTCCTGTACATTGTCACGGACTGGGTCCAAGCCGATGGCTGGAAGGACCCAGCGCGCCCGATGGTTGTTTGCAGGTGTCACGATGCAGTAGTGGAGTCTGGGGCAGGGCCTGGTGCAGGGTGACCACACTCGCCCAGGCGTTGAGCACCTAGGTAGTGCAGCCAAACACCAGCGCCCTGATATGGCAGCAGATGGAGTCCAGAACAAAACGAATCCTGCAGGCACCCTGGAGCAGGCATGACGCATCACATGAGTCACGTGCAGGATACTGCAGGCTGGGAGAATGGAAGCTAAGCAAAGGGTTAATGTAGCAGACACAAAACAAGCAAGAGAAAGGAAGACCAGGCAAGAAACATGATACAAGATATACACGAGAAGTGGCTAGAAGCATGACATGAATTGAAAGATATAAACAGGCACAAGACAAGGAATAAACATAACCAGACAAGACATACATGTTACAGGGCACAACAAAGGACAGGGAAGAAGTCAAGGAACACAGGGGAAGGAGTGAGGAGCCGGAACCCTCGGACGCTTCTCCTATAAGCAAGGATAGGACATATTAACAGGGACATGGGGAGAGGAGAGAGGAACCGGAATCCTCAGATGATTCAAGGAAGAAGGGCAAAGGTACATAAAAGACACACAAACATGAATACAGAAACTAGCCTAGGACTACAAGATAACTATTGGAGATTTCGTCACATGATATGGCCATAGTATGCTTAGCCCACCACTACGCCAAAGTACTCCAATGACGGTGGGTCCTAACGCTAATCCCTGCAGACAAGATACAAAACAAACCACACATGTAAACCAAACACACAGCACTGAGACATACCTTAGACTGCAGACTGCAGACTGAGACAAACAGAACACACAGGTGGGGCACACCTAATAAAGGAAGCAGAGCTGAAGCAAAGAGCCGGAGCAGAAGAAAGGAATGGAAAATAGAACAAAGCAAAAGGAAATCCAGGAATGGATCAAAGCAAAGCAGGGAAACTACAGCAGGACAGAAATGCAGCTCCGCAGCCTGGGCAGACCGTGACATACATCAGTTTGCTAGACATATACCCTGACTCCCTATCATAATTCTGTGATCAATAATAGAAGGTCTCGGTCCCATTTTCCCAGCCTGGCTATCTGACATAGGAAAGCATCAGCAGGGAAAGTCACCCAAAATATCACTCAACTGACAACAATGGCGGCCTCCAGGTCTGCAGATAAAGGGAGTTGATTGGAACAAAATGAGCTAAAATCAGTTTTTTGTCAACACCGACCGAAATGACTGGGTTTATGCTGAAGGAGAAAAATGTTTTCCATCCCGGGACTTCCCCTTTAAGGTCTTGATTTTGGTGTCAGCGCTGAACTGAAATCCAAACAGCCCCGATGCTGCAATACTCATTAAGATGATGACCTCATGTAGGCTGAGTTCCTGACGGAGCCATATTCCGCTAAATGCCAAGAAGTTCTAGAAAGATTGACGTTCCACAAACCGGCTGCTTACTAGCCAGAATTCTGCTGCCAGAGCCGGGAACAGCGTTTGCCAGATTTAATAAACATTAACTGTTTCTTTTAGAATTCCAAACAATGTTATTACATTTTACTTTTTTTTTTTTTACAAGCAACTGTGTCCATTTAAAGTAATATTCTGTCTAGAAAAAAAAAATGTAAACCAACCTCACAAGTTCTCTTAGTCCTCTAGGAAAACCCAAGAAAGGCAAGCAAAACAATATATATCTGATTTTGGCTGGGTGTCCGATGATGTCAGATGTGTCATAGTGAGCGAGCCCTTGCGGATACATTGTAACCGGTCTGACCATACAAATGAGAGTGCTGTTTGATTTTTGTAGTTGGGGCAGCTATTTGGCCCAGGGTAGAGCAGGCAGGTGGGGCATGGGGGGGTACATTTCATTTAAACAGTTTAGGCTACTAGATGAAGCTTTCTTGTGCGTCTTTTACTCGTGATTCCACTAATTACCACCAGGGTGTAGTCTAGAGCGGCAAAGAGTTTAGAAAGCATTTACACCCCAATTAAGTCCTTTCTGTGCTCCTTATACTGTCATTGAGCTTTGGACAGGACTGCACAGTGCACACTGCCTTTAATACTAGATAGCTGGTACAGATTGTACCCCCGGCGGACTATTGCCTGGCCATTTCAACACATGGCTTCATGCTCTGAAAACCAGTATATGGCAATGGGCCTCCATTTGTAGAATCGAGGGGATTTATTGCACAGATCTTAGTCCTGTTTATGAGCCCCGCTTACTCCATAGCCCCGTGCTTGTAGAAAGAAAGTGATTCTTGTTTTAAATGGTTCGTGATACCGTTATATGTTTGATTTACCGTCACTAGATGCAGTCTGGGCTGCTATTTGTTTTCCTGGAAACTGCAGAAGTAGCTTTTAAAATTCTATTAAAAGAATGATCTTATCGAAAACGTTCTTTTTGGCCAATTATTCCATTTACTTAAATGTATCTGTCCAAACAGACTCTGTGAAACTCTCTGCAGGGAGCTTAAGCCCCATACCTAGCATACCCTTTTTCCGGACAGAATGGGGGGGGGGCATGAATGCACCATCTAAATGCCATCGCACATGGATATAATTTTTTCCTGATTAGATGCAGTCACTCATACTCTGGTCAGCCTCGCAGAATAAAATTACGATGACGTCACATATACTCATCACAGCGGAATGCGTTGGCAAAGCATACATTTTTAATTCCTCTGCTCTCAAAGGGTTAATGAATAAAGTGGGACCCTTATTTCTACAGAATGCACGGCTTGCGATGGCGGAGAATGCCCGTAGTTGATACCATATGTAAAATAAGAACGGCAGACTAAAGCTTTTCTGCTAATAGTAATACTTCCATGATCGGAGGATTGTAAAAGCTGGCTTTCGCTGAGCTGTTACTAGACACTGGCAGGGATGAAACTTTCCTCTCCAAGTTTCGAGTAAGAGGTCCATGCTAACTGAAGTCATATGTTATGAAATCGTAAATCTCACTCTAACGTTCAAAAGGAATATATTTTATGGTCTTCGGCTGGCTGGGGAGCAGGGTATTGTGAGGGCTTCTAGGGTGGATAGTTTTGGGGTTTAGTAAAATTGGTGACGTTTCATGATAAATATTGATAAAAACCATTAATTGGTAAATATTGTCAGATGGTTTATGAGCTACCCTGAGAGTTTTTTTCTTGTTAAAAGATTGGGGTCTGCATTCTAGAAGTCACTGTTTCCATCTCGTATCCAGAAGATCTTCTAGAACGCCTTGTGTGGTCATCAACGCTTGGATTGTCCATCCAGGACCTGCGGTGCTTCAGTCCAACCCTAAAATAATACAGGCTTGTTTTGATTTAAAACAATCTGAAACTTTTCTGAAGTATGTGTTGGGGTGGGGTGTTGTATGTTGACATATCGGGCTTAACGTTCTTTATGCCTCCTTGAACGCTGGCAGGTAGAGAAGTTTATTCACAGAACAGAGAGTTGTTTTGAGATAAAGAAAAAAAAAATTCTCTACAAGAAGGGTCAAGTTAACCCTACATTACGCAATGAGATGGTTTTTCAACACACTGACTGAAGTACAACTGGATCTCCGTTAAGCGTTCCTCCTGTATCCTGCCAAAAAACGATACTTCTACTTCTACTTTTCTTTCATATAGATGTCTGCAAACATACTCCTTTTTCCTGGCTGCTAAATATATGTCTGGGCTCTAAATATAGCTGTCTGGCTCCTAAATCCTCCACAAATTTGGGAACCCCTGCCGTAGAGCTTTTGTTTTTTTTTCTTCTTCTCCTGCCCAGGGGGACGGAATACTTTAGGGACGTAGTCAGGTCACAGACATAGGGCGAGTGGATTGGCATGGAGTGCATGGTTTATGATATAAGGGGCTCCGTTCCTGGAGGTGTGAGGGCAGATGCGGAGGGCACTTTTCCACTGCAAGCCCATTTCAGATTTTAGCATTTAATCTACGAGTAAATAGTGTTTTGGGCCAAACTCTGGCCGGCCACGAGTCCGGCTGAAACGGTTTTAATAATACAACAGCTGGAGGGGTGCAGCTATCACGCTTAATTGTTCAGCTGGACCCTTGTCTGCATTTTATCAAACCTGTCGGCTGACATTTTCCTTCAGGCAGCTCTTCTCAGAGGATATTTGCCCCATCGTGCCTAAACTTTAGGTGACTCTGGTCCTTCTCTGTTTAAACTCGGTGCCTTCAGCCATTAACCGTTGAAGTGCAACGGGAGAGGCTACCCCATTGCGTTACAGTGCCTTATCCAGCTCTTTGGTACTCAAAAGGGTTAAAACTCGGTTCCCTTCATTAGTCAAATAGATGTAATTTATAGCTGTTTAATCTGTCCCTCTGGTTATATGAAGAGGTCAGCAGACTTCATATTAAATCAAAGTAAAAATATGATCAAAAGTAAAATGTGATACATGTTCCATAGTGAGATATTTTTGTAAAAAGTTCATTTTCATAAACAAACAAAAAAATGAAGAATGTCACGGGTTTTATACATTTAAACGGCAACATTAATTGAGTGAAAGATACTTGGTAGAATGGAAAGATCTTGAGACCAATATTTTAGACTTTCCCCTTCTTTCTAGCACCTATGTCATTTTCCGTGGCCAAGCCTGCTAGTGTTGAACAGAAAGTGACAATTTTACTACTTGCTGGAGCGTTCATGAATACTTTTTGGCCACACCAGCCTTCAGAATGTCAGTGGCTGCGAACGCGGCACAGAAACCGGTTGTGGTGGGAACTATTGTGAATTATCCGTATGCTGACATCACAAAGCATGATTACCACTTCCTGAAGTGTCACCCGTATCACTGTGTAAACGTTATGATAAACCTTACCTGACGTCACCTAAGTTTTCTTTCAGACAACAGTTGGATAAAAGTTTTTACCCATCTTTTAAGCCTACAAGTGCCAGCCCATATTCATCACTAATATCTGGTTCAAGTCACCAACGTTCATGATGACATAAATGACACTCGTTTATCTCGTTACCGTTATCAGGGTGTGTAGCTGAAGACAGTCCAAGAGCTTTGTGGCCCTGTGTTCTCTAACACATTGTGTCTAGAGAAGGATAAACCAAAATCCAGAGGTGATGCAGTACATCTCTGCTCCAGGCGATAACTAAAGGCCCCAGAGTCCCCGTAGGGAAGTGTCTCTAAAATAAAAAAGGGTGGAGGAAAAACATCTTGCAGTCCAGCTTATCGGTCTCCACGAATGTTGATAGAATAGTCTTGAGCTTGTCCTAATCCTCCGTCTCCCCTTGATAATTAAATGAACGTAACTAGGAGGTTGAGTACTTTGGCAGGGATTTAGTTGTGATAAGAACATTGGAAGTAGTAGGTAGAACTTTGTATGTGTGGAGGATCTACACCCAAGTTCTAATCCACTCCTCATTCGGCTGTGAAACCCAAGGGTTTGATCTCAAAGCCTTCGTTTAGCGTAGGATGTTACATGGATACTCTGTTTCCCAAGCAGATACATCTTCATAGAACAAGATGTGAATAATATGCATCAGCTTTCAGAATCTCAGAGGTCCCAAGGAGACCTCTGCATCTCGTCCCATGAAAGTGGTGGCCAACTAAAAGGTTTCACTAACAATATCTTCTCATAGAGAAGAACAGTACAAAATCTGGATAAAGAGGTGGTTTGCTTAAAGTACATGATGTTTACGTTCATTTAAGGCTTCCATGTCCTTCAATGTCATTGGCTGCATACAACACAATCAAAAGGATTAACAGTGGACAGCATGTGTGGGTAACATATGATTGTGACATATGCACAATGCCTCCGGCCACGGTTATTACTCGCATACTGTGGGTCCTTAGAATGTCCTTAAGACGTCAGAAGTTGAAGTTTCCAATTTGGTTGTGATGGTCTGGCTCACCTAAACGTAGGCTAAGAGGAAATAATACCAGGGAAGCCAAGAAATGATGTTGTAACATCTGCCTGCCTCTTGCTTTCAAGATGCAGTAGTTACACGGTTTGGTTTCTTATTATTGTCCCGTGACTCTTGTGCAGACATCGTAACAAAGTAATACTTAGCGTTAGCAGCAGTACAATAAGCATTCATTAGATAATTCCATCCGCAGATCAAAGGAAGCAGATGTTCTACAGAGGAGTACTTGATTTATTACGGCAGCTAATGGTTTGTGTCGTTCGGAAAAACAATTAAACCCAAATATCCGCCACTCAAAATGTATAAAACTAATATAGCAATAAATAGGCCTGGAGATGGCCAATAGGAGTTTAGGCCACTATTTAGGAGTTTATATCATAGATAAATACCGTATTGGCTCGGATATAGGCCGCCCCCGTATATAGGCCGCACCCTAAAAGTTTGGTGCTTTTTTAAAGAAAAAGTTTTTTTTCTTTAAAAAAGCACCAAAAAAACATGCTGCCACTCTGCCCCCCCCCCCGAGATATGCTACCACTGTCCTCCCTCCCCGCGATACGCTGCCGCTGTCCTCCCTCCCCGCGATACGCTGCCGCTGTCCTCCCTCCCCGCGATCCGCTGCCCTCCCTCCCCGCGATCCGCTGCCCTCCCTCCCCGCGATCCGCTGCCCTCCCTCCCCGAGATCCGCTGCCCTCCCTCCCCGCGATCCGCTGCCCTCCCTCCCCGCGATCCGCTGCCCTCCCTCCCCGCGATCCGCTGCCCTCCCTCCCCGAGATCCGCTGCCCTCCCTCCCCGAGATCCGCTGCCCTCCCTCCCTCCCCGAGATCCGCTGCCCTCCCTCCCCGAGATCCGCTGCCGCTGTCCTCCCTCCCCGAGATCCGCTGCCGCTGTCCTCCCTCCCCGAGATCCGCTGCCGCTGTCCTCCTCTGCCCCCCCTCCTCGACTTACCGGAGCAGACTCCCGGGTGTCTTCAGGGCCGGCGAGGGACATCTACGCAATACGCGTATGCAACTTCCGGTACCGTTACCGGAAGTTGCATTTGCGTATTGCGTAAATGTCTCCCGCCGGCCCCGCAAGACACCCGGGAGTCTGCTCCGGTAAGTCGGGGGTGGGCAGAGGTAAAACGCTTAGATAACCTCCCGTGCCGGCACCCCCCCCCCCCGTGGGAAGTGCTGGCAGGGGAGGCTGTCTGAGCGTATCGGGGAGAAGGATGCAGGTCCCCTGCACCGCTGCGGGGGATCTGTATCTTAACCCCGCTGCCTGCCCGGCGCCCGGGACTGCATGTCCCGGGCGTCGGGCGCTAGACCCCGAATATAGGCCGCACCCCCACTTTAAAAACTTAAAGTGGGGGAAAAAAGTGCGGCCTATATTCGAGCCAATACGGTAATTAATGAGATTGACAGAGAATGGTATATCGATCCGTTTTAGGAAGCATAACTTGATTTATTATTTTATCATTTTATTAATTGTAGCAGGTTATTTTTATTTTTTGAGGTCAGTGAACGTTTTTTTCCACGCTTTCTGTCCAAAGAATTCCATTCACAGGCGTAATGTAACCAACAGACTATTGAGGGTTGTTTATGTATTATTTTTTTGTGTGCAGAAAAATATATAAACCATTCTTAAATTATCAGGCTATAATATATATATACTGTATATATACAGTGCTTGGACCATGGAGGACCAATGGTTACCCCAAAATTTGGGCTCATTCGCTATTTTTGTCGGGAACACATAAGTTGTCATGTGACACCAAAAGCAGATACTAACAGGACACCACAGAAGCTGAAAAAACCTTAAACGCTTCTATGTAGGAAATAGCCGGCTAAATGAAGAAGAAATTAAATTAGCCTTTAGAGCAATAAATGTCCTAAATGGAACAAAACCTTTAAAACAGATTTCGGTAAATCATCCTATGATGAAATTAAGCATCATATATCCATTAAATCCATCTAATGGCATCTTACCTTCCTGTTCTCAGCATCGGGATGATTATTCCTCCCCGTTTAGGTGCCCCGGCCCTGTTGTTAAGTTGATGGTTGGCATAGATGTGCGCACGAGGATACAATGTCTTTAATTCCTCACCCATTGTTTTATACATGGAACTGATATCGAGTGCTTTCTCTATGCGGACTCACTGGATGTATTCCTGTCCAAAATAAAATGTTTTAGCCCTTGCGTCAAGCCCTCTGCCGGTTCCCGGAGTGCTGAAGGAGCGCTCGGTTCTGTACAGTACTGGATGTTCAGCATCCTTCCAAACTGAGCCAAGCCAGATCAATATGATTTCATCACTTGGCCAATTTTTTTCCTAGCCATCCAGCAAAAAATATTACATTTTAAACGACTTAAGTCATCGGAATTCTGACAGTGAGAAAAAACACGGGAAACGGCCTTGCTCTGGAACAGCCTCCCAGCAGAAGTGGTAGAGGGTAATAAGGAATTTTAACATGCATGGGATAGACATAAACCCACCCTGAATCTAAAACAAGACCAATGACTGATTAAGGTTTGATTATGACCGTGGTGGAGTTACTTCTAGTTTGTTGAGGGTTTTTTAACCATCTATGTAAAATCATTTTTACCAAGTTAGAATCAGCATAATTACTAATGTTTTTTTTTTTTTTTTTGCTAAAAGGGGTATAATCAGGAAACCATGAGTTCATTCACAGTTATACTTCTATAATATAATACAGAGCATGCAAGGCAAATATTTAGAGGCATTTGTTAATGGATGTTACATTTTTTCATAAGAAATTGTGTGTTTTTACGTCTTTTCGAGTACCAAATGCACAAGGAGACAGCTCCTTATTAAAAACACATGTTGCTCTATACCGGCTTCCAAGTAAATAAGCAGATGGGAATTCTTCGCTGTTAGGTTCGCAGAAAACTCCATGGCTTCTCCATTTTTCCCAGCTGTGGGTGTACGGTTAGTGCCCCTTATACCCGGGTCTTTGGGGTAGGTGTTGATATGGCCGCGCAGGGGTACGTTTGGAAATGGGGCATTTCGTAGGATTAATGCTGGTAAAATATTGGCTACTGTACAACTCATTAACTTTCCAGCAGGTTGGCAAACCTCTGGGCTGTAGATTGCAAGCTCTTCTCCCAATAAAAGAAGCATATCCCTGTATTAAGTGGTTTGGGTTTTTTTGGGGGGGGTAAAGTAGGATACCTCTAGTATTTGCATGTACAGTATTAAGCGATGTAAACATGGCTCTGAGCTTTAGAATCGAATATTCAAATTTCTTCTTTCTTAATTATAAAAATCTACTTTTTTTTTTTAATAAGCCTCGCTGCTCAAGAACTGCATCCAGTTCTCGCTGGTAGTGAAAGGGTGCGAAAGAGCAGCCAATGGAGGAGATCTGTCTTCAATCGGTTAGCTTTGGCTCCCCTACTACAAGCATCTTTACAAACAAACAGAGATAGTGATCCAATGTAACCAATGTAGCCATAAAACCCATTGGTATTTACAATTCTGGTTAACCCTTTGTGTCGTGCACCTGATTGATCACACGGTTTGAATGGCTGACAGAGGCATTTATTTGGCACTGAAACCGTTGTCCCCTCAAGTTATATTTCTTGATATCTTGCTGGTTAACAAAACTGCAGACATAAGCTTGCAAAAATGGTATTAGATCTTGTTTTAAGAATAATTGCAAAGGATTTCCAAAGGAATGATAAAGTCAAACGCACCATTTTTGCCACTGCCCCAGACATCTATGGTGTAAATATTTAATATGCAGTAAATAATATTTTAATGCGGTAAATATTAAAGCTTTGCCTCGTTTTGTTTCGTTCTCAGGTTGGTGGTTTGTCAGCACAGCAGAGGAGCAAGGCTGGGTACCGGCTACCTACCTAGATTCTCATAGTGGAACCAAAGACGATTCAGAAATTAATACTTCCAAAATAGGGGATGGTAAGTTTACTATAAAAGAGTTTTTATTATTACTCTCCGCTGTCTATAAATGCAGCCTATTAGCGTTTTATTATCCATACCTGCAGTTCCATGTACGTCCTCAGGGGGCACCGTTCATAAAATGCAATTTCTTTGGCTGGGTCCCTTTTGTGGTGACATTATTTTAAACAAGACATTAGTTTACACTGAAACTTAAAACGTATCTCCCAACTGTAGCCCTTTTTGAGTTCTTTTCTAAGAAGGTTCCGTCTTCTTTTAGTAGCTTTGAATGTTTGCCCAATCAGAGCCGGCCTTACGGTGTTCTGGTGCCCTGTGCGGACTACCCCTCTGGCGCCCCCCCATCCCCTTCTCTCTGTCCCCCCCACTCTGCCCCTTCTCACTGCCCCCCCACTCTGCCCCTTCTCACTGCCTCCCCCCTGCCCCTTCTCACTGTCCCGCCTCTGCCCCCGTCCTCTGCCCCTTCTCACTGCCCCCTCCTCTGCCCTTCTCCCTATCCTTACTTACCTTGTTGCCGGAGTCCTGCAGTGGGAGCGGGAGGCGTCCGTCTTCCCGATCTGCCGCGGTGCGCGCTTCACAGCTGAGCGCCAGAAAAATTCCGGCGCTCAGCATGAAACGCCGCGCACCGCAACGGAGTCACGGAGAGTGAGGGGCGCCGAGCGGTTTCTGCAAAACTTCACGAGCGACCGCTCCGCGCCCCTACCCGGGACTTAAATGGAAACACTGTTTTTTTTGTTTGTTTTAACTTTATTTAACATCCTCCATGTTAAATAAAGTTTTTAAAAAAACTTTATTTAATATGGAGGATGTTGAATAAAGTAAAAAAAAAAAACAAAACAAAAACCAATGCTTTAATTTAAGTCCCGGGCAGGCGCCCCTGTTGCCATGGCGCCCTGTGCGGGCGCACAGGTCGCACACCCCTAAGGCCGGCCCTGTGCCAAATAAATCGTACCTTAAAACTAAGGTACTAAGGTTCCTGTTACTAAAACCCTTTATTCTTCACCGGTGGAAAAAAAAGAAACCAAGTATGATTGTCCCTTTAACTCCGCGGCAAAGCAGAATTCTCCAGCGGACCCCTACAAATGGCGGTTAGATTTCCCTCATGCACCTTTTGTCCCCGCGCTGCATTCCTGCATAATGAAAGGAGCTTCCTGTGGATTTCTTACCTCGCAAATCTGCACAGCATCTGAAAACGTTTGATGTTCGAAGACAAGAAATTCAAGAAAATCCATTTTGAAGGCATTAATCGTTAAAACATAAGCAGTGTTTACATTTAGATACAAAGTGATTTCTCGGGACCTGCAGGGTTTATACTTCATGTTGACGTACTTTAGATTGATTCCATGTGTGCCCCGTCGAGAGCCAGATGAACAAAAAAAAAAAAGCCCCAAAACTCTGTATTTTCCTTTTAATTCCGCTTAATTTTCATAACTGGAAAATTGTTAAACACGTGTCGTTTTACATTTCTTTTGATGTTACAGGGAGGGACCGGCTTAACATCCGCAAACAAATACTCGGCTAAGGGAGTATTTTCAGATATAGCGGGGTGTACTCGGAACGTGTTGCTTTAGAACTTTGGATTTTAGTTAATTTTAGATTATTCTGATGTTACATTTTGTTGTGTTTCTTAAAAAAATGCACACAAAAAAAGCAGTTTCAAATAACACAACATTGAGCGTGTAGGTTTTGCCCACATTGGAAATGGTTTTATGAAAACGAAACAAATTTGTTATTTAGAAGCGGAGCTGAAAAGTTGGATTTAAGACTTTTTTCTTGTAAACCAAGCAATCGACTTACCCAAACATGGGGCAAATCCAGGCTGGGTGAAAGGACTCCGACATTGTGTTCGGTATTGAGTTGTGATATGATATTAGAGAACAGGCCAAGTTTTGTAAATCTCGTAAAACCTTGAGGTTGGCTTTTTTTCTCATAAAAAAGGAGTAATTTCTGTGAAGAAATATTAAGTTTCCTGGTGTCTTGTCACGCAAAGATCATTTTTTTTTCCATTGTAAAATTCAGCCATTTCATTCATATTGATTATTTATTTTCTTCTTCTTTTATTTATATATTAATCATGCAGTATATCAGATTATATAATACTAGTACCGAAGTAGAGGATATTTAACAAATAATAAGAAATATTTTAAATAATAATATAATATAATAAAGAATAATATAATAATAATAATAACACTGAAACACAGGGAACTTATTGTGGGGGTGGTTATTCTGCTGTCAAGTTTGCAAAGTGGTCTTATCACCATAGCAACCAAAAGTATGGTCCGATCAACAAGAAACAGCTCTTTAATGTTCAGAATATGAATGTTGTAAAGGATGAACATAATGTCAAGATTATATAGAAAATATTATGTCTTATCTATACATCACAGTCTCGAGGTCGTTCTTGTACCTTTTTTTCTTGCCATGACCATACCGACAGATTAACCCGACCCCACCGACCATCAAAGTGTCTAATATTTTACATATTTAACATTGTCATTTTTTCCATGTACTTCACTTTACATATTTTAATTTTATTCACATCCTCCTGTCGTGTTTTTCTTTCCGTTTTGTCTCTTCGTTTCCATCCCTTTTCCCGGTACTAGTAACTAAGAGACGCAAGGCGCATCTACGGCGATTGGACCGGCGATGGACGCTGGGTGGCATAGTCAACAGGCAACAGAGCCGAGGTGAATAGAGATGTGCTGATAAAATAATAAAATATACGGTTCTTATAATGGCCGTCACACGTTGTGTTGTGTACACGTCCACTGCTGAAAAACCTGAGTGGGTTTAACCATATAATGGGTCAACTAGTTGTAAGAAACACATGGGTTTCGAGGTCATCGATTGCGTTTTCAGGAACATTAAACATCTTCATAGAAATTCTGATTTCTGAACACGTAGAACCAAAAAATTGCTTTTTTTGTCTATCCCTCAAGTACCACAATCATCATTTCTTGCATGCTTTTTCTTGCATGGCTGGTGGCGCCTTCAAGGCTATTGCGTCATTGTTGACCCTATCGCTTTGTATATCTTTGCACGCATATATGCTTTAAAATAGATTAAAAGTCCTATTTTTTACCATTGGAACATGTATTTTTGTATGTATATTTTTATTTATAAAATTGTATAGTAAAAAGGAAGCGCCGTAATAACAGGCACTGTAGTCATACAGACACGATATGATCGGGGTGCCTGCGTACGTTCGGAAAATAAGTTCCTTGCCGATGGATTTAAAAAGAAAGCCCCTCTAATTGAACACATAAACCAGGCAGTGGCAGAATACCAATTAACTGCCCCCCCCCAAAAAAAAAATTATAAAAAAAAAATATATATATATATATATAAATATATATATATATATATATATATATTTAATGATATATTATAGAACAATTCCCAAGCTCCTGTGAAATCTTAAAGTTTCTATACCCCCGACAAGAAAAAAATGAGGGATTTTTATAATTAATAAAGAAGCATGGAGTCCCCTTGAGTCCGTAGAAGATCATTTTGCCATCCCTATAAGAGAAAGAGGGTGCCTCTAGCACCATTTGGTTTCTATAATTGTCTAAATTAGACTAATATACATCTTTTATCCAGAAAAAGCTCCTCATATTGTTGTTTGGTTCCTCGTAAGTGATAACAAGTTTGAAAACTCAAAAAAAAAACTTTTTTCCCTAGCTTTTTCCATTTGTCCCTGTGCACCCAAATACCTGCCCGTGGAATAAGCGCAGTGTATCCTCGTATATCAAATCCCTGTTCAGGTTCATTTTTAATTCTAGAGGAGCAAAAGACCTCCAAAAACCACAACTTTCCAACGCCGCCGCGCATATCGATTTCCCTCTGGAGTGTAGAAATATTTTCCAAAAAATAAGAGAGATAGACAGAGTGAGAAAGTAAAGAGACCGAGGGAGAGCGCTGACATAAAGGGAAACTTTAAAAAAAACTGCGACGATCTGGGGAAAATGGGCTTTACTGAGTGCATTAAGAGATCTACGTTCATATTTGAGAAAATGCGGCATCTTACAGAAAAAGCTGACTCTAAAAGCAGGAATTTCCTGGATTTTATATGGAATTGGATGTCATGCTTGAGTGTGTATGGACTCACTATATAAATATATGTTAACTAGTGCATGTGACGGCCGTGAAAATGACGTGTCTCCTCCGTCACCCTCAATCTGTCCCAACCCCCCGATTTTGCTCCTGCACAGGGCTCTTCTCCCACATCATAGATCTCTCCTCACACACGTCTTTCCTCTTACGCTCCTTATCTCTCCCTGACGCTGCTCTCCTTCCTCTTCCCAATCTCCCCCTGACTCCTCAGATCTCTCCCTCAACGCTGCTATCCTCCTACATCCCCAATGATTCCCCAACATTCTTTTCATTCTATCCAACACTGTTCTCCGTCTGTGCCCCATTCTCTTCTTATACCCCCATTTCTCCTCTACAGTGCTCTCCTTCTGTGCCCCGATTGCTCCCTGACATTGCTTTCATTATCTGCCCACAATCGCTTTCCGACACTGCTTTCCTGCTATGCCCCAATCTCCCACCGACACCGCTCTCCTTCTATGCATCCAATTTCTAAGGCTCAAATTTCTCCACGACACAGATCCCTTGATCTCTTCCCAATGCTGCTCTCCTTCTATGCCCCTGATCTCGCACCGACACCGCTCTCCTTTTATGCCCTCAATTTCTTCCCAACCCTGTTCTTCTTTTAAGGCTCCAATTTCTCCCCGACACAGCTCTCCTTCTGTGCCTCAATCTCTCCCAAATGCTGCCCTCCTTCTGTGACTCTGATCTCTCCCTGACACCGCTCTCCTTCTATGCCCCTGATTTCTCCCCAAGCACGGCTCTCCCCACACAATTGTAGTCACATGATATCATGTCTTCTATTATCTAAGTCAGGGGTAGGCAATCTTCGGCACTCCAGATGTTGTGAACTACATTTCCCTTGATACTTTGCCAGCATTATGACTGTAAGAGCATTCTGGGAGATGAAGTCCACAACATCAGGAGTGCCGAAGGTTGCCTACCCCTGATCTAAGTTAACGACCCCCTAAAAATATCATTATTTGAGTATTATGTGCATGTACAGACAGTATATTTATGCCCGAATGTGTTTTTGTAGTTGCCTCCATGGTGTTGTTTGCCATACGCACGAATGCTGCTTTTGCCTTTAGCTGTATTTTTTGTTGAAAAAAACCACACAGTTTGATTTGTGTGGTTTAAAAAATGACCACTGAAAATACGATGAGCAGCTTTAGTTTTCATGATTATAATAATTTAGGCGTCTCTTAACACTGTATTCCAATTTCACAATAAAAATAGCATTCAAACAACAAAAGTATGTGAATGGAGGCCAATTTCATAAGTGCTGCTTCATGACAAAGACCACATTGTGTTTATATATAAAGATATGGGTTTCTATGTTCCCCTGCTTGGCTTCCATTCCTTTTAATGAATTTTAATGCAGATGCAGGCATATTTCCGTATTTCTTATTAAAATATGCTATTTTTGAAAACAAATAATAACTGTGAATATTCTTGCCACATGTTGAACTTTCCAAATATGTCCTTGATCCTGTTCCATCCCAATAATGACATGGTGTGGTTGATATACCAGGAACGAACAATCGTTCTCGTCCATAAATCACGGTAAATGCTAACTTTTATGACGGGTGAGGGCAAAGAATTAACTTTCAGCTGTTACTGCACTAAAATCCCTACAATCCTTCGCCAGACGTAGTGTACGTCCCACAAGTCAAACCTTTTGAAGTTTGCCCTCCATGCTGTTCCATACCAGTACTTGCGTGGTTAAACCTACGAGGACTGTGCAGTCCTTCACGTCCATGCATTCTGTGACCCACGTTTATTAAATGGCTTCATGGCTTTTACCAAACTGGGGAGTTTTATCAGAACAAAAACAGATGGGTCAGCGCAAAATCCCTTACTGGAGAAGTGGTTAAATGGGCTAGAACCTGCGGAGACTCCTGGATTCATGCTGGCCAAAGCTCATATGTAAAATTAGTAGCCTCAAACTTCATTAATCCCACCGTTCTATTTCCTCATAAAATGTTCAGGGAGACAATCAGAAATAACACATAAAATAGAATATTCAGCACTCTGGGGATCTACTGGCTGATGGGACTTATTGGCGATGTTCTCCACAAACCTAGACTACGTCTACATGGCTTAACAGATCCCATACAATCACTATGTATTGTGGACGGACAGATAGCTTCTTGTGAAGGAGTGATGTATTCGGTCTTGGGCATGCGTCTGGATTTCTGTCTCTAAAGTGAGCTGCATCCATGTAATCCTTGACACTGAGAGGACTATCCAGCTGGAGGTGCGCAGGCCAGATGTAGCCCTCGAGGGCCTTTTCTGCTATGTCCCCCGCCCCGGCCAAGAACTTGATGCGCTTTATTATATCACGTTTTATAAGAGTCCCACCCATTCGCTCATTAATGCTTTAAAATATCTCCATTCCACCCCATAAAAAAATGAAATTGGATAACACTGTTTATCAGGATTACGCCAAGTCTTTCCAATGCCAACCGTGAATTTGTAGCACCAGATGTGTTCAAAGCTGACATTGGCATCCTCATTTGTTCTCCGGGTTGGAGGACCTGTTACTCTCATGACCCTCAGCCAGCTCATAAGCAGGTCATGCTATAGAAAAGGGTTAGTTTATTGAATAAAATCCCCGTACCGTCCAGTTCTATTGGGCTGCCTCTAATTCTACCGCCCCGTTGTTCTACACGCCTTTTAGAATGTTTCTTTAGAACGCCGTGTTTGTCACACTGTGACTTGTTGCTTCTCTTCTGCTTTTAAATAGGAACCAGCTGGGTGGATTCCAGCCTAGAAAGTCCTGGTATATTTGCTTTTTGTGTGCCATAACATATCACTCAGCAAATATCCGTATGTAAATAACAAGACAATCCACCTATAGCGAGGCATGTGTTATCCATTAATATGCTTGGTCTTTATGTTAATATCCAGAGAGCAAAATGTTTAAAGTGTTATACAACAGAACGGGTAAGACTTGTTACACATTATCAGGCCAAATATACAACTAATTCTGTCCATCCCGTCATGGCCGTGGTCAGGGTTATATATTGTCCAGTTCCAGCAGGGACAGGGTTAAATAGTTGTAAACAGATACAACCGTTTAGCTATTTATATTGCATTCTTAGGAAAAGAGCAATTTTTGACAGCTGTTCTTTCGCCTATAAGACCCTTGCCGTCGCCACATGACCTGCAGAGCATTTCCATGAAAATTCCTCTGCAGAGCCGTTTGGCCTTTGCGGGTTGATTGCGTCTATAATTATTAGTCCTTTGTTATTGGTTTTATCGCCAACAACAGATGGATCTAACCTGTTATTGAGCTTTTCCTCCTTTTTGCAACATTAATGGTTGTGAAAATAAGCCTAGAATATTAAGTGAGAAACCCTGCGATATGAGCAAATGCGTTCAAACTTCAGAATTCTGTTTAAAATCGTTCAGTCCATAAGAGAAGATATTTAGGAGCAGCCAATCCAAAGAGGATCCTGAATGTAACTTTAAAACGTTAAAAGTTTGAAGTGGATCCCCAAATGCAACCAAAAGCAACCACTTGAGTTTTTGGGATGATTTTGGCTTTTTTGGAGGCCTCGTTGCTTAGATGAATCATTTATGGTTTGCAAGTAATTTCCCCATCTTTTGTACTATTTTTGTATTGTGCTAAAATATGGACGGAATAATCAGCGCTGTTCACCAAAGTCATTCGAAATTTGCCAAGATTTATCGGGTGCGATGTGGCCTTTTTAAGATTGATGCCGTATTTGTTATGAGCTGCCTGTAACCGTCGAGCCAAATAAAAATCCAGAGCAATCTAGAATTCAGGTATTTGTAAAACGGCCAAATTCTGGTGATAAATCGTGACAGATCTCTGTAATTTTAGGATTTTAGCTGAATAACTTTTTCTAACTTTTGCCAGTGTGCTTCATTTGGTGTCTTTCTGCAAGTAACATAAAGCAGCTTCTTCTAACCCTACAAGCAATAATATTCTGAGTTTCATCACTGCTTCCGCTAGGCCCCAGGCCCCAGGCCCCGCTTGGTTGTCGGGCACCCCGGGCGAATGCCCGACAGCTTACTGATGCGTCATAAAAACTCAGCTGGTAGCTACCCCATGGAAAACACAATGAGGGGTTAGGGTGATTGCTGGGACGAAATGGTAAAAGTGAAGCATGACCGCCATGGTGACCGCATTACAACAGCCTGTTAGTTGTCATTCGATACATTGTCTCTATGTGTGGTTCTTTCATTGTGAGATCGATGTGCCGATATTGTGGCGAGTATAGATCTGTCTAACTGAGTAACTCATTAAAGATTGTTGAGTAACTCATTAAACAGAACACGGGAACTTGCATTAATAATTTATTCTGTTACAACCAGAAGAGAAATATGTCACCATCCAACCGTACACCAGCCAAGGAAAAGATGAAATCGGGTTCGAGAAAGATGTCACCGTGGAGGTCATCCAGAAGAATTTAGAAGGATGGTGGTATATCAGGTAAGACTTATTCCCAAGTAATCCATTAGTCTTAAATTCTAACTCCAGCTCTTTATCACGGGTTTTTATCTGTGTGTTAACATCAAGAGCTCAGCGCTTCCGATGGGAATAGGGGTGCTCAGTGTGCCGGTTTCCAGATATCCCCATGATGCTAAAGGATATTTTGGAACACGTTTGCCGCATCTCGGAATTTTCCTGCTGATAAATGGGGAAAATCGTGGCCGCAATTGCAAGGACTGCAAGTCGGGTTGTAATATTAGAATTCTGTAACTGTTCTCCCTTATTCCTTCGTTCTGTATTCCTACACGTCGTTCCAGTCATAACAAGGAAGATTTAACTCTATGAGTGCTGATCATCATCCTCAGCCATATGTGCAAGATGTACGGTCTGCAGTGTTTTTGTCAAGGTCCAAGCGAGTGGATAAATCAAGAGAGAGTCTAGTTTTCAATTTGATGGCAACAGTAAATTATTTATGATGTCATACGGATAGTTAAGCTGTAGTTTTACTTGGTCTATACATATGCAAGCCCATTGGCTTTCCTCGGTAATGCTTTCCACATTTCTCATTGTTACACAATTTGAATTGTTTGATTACATGTCACTTACGGTGCAATCATTGCCTTTCAGAATGGCGTATAACATCTGTTTTGAGAGTTTTAATGGACTTATAAAAGTCTCTTTGGTTATTTTCTGAAATGAGGCAAAGTTATGCGCCGGCAAAATAATCTCTAAGAAATTCTTCCTCTTGGTATCCCAAATCTCCGACATGTAGTGATAATTGATGATATTTAATAAATTACAGCTTTGTAAACTGAATTTAATTATTGCCGTGTTCCCTTTGTCAGTAAGCCAAAGGTGGACTTTAAAGGCAACTACGATTGATTATTCCAGATCATTTTGATGAAGATGCCCATTGGAGGCAGTGCTTAAAAAAGCTTACCATAAGTTGCAGGACATAGTAAGATACAAATGGCTTGGAGAACAACTCTACTGAGAATGGACACCCGCTTAATAGCCTACTCTACGGTGCGCCTCCACTCAGGAGTGTCTCAAGTTTTAGCTTGCTTGTCCCCAGACCCCAATGACCCCAGATGTACTTGTTGGTCTTCATGGACCTTGCCCCTGTGATTGGTATCTCTCTAGGTACAAGTAGCAAGAAGGTCCACATCTGGACATCTGGAATAACACCGAAAACCCGAGACGCACCATAGCGCAGACTTTAAGGTGGTTGTCCATCCTCAGTTGAGTTGTTCTCAAAACTTTTTGTTTATTTCACCCTTCTGGGATTTTTTGGGGTCCCCCTCATAGGTAAAGGTCAGTCCAAACGTAGGCCTCCTTGCTCTTGTCTGGTTTCCATTATATGCTCCAAACTGAATCGTTACCCCAATGGTAATTGGCTTCCCTCGGTGCTAAAACCAGTTTGCCTCTCACATAACATTACAATTCAAAGAGTTCATATAATAATTGACTCTGTTTAATAATATTAAATGCATTCTAAACTGGAAACCTGTTCAGAAACATCATTTTATTATTCAGTCTCTAGCTTTTTTGTGGATTTTATTACTTTTTTCATCATACATTTTTTAAATCTAAATTAGAACGATGCAAAAATCCTGGCCAAGTGAAAACATTCTGGAAATAGCGGAGGAGTAATTGCCGGATATACACTTCCTTGCTTGTGTATATTTCAAAGCTGACTTTTTTAAATGAGACAAAAAGAAGTGTAGTAAACCGAGCTCAGCGTAGCGTTAGATTCCAAAATACATGGAATTGTTTCTCGGTGAATGCCCGTTGATACAATGTCTCTAGGAAAATAATTACTGGGTTTTAAGCTTCCAGAAAAATAAACTTTCTCAATTAGTGAGGGGCAGGGGCCACTAAATATTTACCTTCTCTTTTTAAGGAGGTCAGTGTCTGATGCTTATAATGGACTACAACCTTTACATAGTAATGTATGTTGAAAAAAGACCCATCGAAGTTGAGCCTTTCTACTTATTCTTTCTGCTTTTGATCCAAAATTAAGCATTTTGCCCCTTAGAGGAAGAGAAAATTCCCTTTTTGACTCCAAAAGGCAAGCAGATTTCTCCTTGGATCAATAAGCTCAAAAATCTTAATGATTGTTCTGTCATTTTTAGCCCTTCCAGAAAAGTTATAAGAGCGAGCCCCTGCTAGAGTGAGGGGGGCTTCCACAACTCACTAATACCCAGAAAATATTATTAAAATGGGTTACAAAACACCCGCTGTGCTCCGGATGAGGTTGAGTTAATTTGGGAGACTCACGTCGGAAATCTGCTTGACCCACAGAGCCCCCACGCAGGGCTTCAGCCCCCTTGGCGCCCTCTAGTGACATCCCTTGTTATTGCAGAACTCCAAGGCATTTAACCATCAGACAAAACATTTCCATATTTAGGTGCCGATGCCCGAGGCCAGTCCATCCCAGCCGTGCCTTCACCAGTATGCTCCAGTTTGTCAGTAACAAAGCACTCTGTGTGTTTCCGTTGGGTCATACATTACCCGTGTGCACTCAGAAGAGCCAACCTCCTTCAAGAATGCCCTGCTTAATGTATAATTAAACCGGTGAGATAATGTATTTAGCTATGTGCACCAGTTCAGTCTTGCAGGAGATGCTTACTGGGATTGGCCCATTAACGATATATACGTTAACATCCTATTCCTCCCACGCTCGCTCACTTTAGTGAATAAACACTAATGTTTCATTTTTTTACCCATGATCAGTGGATATTATCACAAAAATAGTGGATATTACCAATCGTGTAATTGCACATAAATCTTTATTTGCAAAGCATACATTTCTCACTTTTCTTTCCTTTTTCTGCTTTGTCAGTCCGTAGACTCAATTTTTTCCCAAAACTTTCGTATAAAAAGGTGTTCCAACTACTTAAGAGGAGTTAGCGATCTTATTATAAGCCCATAAGCCACCTTAAATATTATGACAGGCTCCACCTTAAACGTGCATTATCATAACATTCCTGTACATGTGTTGATCATCATTTCTTGTCTTTTTTTCTCATTACTTTCCTCTGGAATTATACCCAAAGCAGCCAAGCTGGAAAGCAGATGTTGGAAGCTGCTGCAAAGATACACTTACACTGATTCTTGGAGTTTGCTTCACTTTAAGTACAATTTCGTTTTGCGTCATATACACCAAAGCATCTTAAATAACGCAGCGCGTGGTGCAGTCATCATTATATGTAATTAAAATTAGCTGTAATTATTGATTACTTCGTCCAGTACGGGAGAACCCATCTGTACTGTGAGTATATGGATATTCCGGAGGACTTCCAAAGAAGGGCCGCTAAACTCGTGCATGGTCTACGGGGTAAAAGTTATCAGAAAACACTAAAGGATCGCAACAAAAAGATAAGAGAGAAAGAATATGATGAAAACATTTAAATATATAAAGAAGTTTAACAAAGTACAGGGCATGTAAAAATATTTTAAGGATGTTGATCTTCTAGGATAAGGAGTTATATTCTAAAATAAGAGGGCCAAAGGGTTAGATGTAAGAAAGTATTTATTCATTGAGAGGGTGGTGGATAAGTGGACCAGCCTCCCGGCAGAAGTAGTGGAGATTATCACCATGAAGGAATTTAAAAATCTAAGGGATAGGCACTGGTTTATAAAACAATTCAAGGTTTTGAGATCTCCGAGGAGGTCGAAAATTGGGTAGTGTGGAGGGGAGAAAGTGGTCGGTTGATATTAATGTCATGGACGTTAATGGCGCGCTAAGAAGTTATGGCTTATTAGGATCTGTAATGGAGGCATTTCCAGCGGGTGTTTGGAGTCTTACAATGCTAAAGATCTCATATCGGAGTTTTCATAACATGAGTGTACCGTTTTAGGAAGCTCCAGCCTATAATAATCCTTGGAGCTCCATGATGCATTTGCTGAGATGTTGCAACATTGTTATTGCAGGTATCAAGGTAACGAGGGCTGGGCTCCCGCATCCTACCTGAAAAAAGCCAAAGATGACCTCCCGTGCAGGAAGAAGAATTTGGCCGGCCCCGTGGAAATCATAGGAAACATCATGGAGATCAGTAACTTGCTGAACAAAAAGCAGTCGAACGAAAAAGAGGGTCAAGGAGGAAACGAGGGCGAGGAACCCCCAATAACCAAAAAGGAAATCAGCTTGCCCATACTTTGCAATGACTCCAATGGAAATTCCATGATGACGTCGGAGAAGCAACCCTGCAAGGTGACCCCGGGATCTCCGGCCGTGGCCAGGATCGCTCCCCAAAGATCTGAAATAAGTACGTTACCGCGAGCTTGTAGTGTGTTTGTAGGAGACCAGGTCATGATATTGTAGAAGCTACAATTGCACCGCGATAAATTGCAACCGGCCCAAGTGGATTTTGACGAGTTTATATATATTTGTTTATATTGGAGTAGTAGGAACTGACTCATTGGGGGGGTAATTGCAGCATAAGGTGAATTTCTGGAGCTTAATAGGTGCAGCTACCATGGAAACCGATGCTTCATATACCACCGTCTTTCTATATAACCCCCAACTTGCCACTTATAGCTCTACAAATGTTAAATTAAGACAGCAGCGACAAAAACATCAGCCCCCAGTAGGCCTTTGGTTGCTTGCGCAGTTCATATATTATTCCTTTTGTAGTTGAGTTAAGGAGCTGCTTAAACCCCGTAGGGTCTCACTCAGCTGTTTCTTGTTAACTCCGGAATGCTGCTTTTCTTAACATTCTGATTCAAAAAATCCTGCTGAAAACCTGAGAAATGTCACACTATGCTCTATCTCTCAAGAATAACCTGCGGCAGGTGCTGCCGAAATCATATCACAGGGGCTACAAGGAAAACCAGCCTTTGTTTTATTCTACCTACCGGGTGGTTGGAAAGCAAACTGTCCCGGTGGGAGCCGTGTCCCACCACCTAAACATTTATTTCTGAAACAAACGGTTCTCCTGCCATCATCTTGCATTAGATGACACGTCGCAGTAGAGATCTCCGCTGTTGTATTGCATCACTGATCACTCTCAAGATGGTCATCGCTTACATCATATATATATACATTTTAAGGCTATTAATTATTGGAGATTTAAACCCAAAACCTGACATTTCCTCATAATTTCTGGTGTTCATTCTACATAAATACCCTTTTCTAAAGACTTTTTTTTTTCTCCCTTTTCATCCAGGTTCTCCGAATTTAAGAACGAAACCTCCACCTCGAAGAGAGTCCAGTCTGGTTTGTATTTTTGTTTTTATATTTTTTTTGGTCTTTTGGGACCCCCCACCCCCTTTGTGTTTCCTCTAATTAGTTAGGCATGTGAACAATTCAGTAATTAGTAAAAATTGGATTGGCATCCACATGTATAATTTACAGAATCCTTACTCATTATAGTTAATGCGGCTGTTACGGACATTTAGCACGAAAACGCACACATAGGAAGTTTAAAAGTTCACGAGGAGAGAGTTATAAAAACAAATCATCTACAAAAGAAGGTTAGGACACCTTTAACCCCTTAATGACTAAGCCCGTACACGTATCGGCTCAAATGCATTGTTTTCAATGGGTTTATGGACCGCCCATTGTCCTTAAGGGGTTAAAATAATGGCCAAAGGAATTGTAAATTCGGCATAACATTTAAACCGCTCAGAAAAAAAAAACTTCTATGCAAATCTATCGTGTTTTCTGCAAATGCAATATTAGTTAACTTTGACATTTTTTTTTTGACAGTTTATGAAATATTAGCCAAAGCACAAAGTTTGATAATTACAGAATATCCCGATTACAGTTTGTTCTTTGTACACGTCGGTCTTGGAGTATTACATATACTGGTATATTGTTTTGCAGGGATTCCAGTTACCAAAACCCCCGGAGCCTCCATCAGTCGAAGTTGAATATTACACGATTGCCGAGTTCCAATCCTGTATATCGGATGGAATCAGTTTCCGAGGAGGTCAAAAAGCAGATGTAAGCAAACATGAGTTTCTCTCCGACAAAAATACTAAGTTTTACCGAAAGAGAGGTTTTTTTACCTCCCAATGCAGGAGCTTAAATAAATACATTAAAATATTTATGTCCCAGGATCACCATTGCACCCCCACTCGGCGATGCATATATTATTAAAATGATCTAAACTGCTAAGACCACTCAGTATCCAAAATCCATTTTATTATTATTATAGTACTCGCTGTCCGCAGATTCTTTTGTCTGCGTTGTCCAATTTAAACAAAAAAAGAACGATTCTAGATCACTTTGAAATATAGAATTATATGAATTCACAAACTTAACATTTAACTAAGTAAAAAAGCCAACTAAAATACATGAGGATATTGTCCTTCTAAGAAGCGATGCCGTAATACATTTTTTGTAGCATAAGAACCATTTATTTTTGTGTAAAATTGTGAGCATTGAATATCCGGTATTTCATTTTCAGGTGATTGATAAGAATTCAGGTGGTTGGTGGTACGTTCAAATAGGTGAAAAGGAGGGATGGGCACCTTCTTCTTACATCGACAAAAGAAAGAAACCAAATTTAAGTAGGAGGTCGAGTACCTTAACGAGACCCAAAGTTCCTCCTCCCGCACCACCCATCAAACCAAAAGATGCAGAGGAAAGAGCTGCTCATGGAACCAGTTGCTCGGAAGAATCCAGAGATTCCCCTATAAAGCAAAAATACGAAGAGCCGGAATACGATGTTCCTGCTTTTGGGTTTGAATTAGAAGCAGAGATAAACGAGTGTTCGTCCCAAAGTCACATTGATGACGTCATCGTAGAAAGTATGTTCCAACCCTCCAAGCTTTCGCCTGTTTCTACTCTCCAAAGAGCGAAATTCAAGGTTGGCGAATCTACCGAAGACGTCACAAACGAAGAAGAGACCATTTATGAAAATGAAGGTTTCCGACCTTATGGGGAAGATTCCGTTTCGAACAAAGAATTCCGTGGAGATTCAGGCTCGCAAAAAGGGTCTTCGGCGATACAGAGAAATTCTCCTACTGCAGCCACATCAAAACCACCTCTCTTGAAATATAAATCAGAAAAAAATATTCAGCAGGAAACAGGTAAAAGCGTCTCATTCTCAACTGTTGAGGAGAAAAAGCCAAGGTCAGCTTCAGATGTTGGTTCGAGTGCATTGCAGAAGGCTTGTTCAAAGAATGATCTGGAGCAAAAAGCGGGAGTGATATCTTCAACCAAAGCAAAGCCGTCGGTTAGACCAAAGCCCTTCTTAAATAAAGCGGACTCCCAAAAACAGGATAAGATGGACATTAGCAGCTTGAGGCGCCAGCTCAGACCAACAGGACAGCTCAGAAGTGGACTTAAAGGTTCTAAAAGTGAAGACTCAGAGCATCCACCAAGGACAGCTTCCGATGATGCTGAGAGCACTCCGAGAAGAAGCTCCGTGGATTTTCCAGGTTCCTCCCGCACTATCATTTGCACAAATAACAAGAATGAGGAAAGCAACGAGGAGCAGAGGATCGTTTATAAAGCCACCAGCAGCTACCAAAAGGTTCAGGATTCGGAAATAAGCTTTCCGGCAGGAGCCACCGTAGAACTCATTGAAAAACAAGACAGTGGTTGGTGGTATATAAAATACAAGAACTTGGAGGGCTGGGCCCCCTCACACTTTCTAGAGCAGGTGGACAATAAGCAATGTGAGACCTCCTCCACTACTGAGTCGGATTCAGTTAAATGTAAAAAAACTGAAAACAAGTCAAACAGCCTGGAGAAGATAGAAAGAAGAGTGCAAGCTTTAAATACTATTAACCAAAGCAAGAGAGCAACACCTCCAGTTCCTTCAAGGCCTCCGGGAGGATTCTCCAAACCTCCAGGTCCAGCAAGCAATGTTGTAAAGTTGAGAAATGGGGTGAAACAATTAGCGGTCAGACCACAATCCGTGTTTGTCTCCGCACCGCCAAAGGATAACAGCATTTCTTGTCACTTGCGAAGGAATGAATCTTTATCCGCTACCGACCACCTGAGAACAGTGCGTCGAAACTTGTCTTTCAATACTACCCGTTCCCAGACCAACGGAACCAAGGCAAAGTCTCTCGATAAAACAGAAGCCGGCTCTTCCGAATCGGAGACGCCAGTTAGATCTCCGCAAAAGAATGGAATACCCGTGTCTACCGTCCGACCTAAACCCATCGAGAAATCCCAATTTATTCACAATAACCTGAAAGATATTTATGTCTCCATTGCAGACTACGAAGGAGATGACGAAACTGCAGGGTTTGAGGAAGGGGTTTCCATGGAAGTTTTGGAAAAGAACCCAAATGGCTGGTGGTACTGCCATATCCTCGATGGGGTCAAACCGTTTAAAGGATGGGTACCCTCAAACTACTTAGAGAAAAAGAATTGATAGTGTCTGAATATATATATGAATAACACCAAGGACATTATTAACGTAGGACTAGTGCTGAGTTTGGGATTATAAAATACTTGGTGAGCCAGTTTTAGGCGGCCATCATGGAAGGACATTTATAGACAAGCTGTATATCCGTACGTAAGGATAAATCTGTACGGATATTGGCAGCACAGGGTACAACATCCCACCTGGATTGTTTATCGTTTAAAAAAAATGCATATTTGTGCCTTCACTACAGCATCTAAACCTATACCAATTCTCCAAAATATCCAGGGAGCATTAAGGTGAAGCCCATTCACGAACCAGTGGCCCCTGTGGCAAGAAAATGGCAGCACTACAACACTAAGAAGATCTCTATGATCATTTTCTTTCTTTTTCTGTTTTGGGTTTTCGTGGTATGTTTTTAACATAATGCAAGCAGAATAATGTTTTTTTTTTTTCCTGCTTATTTTTTTATATTGTTTTTTTTTTTGTCAAGTATTTGTTAAAAAATGTACTTAAACAACGGTTTAGTAGAATCCTGGAGTACCGACAGGCATGGAAGCTACCTGCGATTCTTATGATAATTAAATTACATTTTTTTTTTCCCATTCCCAAAATTTACAGATTAAGTCACGCGGAGAAGTTTGATAACGGAAAAATATTTTGGTATTTAAGGTGTGCACTAACTTGCCGAATTCATACTATTGTACTGAGTAAAAAGCCAGAGTTGCCATTGGAATAATCCAGTTGTTCATAATAATCATGTTGTTTACAAAAGAAGCCATGGATTCTACAGAATTTTAATTTGTATATATTGGGTTTTTTTTACATTTATAAATGTATCAGGAAAGCGTGAATTAAAAATGGTTGAAAAAAAAAAACAGAACAATGCAAACCAAATTTGAAGTGGGTTTATTTGAGGAGGGGCTCGAGAGTTTATTTTTTTCACAGCATATGCTGGATGAGGCTGTCGTAAGTTTAGAAGCCTTCACTTGGCGGTGAAATGCGTTGGCCCGTCTCGTTCCCTCCGGGGGTTCTATAATTTACGTTTCTCCATAGCCCCCCACCCAGCTTCTATGGAAGGAGACCCCCGAGATATGTGTGTAAATATACATTATAACTCACACGTTCGGGCATTCTGTGGGTCTAACGTGTGCACTTGAAATGAAATATTAGAGCAAAAATGTCCTTGTAGCGGGGTTATCACCACGTGGAACGTTCCCCTTGGGTAAAATGGTGACATTGGATCAAATACCATCATTTGAATGGCCTCGTCACAGGCTAAACATGGTGATAAGACTCCTTCCATGCTATGCCTTGACTTTTATGTATTTCAAGTTGTGACGTCATACATTATATGGTCTTTCCCTTTCTTATTTTTTGGACGTAGATGGCAACCATTGGCGTTCTTGCCTCTGCGGAAGGTTATGTTTAGAAACTGATCCTGGTGCAAAGTTTGGAAAGTGGTCTGATAACACCATTTTTCACACTTTTAACCCCTTAATGACAAAGCCCGTACATGTAAGGGCTCAAAATGCATTGTTTTCAATGGGTTTAGGGACCGCCCATTGTCCTTAAGGGGTTAATTCATAACCTCCTATGAATTCCAAGGAGCTGCTAGCGGCGAGGAGGCTAGACTCAAGCCCTTTAAACAGACATTTAAATAAGCAGATAAATCCCGGCATTTTTTAATACACAGGCTACAAGTTATTTATTTCAATGAGGGATTGTCAGCCATACGTAGATAGTTAAAAAACTGATATTTTTAGGGTTAATCTTAACAGTGCTTCCTGAAGTTTTGTTTTTTTTTCTCTTTTTTTTAGTTTCAAAAACTTGTTGTTTTTTTTTTTTATGATGTGCGAACAGAGAAGTTGTGCAGGCTTCCCTGGCAGCCAAAGGGTTAATCGCATGCTTGGTTTAACTACCTAGTTGCTGGTTCTGAGGATCTCAAAGTGTCTTTTCGAGGGCTGTTGTCGAAATTGTCTTATGGAAGCACTAAATAGTTCTGCTGGACAGTATTAAAATAGAGTGATACATAGAATTATCTGCTAGACTGCAGTACTAACAGTAGCGAGTTAATGTTATTATTAATTTTATATATATATTATATGTGTGATTATTTTTTACCAATAATGATAAAGAAGTGGTTCATTATTTGAAAACGGATGCACTTTACAAATAACAAGTTACCCTCAAGTGCATTATAAAAACAAAGTGCAGTGTATACCGTACATAAAGCGGGATCTATTTGTAAAAATTATATATTTATAATTATTTAACAAAAGTCATTTTTTTTCATCGGAGGATGATACGCCGTTAATTTTTTTCGTAGCATGCTGAGCCTGAAATTGACCTGGAAATTGATTGGTTTATTAACTGGATTAGTAAAAGCAAAAAAACCCCCAAAAACACAAAGGGGGGTTATATGAGGGGGTTATATTTTAAATTCTGCCATTCACTGGTTAATTCTTCTATTTCCCTTACCCTTTTTCCAGCCATATCTCATTTGAGTTATTTTCTCTCTAATTCATTTAATTTCATTTATATTTCTGATACATATGCCTAATTGAAAAGAGTAACCAAGGCGCTCCATGCAAATTTTACTTATTCTCCCATGATGCACCAGTCCAAGCAGGAAGTCGTCAAATGCTTCCTGTGCTCTCTGTTTGCCGCAGTGCAGTTCCATGCCGTTATTCCCCTGACTATATGGTCAGAAAATAAAATTTTGAATACACACAAAAACCGAACACAAAATACAGATACTTTTTGGGAATCCTTAAGTAGAAAAAAATATATGTAATTTTGGGTGTAAATCGTTAAGATTGGGGTACAATCAAAAATTTGACAATTCTCTATAAATTCTTGATTTTCTAAGATTTGCCTGACACCTGAATGCTTAAACTGAGCCTGGTTAAATAAATTATTTAAAAGTATTTTTGCTTTGTTACAGTTACATTTTTAATTAAAAAAATTACAAAAAAGCCACAATACTTGAAATTAGGATGATAGGTAAAAGGATTGTGTTCAGGAAAAATGACCCAGATTGTTTAAACTGACACTGTGATAATAAAAATAATTTTGTGATTTTGATAATCAAAAAATAATAATTTAGCAAGAATTCCCATTGTTCGGAATAGTAAAAAAAATAATTCTAAAGGGAATAAAAATACAGAAATGTGCGTTAAAGGAGAAGGCTGCCCCCATGTGGTTCATTTTTACTGTAACATTTTTTTAAAAAAAATCTCAGCTGAGATTATTTTACCATAGTCAAGAGATAAAACAAAATTCCAAAAAAAAATCTTAATGGAAAAAATGTTTTTTGATGTATACTGCAATTTTCTTTATAATGAGCACTTCCGAGTTCGTTATTGATGTTATACAATGCCTGAATATATATTTTTAATATATGTTTTGTACTTTTTTGCATCTTTGTTTTTCCATTTGTAGCAATGTCACCGGATGTTTGTTTCTAATTCTATACTGTTATATAAATTTGACTCTTTTAGTGCCAAATGATAAAGCAACAATTTGCAATCTCCTTTTGCACTCAAAGAGACATAATAAAAAAAAGGGTAATTATACATACTGTTTTTTAAAGAGATTATGGGTTTATTTGCTAAATGGTGAGTTGTAGGCAGGAGGTACGGGCTGGCAAATTTGGCAAACTCCTGGAAGGCCAGTGACAGATAGCATGAGCTACTTACTTTTATTGACTCTCATGACGAGTCCAGCCGCACATACATCATGTAGCAATTGCTGGCCTTAATGTCCTTTTTGGCCCCCAGTCCGGCCCCGGTAAACAGGAATAGGCAATTTATCCATACAAAGACACTAGTGTGGGAAGTTGTGGTGCCTTAGGTACACTTGCGGAAATCTCCGCCACAACGCTTGTTGCTTCTCACACCTGATAAAAGGTCTTAACTGTATTAACTGTACATTACAAAAGGCCAACCCCAGCCAAGAATAGCTGATCTGGCCCTGTACCATGTATAATTAATACAGGGATATATATATATATATATATTTATGTTAGGTTTTGGGGCTTTAATTCATATTACCCTCAGGAAGGCTGAGAGTGATGGGTGTTCGGCTTCCCAAGTCCTTTGACAAACATTCTATATTTACTCTTTCTTAGAACCGTAGGATTCAGAGCTGATAGATCCCCCCTTCCTTTGTATTAATTTACCAAGAACGTTGACTATCCAACTTACTTTTCACCTTTTCTCTCTATTATTTAGTAGACACAGTACCAAGACGATGGCATTATATAACATTTTACAATCACTCTTAGATTTTTTTTAGCTGCGCGTTTTACTAAAATATATATGTATCTGATGCTTTATAAATTAAAGGACTGCTATTGCTTTTTTTATATCAAGTATATATGAAACACAAGGGATTTTAATAGAGCATCAAGTAGCCATCTATGTATTTCTATTTACCGAATCAGCATAATAGACTTAGTAGTATTTAAATTGTAGATAGTTTTTTAGTAACAGTTTATGCCCGGTTCCCGTTTACGTTATTTTATAAACCGTTTAAATTTTATTTGCATGGGAAAGAAAAAAAATAATTAAAAAGTTCATTAATCGGATACGTGCAATAAGAAAATATTTAAAAAATACGAATACAGGCTCCTCATCCAGGACTTTTAAGGAGGTTTGGATTAGTTAAGCCATGGTGGTGCCCATGGGATACTTCCACACCCTCAATAATATATATATATATATATATATATATATACATATATATATATATATATATATTTTTATATATATATATATATATTATATATATATATATATTTTATATATATTATAAATATATATAAATATATGTTATATATATATGATATATATATATATTTTATATATATTATAAATATATATATATTTTTCATATATATGATATATATATATATATTTTATATATATTATATATATATATATATATATATTATATATATTTTATATATATTCTATCACATCTTAGTACATCTCCCTATTGTATCCCTTAGAGCACCATCATGGTTTAACGAGACCCTCGGTGTGGTGTGCACAGTGTGAAAGTCAAATCTGATTAATGCACTCAGGAAACTTTTACGTTAGTTTCTGGTGGGGAAAAATACCCCAGGATGGGGCATTCAGTGGTGAGAACTACAGCTAGCATTTTTTGGCCTTATTTTTAATAAAATAATCATTATTTTCCATACAGCTCTATATGAAGCTGTTTTGAGCTCTATTTTTTATCCCAAGTGGGTGTGATTATTTTTTTTACTGTAATTTTTTTAAGCAACCGGATTTTTGCTGCTAATGCCTGGATATTTTTGAAAACATTTTTGGAATTTTTTTAATATTATTATTTTTTTTTTACTTAGGCAGGTTAGTCTCGTATGTATAGCCATACACCCCAAATGGGAGTTGTTAAATATTGGTCGAGTAACCTGTGCCCATCCTAGCAGCTGTTAAATTGCAATTCATATCACCCTCAGCCAACAACTGGTGTGCCACTGCTTTCCCTGTTGTTTGTAGGTGCTACATTGTAGGTGCTACAATCTAGCATAATTAACAAAGGTGATCCCTAATTTAGTTATAATTAACCAATTGGCTGTTATATTAACAGCCATTATTAACAAAAACATTTTTGTTTAGCTAAATCTACACACAATCATAGTTTGATTATTTTTTTTTCAGGAAAAAAACAGTTTTTTGGAGATCTTTAAGGGATAAAAATCCATTAAACTTATTTTTTTTAACTTATTTTTTCCTTGGGATGGATTTATTAAGCAGTGAAAAAAAATCTCTGCGTTCTGGACATAATGAATCCCCCCGATAATCATAAACACTTTCCATACGATGGACTTTTAATGTTTATTTTTAGATTCAGCACTGGGCTGGTCCCAAATGATTATTTTTTTTTTAAGTATTAATTATTGTGTTCCTGTTATTTAGCGGGTTCTAATGTAAGAGTGCAATTAATTCTTTTGTATAACTAGCTTCACACTGGTGTTTACAGATCTATCTTGAAAAATTACTCCAGCCACCACCGTCCTGAGTTGAGACTGCTGTTCGTTTGTAAAGAAGAAGTGATATCTACCTGTGATTAACCTTTTCAGTGCCGCGTGACACTGGAGGGGTTAAATAGCATTAGCAACAAAAAAAAGTGTTTTTACATCGAATTTAAACCTAGGGCAAGTAAGGGTTAATCTAATTGACTTGCCCAAAGGGTAAAACAGACAGGTAGCATTGCTGATTGGAACAAGACTTAGTGGGGAGTCTAAACATTTTAACGCTTTTTACCACCCCAAGAAATTAAAGTGTAACTGGAAATTAATAATTAGGTAATGGGAACGGTTACTAATAATTCCCATCATCCATAGATTACAGAGTGTATTATTTTCAATGTTGACCCCCCTTCTCCATTTTTTTTTTATGAAACAGAAAATAAGACATCCGTAAGATCAGAATCCACTGAGGTTAAGTGGACTAATTGTTTCCATTAGTTGTGATCAAGAATATGTTAATCTTTACAGCTGGGGGGAAAAGATACAAAGTTCAATCCGGGAGTAAAACAAATCTGCTTTACCCGACGCGGCAGCCTTCTGGGCAGAGGTACGAAGGTACAAAAGAGAACGGACGGGTTAAACAAAAACACTGTTGGGCAGCTCTTTCATTTTTCGTTGACATGTCGTTCCTCAGGCTCTTGGCTTCATTCTTGGCTCGCGTGGCTCTCAAACTGAACATGATCCACTACAGTCATGATCTGATAAAGGATCACATGAGTTTTAGTTCACCAATTGCTTCAGGGTTTGGAGGTGGCTTTTCCATACAACTAGAACATGACCTTCACAAACCCGAGCACAGGTCTAGAATAAGCCACCTATGTGGAGGCCACCGACATGAGCACAACAAAGCGGAATTTTAACACCGATGTTCCTGTTACATGAATGTGACGCGGAATTGTGATGTTTCAGCATTTGTCCTTAAAATGAATCTGTGGCATTTGTAGAATCACATAGAAACCAGATTGGGGGGAAAAGTATGGCGTCCGTTGACAGTGGTTCCATATTTTAGGGAATTGCTGGTTAGTCTATAGATATAACGTCAGCGTCATCGCTTCGTGCGTCATCCAAGCCATAGGTTTTTAAAGTCTTGTATTTGTGTTAATTCTACGGGATCTACACTGTTGAGGGGCAACTTTAAAAACCCATTTATCCTTCACGGTCGGCCAGTTCAGGCTTTTCAGCTCTCAGCCAGTGGCTGAATGGTAAAAGTTGAGATCAGGCAACTGTTGATATTCACAAATTGTGGGTTTTTTTACACTGTGACATCCAGCTAACTGTAAGCCGCGCGTGCGTAAGGCGTGAAAAATATATTTTTCATGTACACTGTATCACATGCCTTGTAACAGTTCTCCATCACTAAACTATAATAATATGTGATGTATTTTCTAGCTGTAGAGTTTAATGCGATTACTAATTAATATTCCGAGACGAGTCAATAAGAAGAGGGTTAGAAGAAAAAAGTCGAAGAGAGGTTTTTTGTAAGTGAATTGAGTGTCGGGTTGTCTATGTAGCATTTTGTATTTGGATGGTTAGTAGAAATGTCTGTATGAGGGAATGCGAAATGTAGCGTGAGAAAGACGGACGAATTTTAGACAAATTGCTGGGTTATGAGAGCAGTTTTTTTTTTTTTTTTAATTAAACAAAAAAAAAAAATTAAGAACATAGTAATTTTAAATAAAATCATCCATAGCGTTCTAGAAAATATGAGTGTAAAGTTTGGTGGGGGAAAAAAAAGGAATATTTTTAGAAAGTTGTGTTACTCTTGTGATTCTGCAGACAACTTACTGAACTTTTATCCAATGCCAGTTTAGATTTTTAACAGAAAGTTCATTTTTTGTAGGTAAAAAATAGACTGTTTTTATACAGATACATTCAAATGGAAAGTACGCTAGCACCAGATGTGCCAACAAAATAATTATTTGGGATCTTTATGTTTTATAGTGTATTAAATAAATTCCAAAAAAGATCGCCGATGAGGTCATAGTTCAATATAATTAAACAAAATAATACATTTGTGATGTAAGATAATAAATTGATGTTCTAACGTTTTACTGGTTATCATTATAATTTTATGATTATCAATGTTTTTGGAGTCACGTCTGATAACCACGTTAATGATTTTCGCCTCGCCCTATGGTATGGGAATGGTTTAACCCAACCTCGTCAATGACCAATCATTGGGGAGTAGTTGGGCCGCCAGTGTACTTAGTCATGTGGCCTTTCTGGCAAAGCTAGCCAACAACAGCTGTAGCGCTGTAGCGCGAGACATGTTGCAATTTTTAACCCTTCGCCTCTCAAACAGCTGTAAACTTCATTTTTTGCTCTGTGAAAAATTGTGATCATCTCCCAGTTGATCCCAGCTGATTTCTTGGACCAAAGTGGTGCTAAATGATCTTACATGTTGTAATATTTATGTTTAGAACAAAACATTTAATAAAAGCTTCCATTGTTCTGAAAAGTCAGTTTCCCCGTTCCCAAACTCTTCATTAACAGTACTCGTATTCGGCAGCCTGGCCGATATGACGCCGTGTTTCAAGAGCTTGGAAAGGGGAATAAACCAATCAAAGCTTGGAAACTGTAAGATATGATTTGTCGTTTTTTTAATAAAAATTTTTTTATGTTTACATTGGTTTTATCTTATACTTCTCTAAAACAATAAAGTTTTTGAGGTTTTTTTTTTGACAATGGGCTCTGTTTATTCATCGTCGTTATTTCACTTCTTATAAACACAAATTGTATCATTTTGTACCTCCCAACCTCCCAAATGCCCGAAGAGGGGTACTTATCTTTTGGGGGTGTGGCTAGAGGAGTGGCTGGGGTGGAGCTTTACCAAGACTTTTAATTCTGAGTTTCTTACCTATTTATATAATTTATAAACAACTTTTCTGCTGTTTCTATGCACAATATTGTGACTTCTAGGGCTGTAGAACCCTGTGATACCCTCAAACCCAGCAAAGATTTTGAGCTCCTAGAAAAGAGGGGCATTAGGGGAGAAAAAAGGGACAGGGACTCCCCTCCCCCCCCCAAACAGGGACACTTGGGTGTTATGTTTAGGTAAATACACAATTAACTAAGTGTTATTAATGGCACCCAGAGGCGTATCTAGGGTATGGCACCTATGGCTCCTGCCATGGGTGCCATTTGAAGGGGGCGCCAGTGAGCGGCTTTCAAACGCCGTCTTTTTTTTTTTTTTTTTATGCGGAGGAGAGAGAGGGGTGCCTAGCAACCAACTGAACTGAACTGAAGTTAAACCAGATTTAAAAATGTGTCCAGATCCCCTTGATACAAACAGAAACAGAAATAAACCTTTACATACATATTTAAAACCCTACACATTATCATCATATTTTTGCTACAATGTTTTTGCATACATGTAGAAGTAGTAATTAAATATGTATATGTACGTGTATATATTATTTAATGTAATAATTTACATGCAATGTATTATTATTTAATACTAACAATAATAATACATTACTAACTGCACAAGAGACAATGTATTAAGTAAAACAATTGAGTTTAAGGGGAAAAATAAATGACTTAATATTACTTAATAAAGTAATGACATAATAGTATTATTATTAGAATTAATAATAATAAATAATAATAATAAATAGTGCCTAGTACTGGAAAAAGCAGATGCATTGCTAACTATTGACATTTGTTACGTAGTTTGGCCAAAGTCCAATAATCAATTACGACACTGCTGTTAACCATAGAAATGGGAGGAAATATTAAAAAACAGTAACAGTAAATAACTGGAAATAACAAATAACTAACTTGCAAAGTTAGTGCCTATCTGGCGTTATACTTACTCTTGCATGTGCTGTGTGTTTGTTTAGCTTTTAACAGTGTGTTAAGTTTGTTTAGACCTGTCTACACATTCCTAATGTACCCACTGATTCCCATATACACAATTGGGATAAAAACTAACCGGTTTACTATGTGCTAAAATTCTGTACGCCCCACTTGATCAAATGATTGTAGCCTTTTTTAGCAGCTTTTAATCATTTGTGCAAACAGTTTAGATACCTTGTGGAATTGCAATCCATGTTCTTTTTTTCAGTACCGTTAAAATCAATTAAAGTTTAGACAGGTCATTAAATCTGGCCCCAAGTGTCTTGAAAGTCCATACTAAATAATATTTATAATACAGCACAAAACAGGAAAAAAAAAATATGTCAACTGTCCAGCAGAGGTCCTCCCGGCCCCGTAAATCCACTCTGTATCTCCGAACAGATCTCAGATCTCAGCGGCTGCTGCTTTCCCCTCTCAGGTTTCCGATAAAATTAATAGAAACAGAATGTGACGGCAAAAAAGGAACCATTCAGCCCATCTAGTCTGCTCGTCTTTTCCAATCAGTCGTTGGCCTCGTCTTAGATTCAGATGATTTATATACCTTTCCCGTATGTGTTTAAATTCTCTCACTGTATTAACCCCTACCACTTCTGCTGAAAGGCTGTTTAATTTATCTACCACCTTCTCAGTAAAGTAAACCTTCTTTACATTACATCTATTATTATTTATTATTACTTATTGTTTTATATAGTGTATAAGCTATATATTTTAAAGCAATTCGCAGATCAGAGAGTTGGTTAATTTAGTATAATGTTGTGCCGTTTCCAGTACCTCTGCCATTTTCTCCCCCGCCACCCAATGTCCTCTAAAGAGTGATTTCTTAAAACTAAAGTAATTTAACTATTAAATGTCAGCCCAGCCGATCTCCAGCTTTCAGGTGGAAATCTCACTCTCTAAAAAAACAAGAGAGGGCAATAATTTATTTTAAGTAATTTTTTTTTATTCACAATCACGTTTTTTTAAAATCTAAATCCTTACAATGAAACCCTTACAGTTGTCATTTTAAAACAAAACCACAAAACAGTAATAAATAGATGGAACAAATTAAAAAATAGACATTAATATACATTTATTCAATGGGAAAAAAAAACAGAAAGGAAAAAAGGGGGACCTTATTTATGGCTATTACCTGCACTTTATATCACAGCACAATAAAGTATCTTCAGTAAATAGAGGTCTGACCACCGAGTAATGGCTAGTGATTGGTCCACATCCAGAAACATGTATTTACACAAAATGAAATATTCAGAAAGTTCCCAAATTAAAGAAAAAAAATCTTGTCCCGACATCACAATTTATCCTTATTATAATTTTTTTTATTTTTTTTATTTTATTTTATTACAGTACCATTCCTTACATAAAACCCGGGGGTTTGGCAAACGCTCTCTCGGAGTCCAACTCTCATTGCATTCTTCAATAATGGCTGAGCATTGTGAGAGTTGAAGTCCAAGGCAGTAAGTGTGCTCGTTGGTAGTGTGCTCGAAAAATGCTGGCACGTCAACTGCTGCGTGGACCTCATCGCCACATAGGGCAGCTGAGCATGATGAGAGTTTTATTCCTTGGTTGGGGTCTCAAGAATGAGGTCACCGATTTAATTTGAGACCAAATTCCTTGGTTATTCGGAGAAAGCAGTGTCGAGAACAAGCACAGTATGTGTATCTTATTAAGAGTTTACACGTTGATTTATCATACACTTCATACATCATACCGGAAAAAAACAACCCACGGTTGGCAAGAATTGTAGAGATCTTTTTTTTTTTTTTTTTTTCTTTGTGCGGTTTGATTACAGTCAGAATTTCCGACGCTAACTTTATTCTAGTTTTCATCAGCACAGCACCAGGTTGGAGCAACGAAAGGCAAAACACAGGTAAAACTCTGTAATATCAACCCAAATGGGGCATGGATTAAAAACGATAAAAGTCAATAAAAATATACTCAAAAAAACTGTAATTTTGTCCTCTGCTGGTTTTGTAAATTGCTTAATGATTAACTGGGTGTGAATACAATAAAACCACAAGAATGCGTGTCGGAGAAAAAACAAACCGCAGGCGCGTGGAATGGAAAATAAATTTGATAAAGATAGTTTTTGTTTGCTTTTTTTAAACATTTTCACTGAAAATTGCCCCTACCATGCCTAGGAGAGTCAGCAATCAAAATAAAAAGGTGCCAATTCGGAACGGTTACCCACTGAGCCACTAATGGGGCGATGCTACAATCGACCCCCCTCCATGTCAATCGGTCACTAAGACCCTTTTTCTTCTTTCTTTTTTTTGTAAATAAACACAGTTTGGTTCCGATTTCTAGTTTAGTGAATGGCTTTTCGGTTCTCTTACCCCGCGGCTGCCACCTGACGTCCCAGGTGGCAGCGCCCAGTTCCTAACTGCAGACAATGAATTCTGTGATAAATGACAACCACAGATCAAGGAGGAAATTAATGTTTTTTTTTCACATTAATAGGATGTGTAATAAAAATGAGATGTTATTTTTATTGACATTCCCACTTTTTGCGCTTATAGTTCCATGATTCACCAACTTCTAGACTGCTTCAAGTCTGTACACATCTTACTCCCTCATTACACCTTCTCAACGTCCTCGCATCACCAGCGCTCCATCGCTCACCGATAGAACAGAAAGGGCACCTCTGTCATTTTTAGCCCCTAGAATATTTGCCCCCAACTGCTCCACAATTAAGATCAATTGTCTATAGATAGATATATATCTACCTGAATGCCTATTCTCCCCTAGGGCGCAACAACACATTGAGATAAACACCAGGGATATATGTTATCTCCATTAATAAAACCCAAATACCTTTTTCTCACCGCAAGACTTTTATCCAAACATTTTTATAAATAACTTTTGGGGGGGGGGGGGGAGATGAACATTATAGAAAATGTATGCTTCCAAGATCTCCTTTCTCTGGGGTCAATAATATTCATTCTAAAGGATAACCACCAGCACTGTATCATACACAGCAATACAACAAGTAGAAATCTACAGTTAACCAATCCCAAGCACTTTAACCTCGAACACTAACTAGGAAATTCCGGTCTGATGAGTCCTGATTGTCTACATCTTTAAATGTACATTTTAATATTCTAAGTGCGTTAGTGAATTACAGAAGGTGAAGAACGGCGCAGTCTGCTGGTTCCAGCTAGAGCTTGGTGAAAAATGCTTCCACTTCCAAAGACAAGTCCGCGAGTAGAAGGAAACCAACAGTTTCCATCCACAGATGTCACAACACGTGAGGCTTCTCATGTTGTCCACAAGTGGCCAGAAAGACATTTTCTCTGTGCTGGACAAGACATGAAAGCCCCAGGCTGTCCATGCTCACTATGGACCTCGCTATTCTTTTAAGTGTTTTAACGTATACCATGGGGTGCTCTTATTTGGAACCCTCGCGGAGCCACAGTGGAATCTTTGTTAAGCTTAGGGTTACTACCTCTACTACGAGATTAAACATCAGAGACTTGATAAATAATGTGTGGAAACAGATGAACATCCTCAATGTGCCGACCCTTAGACTAACAATGGCGTGTAACCCATCAGCTTTTCCCCCACCTTATTAAATCTATCTCAAATGTTCCTATAATGTGAGAAATATCTCCGGAAGCGCGAGCTAGCTGGCAATCTCCAGCTGTTGTGGAATATAACTCCAAGGAAGCACCATCTCCATCCTAAGCGTCCTATAATCCTGTAGACCATCTCCAAGAGCTACTTAATACCCCCCGATTCTCAGAGTTTTTCTTCATAGAAGGTGGATTTGGGATTAAACATAGTAATGCCCATCATAAAAAGAGTAAAAGAAAAGACAAAAAAGTTACAGGTCTGCCCTTCAATGCAAGCACAGATGTGTTCTTGAACCAAGGGGAAAAATCTAGGGCATCGAAAATAAATGTATCAAAGCCGAACCTTAAACGCATCAAGAGCATTTTGTTTTTCAAATCGAAAAATTTGCTACCATTTAAAACACTACCCTGATTTTTTTTGACATTTTCATTTTTTTTGACATTAGTAAATTTACAGAGAATTTAAGTGATACTGTATTATGTTTTCATTTTTTTGTACAGTTTAAATAGCTCTTTGCTGGTTGGATGGATTGTGGTTCGTTCACTCTTCACTCTGAATGCATTTCTGAAAATAATAATCAGTGATGTTTTGGGTTAAAAAAAATAATAAAAAAAAAAGCTTAAAAGCTTTTTGGGATGAAAAAAAGGCAGCATTATTTCTTCATGTCTAAACCTAGCTTAAGGCTACTGGCAGAATTTATTCCTTAGCGATTAAACAAAAGCAAAAGCAACACCACAAAATATCCAAGAACACAAAAACTATCCCGCTTTTTACACAAAGGATTTTATGTAAACATTTTAGAAATATGATTTACTGAATGTGCTATTCAAATCATTCTGCAAAAAAAGGAATTATTTATAGAAAATTTCCACTAGAGCGTATTTAAAGGATTATGGCATCCACGATGTTTCCGTAAAATAGGGTCTGCATTAGGTTACAAAAATCGAATTTGTACCTATACACTGTGCTAGTGAGCAAATGTATGGAAAAAATGCACACATACCCTTGATTGTCATTGTTGCGGACAGCTCCCTTAGCTTCTGCCATGCTGCTTCCTTCTGTCCTTCCAGTCTCCTCTCCTCCTCCCCCGTCTTCCTGGAGTTCCTGATATCCCATTGTTCCTGGTATAGCCCACATGGCTTTTCATGTAGGTAGCCATTATCAATGGTCTTAGATAAACAATAGATGTACACATCATCACTCACTCTCTAGTGCTACCTGGTGGTAGAGGTAATTCACTTCTAAAACAATAGAAGTATAAACAATAGAACTAATTGATATTGTAATGTATGCCACAGTTAGGGGAGTGGTTTATCCAAAGGGAGATACAGATGTTGCGTCTGTGACGTGAATCACTAATAATGGACGACGCAATCCATGTCCACAACAGTCATATAGCTGGTAAGCTGGCGTGGGCTCGAGTCCATGGTCTGGCTCATCAATAATGGAGGAATGGGAGCCTAAGCATGCTTTGGTTCAAACGCCATCTTTCCTTTAGTAATTTGGTATTTCTGGTGTTCAGCTGGCCAGTCTGGATGAACCAAGCTCAGGGTCTATCATGTGGACCTCCAGCTGCCATACCAGTAAAGCCCCTTCATAAGAATCCATATTCAACCAAAGGGGTCTACAGGAGAGTTGTGTTTAAGCTTCTTGACGTCACTATAGATTATGAAGGTCCAACCAGTGAGCATCTGCTGCTTGGAGAGCTTGGCATTGACTTATGCATTATACAGGGCCAGCTCAGTCCTTCTTGTTGGACAAACGTGATAGCGATAGTGATAGACTTTCATAATGTACAGTGAAGTAAGGGAGCTAAAACCACAACTCTCCCGCAAACTCTCCTGACAGCTCTCCCTTTACTGACTGTACCCCACAATGGACTTCAAGCTCTATCATGGAAGGCGACAGCCAACTCACGCTAACACCTGTAACCTATGGGTTTCATCCTCAAGCTTGCTAGCAAACAGGCTAGCATGCTGTATAGATCCAATATTTATCTGTAAAAGGTCATCCTATGATATCTTTGGGCATTTGTGCCGATTTAAGGCGCCACAAAACTACAAAAACAGAATTTTTGATCAGATGTTGCCAACAAAACAAATATCATTGCAGCGGCTGCTATTGGCCCATTTGTCAATACATTTTTCTGCAACCCTAATAAATCTGTTTAAGGTGAGTCCTATGAGAAATCCTGTTGGTACTTGAATACCTAGGCATGCAAATAACATGGAATGCTATAGAAGATCCCAGAGGATGAAGCCTCACCGTGGGTTCTAGTTATAAAATTAAAAAAATGTGAAACTGAGCAATCTTTGCTAGAGACTGAGTCCACTGAGGTTTGGTGAATTTACTAAAAACTCTGTTAATCGAACAGGGCCGGTTAAACCGGGGCCGGACTGGTGTTCACGAGGCAGCCATGGCACTTTAAGGCGTAGTTCTAGTTATGCTCATGTAGAGTGTGGTCGGGCATATTCAGCCACTGGAGCGGCAGATTGGGTGAGTTTGGGGCGCCTATGGCCAACGGCCCGCCTTCATTTGCCCGGTGTGCCCGATGGCCAGTCCGGGCCGGATGAAACAGTAATGAATCAAAGTGCATGGCTAAACGGTACAACAATAGAGCTAAGTAAAGTACTGTTAAATCACCTGGAATGTATCAATGCCATTTAAAAGAAAAAAAAAATACAAAAAACTTTATGAAAAAACAATACAGTACCAGGTTACTGATTCCAATAAGCACATCCATACAAAAGCAGAACCCATCAGCGTGTGACCCTTTCACCCATTCTTAGAATTTAAAGTATATTGAAACTGTAAAGTCCGTGCACTATTGGTGAGGTCTAATAAGCGAGTTTTTAGAGCCTATGACATAACACCCCTCCCAGTTTCTTGATGACATCACAGGTCTGCCTTTTCTCTGTAACGTCTTGCGCTGGAAAATCCTTTCTGTCCCGCCAGCTAATAGGTGGGTGAGATTGTTTCTCTACAACAAGTTCAATTTTCCTCTCATCTTAGACGCTTCAAATCCACATTTGCTCCGCACTGCTCTAACAGTTCAATATACACCGGCTTTCTACAAAACAAAGCCTGAGCTGGGGTGGAAATGCCACCTAAACGTTACATCTACCAAAAAAAAAAAGACCTTCAACTCCATTCAAATCCTTCCCGATCATGTCATTGATGTCATGGAGAATACTTGGCCATGCCCGCAGACGCCATGACACTTTGAGTATGGGAAAGACATGCGGAGGGATTAACATAATAATGTTGCTAATCATTGTGTTAAACATTCCTTATTACCGAATAATCCTACCCAAAATGCTTTGGTTGCGGCACTTTTGAGTATTTGCGTTCACAAACCTATACTTCGTTAATCTAAAACACATCTATTTCATGAATAATACACTAGAAATAGTCTGCACCAGTATAACCAAAATAAGAAATCTTTAGGTAGGACTTTAAACGTCTTCAATGATCCTTATGCACCAAAATGGCTAACTTTCTACTTATACCCAGAACCACATTTATATTTAATGTAAAAACTGGAGCAATCCTGGAACACGGTGCTAAAATTGGTGCAATTAGAATAAAAATTCCATTTGTTTGCACGTTTCGAACTCATTGAAAATTCTTACTATTTGCTCCAAACTGCCCTCGATACATTTGAACCTTTGAGTAAAAATCCATTCGATGTATCTGGTATTTGAAGGGTTAAGTCCCGCGATGCTGAGAATGAAGTAGCCTTGTCAAATATAAAACGTTTAAAGAAATTCCGTGAGTAATGCATATTGATCTTACATAAAATGTAAAAAGGAACAGTAACTAATCACAAGACTATGCTTCCCTGATATCGTGTTGTCCAGAATTTTAGACGTTCAGAGCCGAAACATGGATGCTAATTTGAGAAAGGTGCTTCCTGACGTCACAAAAATCCCATAAAAGGTACTGATTGATAGAAAGTATCCACATAGATAAGAGACCAGCCTCTCCTTTCCCAGACTTGGTTTTAACTGCTACGATAGGTTTTAATGATGTCTTTTATAGCCCTTCTACAGATAGGGCAGCAGGCATTGTTCATCTTCTTCAGCTTCAAGCCGCACGTGTAACACAAGCACATGTGTCCGCAAGAGTAGATGACCGTATCCACCAAGTTCTCGTAGCAGATCGTGCATTCGTCGCTCCACGACCCGGACACTGAAGGTGACATGGGTGACTCCGGCAGGCTCACAGGTGAGTTCGGAGCGGTACCTGCGAGGAGGAAGGACAAACATCAACATCTCCGGGAATTTTATCATAACACTAAGTTCTACGGAGACTCTAGATGAGAAGCACAGAATGTATTATATTTAGGAAAGCTTTGCATGTGAAGGACATTACTTCTCCCACAGAGACACAGTTTAAAGATAGTCCGTGCCTATGTGGCCCAGCTATTGATCTTTTAACCTACAGCAGAGCTCCATGATAGGGTTGGGTGACAGTATGACAGCTCCTACTTGAGCCACCATACATTAGATTATATTAGATTCCATAGCAAAATAACAATAGGGAAGAGTGAAAATGAACAATAACATTAAAACGGGGAATATACAAAATGAACACGTTAAAAAAATACTGGTGCAGAAGGAGAAGAGACCATTGATCGTGTGAGCTTACAATCCATTAGGAGTTTGAGGATGAATGAGATTGTTGAGGATGGTTTGCCATGTGGCGTGAAGATCTACAAGGTGGGAAAGACGGATGGTTTCTTTCAGAATGCCGGTTGTGGGTATAAGAATGGGTGGTATGCTTCTCTGAATTGGTGAGTTTTTTTAGGGAATTTAAGTTAGAATAGGTAGGGGACAGTCTGACAGAACGGGTAGGGAGATATTGAGAAGAGGTACAGCACCGTTAAAACCATAGATACATTAATGTGTAGAGAAATTCTAACAGTTGAAGAGAGACACAAGACATGTGGGTGGTTAGGAGAGTATTCGGACAAATCCCATAACACATAATAGTACCTAACAGTCGGCCACAACAGCCACCCAGTACAGCCATTAGAGGAGTAAAGCTGTCACAAACCCAATGTCAGCCTCCTCAAAGAATATCATGCAAGGTTTCTATTCCTATAAGTCTGAAGGTTTTATCCCTTATTGTTTAGGTGATCCCTTATGAAAAAATTACTGCAGTTTTTCTGAAGTAATCCTGCCGTTTTCTGGACAGGAAAAAACTGCAATACTGCACTTTTACTGCAGTTTTACTGCATTTGTACTTTACTGTACTGCAGCTTTACTGCAGTTATTTTTGTACGGAAGTACAAATGCAATAAAGCTGCAGTACTTTGAAGTACAACTGTAGGTTTGCAATATAAAAAAAACTGCAGTAATTTTTTTGTAAGGGAATTGCCCGGTAATACCCCCTCTTCAGTAACATAACAGGTTGAAGTCTGACACAGGGATCAATGGATTTCAGTGTTAACAGTATCCATGATCTGCGTCTGGGTTACAGCTTGTAATCTCCATAAACAATGGCAAAGTGGCTCTTCGTGGGGCAGTTTTGTTGACAAAAAGTTATTTTCATAACTAGACATAAAGATGAAATACATGAACATGCCCCACACGCTCATCAACAACCCCCTCAATGTGCACTTCGTTCTGCGTTAGAAGCTCATGCATTGCGGGTGAACGTTAAACAAACCTCGGATCCGGGGGACTTGAGATCGCGTACTTACTGTTTATAGAATTACCCAGCGGTCCGTGCAGGCATGAATTCAGTACGGGATCCGAGCTCCCGCTGCACAGAGCCGATGGACTGTTTGGACCTGAGGTGGGGGAGCTTGGTGTGGACGGATCTCGGAGATCAGGTGATATGGTCGACCCTGCAAATCATGGAAGTAAATAAGATCAGCATATAATGTATAATACATTGTACATAATAATTACACGCACATGCAGAACCGGGACGCCAAGATCGCTTGTGGTTCCCTACTTATTTTCCTAAAAACCAAGACCAATTTAGTTTTACGGCTGTTCTAAAACAAGCATCTCAACAGAGCCAATTTAAGGGCACTTTTAACCTTTTTAAGAAAAATCAAATGCGTCCATCAGATTTTCAAAAGAGGGCTGCTCTATCGTGGGTACCCATAACGTCACGGGAGTCTTGGCCAGTGGCCCCAAAGGCTGAAAAGTATGTATTTAACAATGTATTTAATGCCTGAATGGAAACGTCATACATAGATAAATAAACCCCTACATTCTGTAATTCTATACTAGTAACACTGATGTAACCAGTGTTCTAACACTCGATGCTACCATAAACTTATAGAAACCTAAAACAACGTTTTCATGAGATATTATTTTTAAGGCTGGCTTAACACATAACGATATGTAACAGTCCGCAGCGGCCTCTAATAAAAGCTGAGCGTGGTGATCACCATCCGAGTGTATATAAATCCTGCCATTCCCAAGGGCGCACACAACTAGAACTAAAAAACACATCCTAGGCAGACGGACTCTATTAAATGTGACTGCGCAGACAGCATGAGTCTCGTTCACATAATCAATTCCTATAAGGGGGGGGGGGATAATACTACAGGAACAGCTGATGCTTTATAACGGTTATGACAAGCACACCATGGATGAGTTCATGCTTGAATATGTAACCAAAAGTCAAATTCATTCTTTTTATACAAATATTCTCAGCGCTGACACAACGTATAAATACTGCAGTGAGTCAAGCCAGATGTGCACGCTCAGTCTCGGGTCAACTAACTCATGTCTTTTAACCAATATTTTTTATTACGTTGACAATGGACGTACGATGTAACAAAGAGGGGGGAAAAAGCAAGCAGGGTGCTGGGTTGTATAGCCAGAGGCATTAGTAGCCGACAGAGGGAGGTGGTTCCATTACAGATCTCCATCTCCAGAAGGATATTGATATTCTGGAGAGAGTTCAGAGAAGGGCTAACTGGCTATTAGCCGGCCAGGATTACCTTAATTTATTTGCCTGCTATATGGGCAACATTTTTACAATTCCTATGGCAGCATCCCATAAGACGTGCGCTCATAGCCGTTACCACTGACATAGAAGACTCACAGTAGTATCTAGGGGTATATCTCAATATTGAAGCAAATTCTGTTCAGCCTTAGACTTAATAGGTTGTATATAATGGACTACACCAATGGCCACAAAAACAGAGGACAATAGCTCCAGCTTTTCCAAGAGAATGTCGTCTTCCTCCATATGGCCCTTTGACTGGGTAGAGAAGAGAGACGTGGCAGTGAACATGGACACAGGACAGCTGGTTAACTAAGGGATAACTAGGAGCATACGCTACTACAACCTCTATGAAAGGCTAAGGTTACTGTGACTGCGTTATCTTGGCCGCCGACATCATGTATTATACTGTGATAATAGAGCCAGATGCTACACATGGCTCGTCCCGACCGTCGGTGTGCAATTACTTTTACTCCGTAATGTTTTCTACCTTCCTGGATTATTCATGCCCTTTGATAAATGAGATAAATAAATTATAAAGCACTCCCTACATTATTAACACTATGCTAGTTTTCACTGTTACCCAGTTAGAGGCATTTATCCAACATGTTCATGAGGAACGCATTCACCCACTCAAGACTCATTGCCTATTTTACTTAAGTATGCTCCTTTCTTAGAGTTATTACGTATACCGGCACATTGTATAGAGTGACATAACAACAAAATGCAAACGTGTCATGATACATCATTATCCATGTCAAATGTTCAGCTTGTTCTTGTAATGTAATAGTTTTCGTATTTTGACACATACCTAATATACGTATCTGCATGATGGCTCCGTGTAACCCAAAGAACATCCAAAGAGGCTGTGAACAGTCCACACACACCTGCATCCCAGCGCTGGCACCGTTGTGACTTAGATGTAGTTCCCCTTCAGCATTTATAACAAACCCTAGTATGTCTCCGCTCTGAAGCGGGACCAGCACCCTACACACAGCCCAAAACTCCTTTCTGTCGACCAGCGATTCTGGATTATATGGAAGGTCACTGGGTCGTAACGTGCTGGGGTCACAGGTTGTCACTCCGTAGGACAGGGTCCCCGGCCGAGAAGAATTTGATTTGTTGATTTTGACAAAGATGGTCTCGTTTATTCTAAGTGGTCTGCTAGTGAACACCAAAGTCCTTTCTTCTCTGGCGTGTTCCAGCCTGGCCACTGTTTGATCATCTAAAGTCTTGATATGGGCACCTCTGAGCTGATGGAAGCGGAGGTCGCTTTCCAGCTGCGAAGGGAGTAAGTGGGAATGCTGTGAGTTTAGAGAGTTCTGCGGGATGGGACACATGGTCGTCATCGACTGGAAATTTTCATCCTGCAGGTTCAGATCACACAAGCTGACCGACAAGCGCGTCTCTTCTGTTTCTCTTCGTAGGGACGGTCGAGGGATGGCTGTGAAGGATCTTGGACGCACGCAGTCAGGGGGAATGATTTCGCTATCTGAAAGTACAAAACAGAATGTTATATTGTGCTATCTGTTTTATCGCTTTTCCCCGCGTTTGATTACTTTTGCCATGACTTTTTTTTGGAAAGGAAGAATTAGCTGACCTAGGCAGAGAGTAGCCATGCGGACTTCTTTTATAGATGACCCCATCTTTTGTATCTTTTAAAAAACATGAAAACTCCTATTTTAGGGATATATTTTCTTTAATTTATGATAAAACTGGGTTTTTTTCCAGTCAAGTAAGATTCTGTAGACCACATTGATTCCCTTTAGTGGCCAGCACGTTCACAAACTTTTTGAGGGGCCTCTAGGACCTGAAGAAGGGAACAGAAGCCTTGAAAGTTGATGAGACTGCACATCTTACGCTATGGATACGGAGAAGGCTGCCAGAATTGTTCATCGGGACAATAACATTACACGACTGAACTGCACGAATTACCGCAATATAACCACAACATATTCGGTTCTTACAAGCACGTATATTTATTTTAAAAATGGAAAAATAAACCTAAAACATCATAAAGCATCATCTGTGGTCACAGCTTCCATGCGTTCTTGACATATATTTATGTATTCTGTGTCATTTTCAGTTTGAAAATGCGCTGCGACGGAAGAACCTATAAAAACATCGCTGAACATCTGGGACATGTGTTTATAAAAGTAAATGCAACTTTAAGGTAAATAATAAGCGTATCATATTGTAAAGTCCACCGCGGTCAACTACGACCATATCTCCTATCAGTCGATCCAGAAGACGTCAAACAAAAAATCAGTGAAGCCATTTGATAATAAACAAAATCAACAGCATTTACTATTATTTTTTTTTAAAGGATTAAAAACAAAATAACTTTCCCGGAGAGTACGTTGAAACAATGCCACAGAGAAACCGTCTGACCGCAAAGCAAAACATATATGCTTTCAGTTAATTTATCAATGCTGTGTTGCAATGTGAAACGCGTTAGGTAAAAGAAGTAGCAGTCAGGGGAACGCTACTTTATAAAGTAGGATCATTAGTAGTACCTAATTTGCTCGATTATAAGACAAGGTTTTTTTCAGAGCATTTGCTCGTCTTATAATCGGGGTCGTCTTATAATCAGACCTCAAATAGGTCTGACTATGAGACTAAGATCCAGATCCCCCGCAGCGCTGCAGGGGACCTGGATCCTCCTGTCTAATGCCCCCCCCCCCCCCGACTTACCGGTGCTTCTAAGTCTTCTGAGTCGTCTTATAATCGAGCAAATATGGTATATTGTATTCATCTGCTTTGTTTTGTGTTCCATTTGGAGCTATAATCCAGGAGACCAATGTCTAGAAAGATTCTGGTTAGAATTACCCCAAATTACCATGACTAGAATGGACCTAGCTATATTGGTCTAGGACAGTGATGGCGAACCTATGACACGCGTGTCAGTGCTGACACGCGTAGCCATTTGGGGTGACACGCGCAGGATTTCCTGCGATTCATCCTCGGCTCCTGCACGGCCGCCGAGGATGAAAGAATCTGTGCTGGAGGACCCGTTCCTCCAGCACAGATTCTTTAATCCTCGGCGGCCGTGCAGGAGCCGAGGATGAACCGCAGGAAATCCTGCGCGTGTCACCCCCCCAAAAAAAGGGGGGGGGCGGGACGTGCAGTAGCGTACCTAGCGGGGGGCGGGGCGGTGGAGGAGCAGGCTCGCAAGGGAGCGGTATCGGAGGTCTTTAACAGACCACCGGCTCCCTTGAGTGATTTTAAGCCGGTTCAAGGATCTTCCTTGAACCCGGCTTAAAATCACTCAAGGGAGCCGGAGGTCTGTTAAAGACCTCCGATACCGCTCCCTTGCGATCCGCGCGGCAACAGCTGTTGTGCGCCGGGGTTTGTTGTCAGATCCCGGCGCACAACACTGAAGCCGCGCCCACCGCTGTCCGTGCCCTCTGAACCCCGTGCCCTCGGAAGAAGACAGAAGAACTGAAGAAGAAGAGGAGCGAAGAGCAGGAAAAGGAGCTGTAAGGAGAAAAGAGGGAAGGTAGGAAAGCATACAGGGAGAGTGGATTGGTGTATGTGTGTGGATTGGTGTATGTGTGTGTGGATTGGTATGTGTGTGTGGATTGGTGTATGTGTGTGGATTGGTATGTGTGTGGATTGGTGTATGTGTGTGGATTGGTATGTGTGTGGATTGGTGTATGTGTGTGGATTGGTGTATGTGTGTGGATTGGTATGTGTGTGTGGATTGGTATTTGTGTGTGGATTGGTATGTGTGTGGATTGGTATGTGTGTGGATTGGTGTATGTGTGTGGATTGGTATGTGTGTGTGGATTGGTATGTGTGTGTGGATTGGTATGTGTGTGGATTGGTGTATGTGTGTGGATTTGTGTATGTGTGTGGATTGGTATGTGTGTGGATTGGTATGTGTGTGTGGATTGGTGTATGTGTGTGTGGATTGGTGTATGTGTGTGGATTGGTGTATGTGTGTGGATTGGTATGTGTGTGGATTGGTATGTGTGTGGATTGGTATGTGGGTGGATTGGTATGTGTGTGGATTGGTATGTGTGTGGATTGGTATATGTGTGTGGATTGGTATGCGTGTGGATTGGTATGCGTGTGGATTGGTATGTGTGGATTGGTAAATGCGGATTGGTAAGTGTGTGAGAGTGATGGGTGTTATGCTGTACCATTTCCAATGTATTTTTCATTATATAATTATGCTCTAAAGTACATCATAACTCCCATCACTCTATACTGTTCCATACAGTGGCAGAGCTGGGAGGCAGAGGCCTTGCACCCCCACCGCAGGACTCCTGAAAGGTAAGTAGTTACTAAGCAGGTATGTTAAATAATTTGTTTTTGGTTTATTAAATACAATTATATATTGCAATTATACATTTTTGTAGTTTAAACTATAAATTGCGCAAAATTATGTTTTTTTGTCGAAGTGACACACCACGCGAGTTATGCTCGATTTTTTGCCGATTTTTGACACACCACGCCAAAAAGGTTGCCCATCACTGGTCTAGGAGAACATGGCGTCTTTAGTTGAAATTGATTCCTTATATTGGTTCAACATAAAAAATATGTGATATTACATTAGCTTTAAGGACTAAGCTTTGATTCCTCTGAAGGAAGCAGCTTTTTTTGATGTTAGCCCGATACAAGGTATCAACTTAAACCAAAGATTCTATATACCTAGAATGGGTGTAGCTGTGTTGTCCCAGAAGAAGATGGAGTCCGTAGTCAAAGTTTTTAACAGTTATTGGTTCAAAATAAAATACAGGTAAATTTACATAAGCTCTACCTGAGATGTAACCATCTTTTTCTATGTTGGCCCATTTTAGGTATCAGACTCTATATGCCTAGAAAGGCATCCAGGAGTGAAAGTAGAAGGTAGAAGGTCTTCCCAATATTCTGTATATTAACTAGCTGAATTTTGGGTTTATTTCTACTAATGTTAAACACAAAGACAGCAATCTATATTATTTATTATACCATTACATTGTGTATACTAAATACGACAATGATCTGCAACATTCGCTTTGGGAAGCCAATCACAAAAATATAAATCTGAAACCTTATTTTATTCCGTAACAATATCTGTATGAAATAAATTACGCAATCAGTAATTATGATTGTAGCCAAGTTCCTAAAGATGTATTTTGGCACACAAACAGACGAAGCAAAACGCAAACCCCTTCTGGGAAGTATTCTCAATTAAATATCACATTTTATCTGATATTTGTGATAAAGTTTGCATATAAACAGCATTCACATTTCCTATTAACTTCTATTCAAACAGACTGTAATTTGAAAGATGAATAACTATAACAATGATTTATGTAATCTGTCATTTAATACAATGCGTTAGTAATATAGTGCTAAAAAACATAACCTTATCTGAACACCTAAAACAAATTTATGTTAAACACTGGAATTATGGTCATTTTATCTAGGTGTTACTGGTCGATATATATAGAAGTTTCTAATTCATTCTCAGGAATGCCAATTCCATAAAATAACCAAGATTTCAAAAAGAATTTCTTGTCAATTTTAACCATCGCCTCTATGTCAAGGTAGTGACGGTATTGAGTCTTTGGCCAAAATCTCAACATTCTCAGTAGAATTATAGTAGAGTTTGCCATCCATCATTGTGCCCAGTGACTACACAATTGGAACAGGATGGAATGCCAAGAAGAAAACAAATTAAGCAAGAAAGGAACAGAGTAATTAAGGTAGAAAAATGATAAGCGGTAGGGACAAGATGGAAGACGGTGGATGGCATAAACTCAAAGCATAAGAAATATGGGTAGGTGGAAGAGACAGATTAGAGATGAAGATGGAAGACGAGCCATGTCTGTAATGACAGTAACCAGAGGGATTGGGGAAAAATATATCAGACAAATTCACTGGCCGATGTTCAGTTTCATTTGCTTTTGTCAAAATTAGACTACCAATGCGATGTCTCTTGTAGCATTAAGCTCATAAAAGCTAATAAAGTTGGGTTGCTGCCTCCATGTCTTAAGAGCGCATTAGCTGACAATTATTTTAGCATTCCCAGCACATCTCTGTGGATCTTGATGAGGGTCGGTAGTTGGGCAACCTCTTTATTTTCAGGATGCCATTTGGTCCACGGGTACAAGAGAGAAGAGTTTGGCTGAGGGAACGATGAAGACCAAAGTTCTGGGAGATCACAACGAATGGAGGAGAAAGTAAGAAACATGGTGAGAATGAAAGGGAAGAAAATGGAAATGTATAAAGTCTAGGGGACAACACGGGGAAATAGGACATGATAGCGGTGCACCAAGGAAATGAGATTGTTGGTGGATGGAGGCCAGTAGACATTTGTTTCTCATCTTGATATTTATGGGGAGGTCTGACATCCCCTGCATAAACAATCTAGCTGGAGAACATTCTTGAAATTGCATCCTTTGAACTTCTATTATTAGTAATACTTTGTTACAGATTGAAACTACTTGTTGACGCAACTTTAAGTCCTTTGCTTAAAAAATAATTAAAGCCCCTGACGGCCAAAATATGAAATGTATGCATAAAAGAAAATAGAAACATCACCAAACACAGCTAACCGTATCTGCCCTTTTTCATTAATATATGTATGGATTGTATGGATTGGATCTGAATAAATGAAGATAAAATCATATTACTAGACAATGGTTTGGGTTCTTTTGTTTAAAAAATCATAAAACAGTATTTGGACATTAACATCTCCACTGTTTTTTTAGGAAAAGAGGTTTGAGCCACAAAGAACTCATATTACGTTACATTATGTGTTATATGAGATAAAAGTCCAAGCCTTTTTCAAAAATAATTTTAATCAAGAAAAGACGTTTGACTAGCAATCATGTAACACAAAAACAACCACTGATAAGTTGCTGCCATAGACACTGGAAAAAGCTCCGTAAAAGTTTTTATTTTGTTTTATGTGAATAAAGCTTTAGAGGAAAGAAAGAAAAATGACATATCTGCTAATTTTGATTTGCATCAACATACCAGAGCGTGCAATGCTTTTTCTAAATGGAACAGCACCTTTAATAGTCTCTAAAAAAAAAAAAAAATGACACTACTTCTTATGCTTCATGAAAAATGTTAAGATCCGGGAACGAGTCTCTGCCCTGGTCCTTTTTATATGTATCCAGGTGGTCAGTTATAACGGTCACAATGTATACATCGACCTCAATTTAGTTTGCTTCTTATACCACAAGTAACAAAAATTTGTAAAATGCAGAACTCGCATTACCAGAGTTTTCATCTAAAGCAATAGAAATAGTTCCTTACAGTAAGAGCAATAAAGATGTGGAATTCACTTCCTACAGAGATTATGATATTCTTTCAATTGATGCCTTTAAATATTTTGGAAGACTTTTTGTTTTATCAAAGGCGAATATATCGGGATATAACAAATTAGAAGGACATGATTAGTGCGTGGAACTTGATGGACTTTTGTTTGTTTTCAATCTCAAGTACTATGTGACTATGAGAAGAAACCTACAAGTCCTACAAGTGACTTCTTCTTCTTCTATGTTGCCCCAATAAAACATATCACCTTCGATTAAAAAAAATTTCTTGGATCAATACGGCTTTATCCATATAGACACACAAAGAAAAATTCACCAGAAAATGAAAAAAAAATATTATTTTTTCTAGCATTCCTGTAATATTATTTAAATGCTGAGTAATAACCTCATCATTCAAAACTTTAATAGCATATACAACAATCTGGCAAGAAGGACCCGAAACTTCAATCAGACAATATCCAGACACGCAGCACACAGAGGTAAATACTGTCTGTTTAATGAGGAACGGCACACGGGTCCCACGGCCAAGAGCCACAAATTCTTCTACGGCGTGTTCTGAAATCTTGGAAAATATTGTTTTATTACTGCCTGGCTGGCGTTACACACAAAACCTGGTGTGAAAAAACTCCCTTAGTGGCGCTAAGCAATATGTGACCATATAGTGCGGCTGAATCTCTAATATTTATGGCTTTTTGAATGGTATTGGCTGAATTCTTGCTTTATTTTAGAGAAACTATCCATACCTGGACGATTTGCTACATGATATGGACGGCATGCAACTAATGCCGATCTGTGACCGAGAGGATTTTTGATTAATTCATATGACAATCGGGAAAGGATAAGAAAATGTTTGTTATTTTTAATAATCTATGCACGTCCTTGCATGGTGCACCAGGTGTTGGTTCATTTATCACCATATTATCACGTCACATTTTGCTCCAGCAATGTAGAAAAATAAAGCAATAACCCAATACAATGGCATAACCCTAAAAAAATATAAAATATCCAACAAGCAATAATACAAATATAAAATAACATATAAGTAATACAAAGAGACTACACTGAAGAGCCATTGGGGGCTTGGATTGTGATCCTATTAAAAGAGCAAACGATGGACCATACCATTGTTCACTTAGGTGATAAGACCACTTTCCAAACCTAGCACCAGAATCGCTTTTTATAGTCTTGTATGAATAATCTATTCACCAATGGTTATCAAATTACATATACTGATACAATTAATCTTAATTATAACAAATCAGTGTCTATAGGGAGATAATAACAGCTCTGTACAATAAACTATGTTTGTTTATGTGTTTGGACCACCTAAAGGATGTATTTACTTCCAGCTGAGAACCTCCATTATTCTGCAAAAAAGCTGTTCTGTATATCACCATATCACTAAACCGTAGGTTATTCCAACAGGGAACGGAAGAGAAAGTAGCGGCAACAAAATAAAGATTTTGAAACAAAATGTACTGTCAATGCTTACGGGGTATTCTCCAAGCCAAAAACAACTTGTCTAAAAGTATAGCCACTGGGACTATAGCTAGGAAGGCAAATGATTTATTGTATACCGTATCAGATTAGAATCTTTGATCGGCGGTCAGAGATATCTGGATGCAACCGCTGGAGGACTTGCCCAAAAGAGAACTGACCCTAGCAAGAAATTGTAACTCTCCTTAGAAACAATATTTTAGAAACAATAGTAACACTGAACAAATAATAATTGTAAAGAACACACAGCCAAGTGTTCAATTCCTGTTCAACATTTCATTCCTCCATACATGACATTGGTACTGGATCCCTCTGGCAGCTGATACTTCTTCGTAGAGATTGGCGTTGAGTGGTAATGGGTGGTAAGACCCATTTGGCCCATCTAGCCGGCCCGTCTTTTCCTCCTGCTGTCAGTTGTGCACTTTGGCTGGGCACCAGAAATAGAATTTGCAATATTTTTTTTGTAATTGAAGTAAATTTGTATAACAGCCTCTTTATCCCATCCCTCGGGTTGCTCTCCTGTAGCCGAAGCTTGCTTATGCATTCACCGCACTTCCTCCAATGGCTCGTTTCACCTTTTCAACTTAAGATTTACTGGAGTTGCCGGAACCTTCTAATGAACTGCCATGATGAACATACTGACATATTGGTCTCCAAATCATTCTCATTGTTTAAATCTCTCTTTTGCCCCCCCGTACATGATGGGTATTGTTTTACATTCACAAGGAGACAAGGGTCTCCTAAAACTGACCCACCCATCCAATGAGACAGATTGCTTTCAATAACCTTTCACAAAACCCCCCCAAAATCTCAGTCAAGATTATTGGCTGTTTTAAGCGTTACTTGTTAAAATGACTGCAAATCACCATCATTAGAATTATAAATAAATCATAATTGGATTATCTTTGATGAGTCCAATTCTATTCATTCATTCGCATAAAGAAGCTATTTATCGGCCAAGCCATTTTACGCACAGGCTTCCCTATTCTTGCTCTGAAAATCTCACGCGCCCCTTTAAAGATGGAGAAAGAACAGAAAAGGCGACAGAAGTAAAGATATATTTTTAAAAAGGTATTCCGCAACACGGGTTTAACCTTTCAAATGCCACGGGCTAAGAGCACGTGAATGCACCTGAAAGGGTCCTTAATCTCTAAATGTCAGAAAGACTCTTCATGTAAAATGAATGGCGTCTCTAACTATGATCTCCTGTGTTATCAGACGAAATAATTGTTTCTGTACAATTGTTTCAACTGTGATTACGGGAAAAGAAAATATATAAACCGAGAGAGGTTGCTTAAGGCTGAGGTTTGGATAAACATGTACCTTTTGTTGGCATTTAAGCTGTTTCTAAGAGACAAGATCCTGCCACGACTGTCGCTATGGAACACACACTTGGACGTCGGTTACCATGGATACGCACGTATTTCCAGCCGCCACCAGCTTCTTACATTTTCCACTTATTGGACTGTCATTCATTAGCGCCTATTTCAGAGCGGCCTTTTGTTTGGCTTTTATGTGAAAGGTGTACTTTAGAATCCAGGTCAGCAACGACTGTTCACTTTACTGGCTTTCCGTGCTGCGTCGGAGGAACGGAACTTGTATTTACAGAAACAGAGGTGACCTACGTGTGTACTTTTTATTTCATTCTTTACATATAACAATCATTAGTTATATGGGGTGAAAAATAAAAAAAAAACAGGCCTGGCTACATATCTGAGAACAAAGGCAACTTTTGGAAAGAAAATGAACTAAACATGATTTCAATGCTACACCCATATGATGTCATACTCCAAAACAGAGCAAAGCACGAGCAATCTGATCCACCAGGCAAGCGTCCAAAGCCAATTTTGCCTGGTGGCATATAACAGAGGATCGGGATAGATTGTAAGATTGACGGCCCTTTTCTCTCCCCATGCCAGTACGTGTCCATGTCATTGTTAATTCTGTATATTTCTCATTTTAAGATCATTATTACATTTATATCCCCCCCCTTTGTGTAATAGTGCTACATAATCTACAGAAAATAAAATGTAATATTAATAATAATAATCATAATATATAAAAATATTACAAAATTTACAGTCAATCTGAAAATAAAATGTAATATTAATAATAATAATCATAATAAACATTGGAGGGGCTTTCCTTGTAGAAATGGAAATGTATTTTTTAACAGTAGAAAAAAATAAATTGACAATATTAATATATAAAAATATTACAAAATTTACAGTCAATCTGCAAATAAAATGTAATAATAATAATAATAATAATAAAATATTTGCGTTGCTTGATCCAAACATTGAGCATTAAAGTCAAAGGGAAGTTCAGAAATTAGCATTTTTATTTTTAAATAATACCTTATATAAATATATCTTTCAACAGCATAAAAAAATTGCAATTGCGTGCCCCGTAGAGTTTATCCCTCAGCCATTTGTGTAAAAAAAATAATAAAAAAGAATGAGAAGCAAACCATAAAAGTTCCCCGGTATGCAAACTGAGCATTAAAGAATCTGTTAGCGTATTCATCCATTTGCTTTATAATAATGTTACTATAGGGGGTCATTTATGTTATTATCATTGGGTTTTTGATGGTCGAGCTGCGTACGTTCCCTGATAATATGTAACCCTAATGAGACGCATTTATCACGTTTTGGAACTCAACTTCATATTGTCTTTGGCAACGTTACAAATATTATATACAGCGGCGGTAACAAAAGTGCATAGATGGTGTGACCTGAATAGGATAGTGGTGCAAATGGTATAAAACATCTGTAGTAACTAAAACAGACGTATTGTTGAAGTTCCCTTTTCATTTAACCCCTCTGATCTTCACTTAGATACCAGAAGGAACCTCTAACATCCACCATGGTTCTGAAAATACACCCCGACGCCTCATGGGTGGTTGGACCAGCACCGATGGACCTTCTTGCTCCATGGGGTAAAAGCACCAGCGGCTGAGAACCTCCGACGTAAATACTCGTTTCCAGCGCTGGAAGTGTTTCAATATGTGCAAGAGCTAAAATCCAAAAGTCTTATTATTTTTTTGTGCAGAAATTACTCGAGGCCAGTCATGTTTGGCAGACAGAAGTTAGAAAGTAACCATATGCTCCACGCTTCACTGAATTACAGATACGCATCTGAGGGTAATAAAGAAGTTTATTGTTGAATCAGGAGACATTTTCTGGCTAGAAATATGTATCTTTTAAAGTATGACAACTGCTGACTCCTTATTAGCAGCATTTTTGGTTCAAAGGGTACTAAAGGCAAAACGTTCAGGTATCGGAGAGGGAAGAGTAAAAGTGTGTCGCAGACAAAGTTGGACTAATCGTGAATCAATTAGCACCTGTGCCTATGTATAAAATAATTGCCACACGATAAAAAAGCAACAGGGTAACAACTGCATCAAAAATATAAAACCAAGTGACATATCTTGGACATCTGTACCCGGGCCGTATTTAGGTTCGGGAAGCAATAAGCGGAGCCCCTTTAGTGGCTGCTCCATTTTTAGAACTCCTAGTTTTTATCAATATACCCCAAAAAGGTCTGAGATTTTGGAGGCTGCTGGCGGGGGGAACACATTGCCATTTTATTATCCTCCAAAAAAGGTTTTTTGGATACAGAATCATGTGTTTTCATTTTGTTCAGAAACCAACACGTTAAAAAGGAAAAAAGGGTCTTGTTTTTATCTGTGGTGAAGTAATGAATTCCTCTAAGCCTTTTTTGTATTGGTTCGTTTTCAGAAAATGAAGTCCGCTTTGCCAAGCGCAGGAGGGAATGATTTACGGAAAATAAGGAACACGCTGACACAGGAGGCCTCTACCGAGCAGCGTGTCACGGCATCGTGTAACGCATCACCCTTACACTGAAACAATGCTATGAAATATAACATATCGCACCAAACAGTACATTCATATGCGTTTATATGTCAGGGGACACTGGAGTGCCCTTTAAAGGGGGTAAAAGTGGTCACCCCGTCATAAGTCAATGGCCCACGTGCCAAACGGTTGTTTGATGTCTTCTACTAAAACCCATTGCGTGAAAACAGCATCTCGATATTACGCAATAGATGAAGCAGATGTTTGTGAAATCACTAAAAACATGAAAAGAAGGACATCACAAACAGAGGAAAGCTCCTTAAAAGATTAACTGTACCGAAGTGCACAGTGCATTCATTGACAGGACACACAATAACGTCATCCATCCACTCCGTTGCTTTTTTTTTTCTAGGTTGTTAAAGCCGTGTTCGTAGGAAGAGATACTCCTTGTAATGTTCATTATCCAAACATATTAATGCACAATAATTTGGAGCCCGCTCATGATGGCATGTTTGGTCCTTTCAAAAAACTCAGCAGGGGAAGAAGAATAAAGCATATTCTTTATACTTTATAGTATACTTTTTTAATATACTTTATATATATATATATATGTGTGTGTGTGTGTGTGTGTGTGTGTGTGTGTGTGTGTATATATATATATATATATACAGCCAATGTAAGTGAAAGTGTGTTATTAAAAACCTTAAAAACCAGTTTTACAATGTTAACAAAACAAACAGTTCCATTTACATGCAATGATATTTGCCATGGCTTTATAGGCGCCCTATTGACCAGAGGATAGACCATAAAATGCCATGTGTATTTTGTCAACACATCTGACGGTATGATCTGGTTGTGTGTATACACAACGCGCACAGCTATTAAAGAAGGGTAGACTGGTCTAAGCTTGCAGAAAGCAGGAACGCAAGCTACGACCGCGATCTCGACCCGGTAGAGCACAATGTAGGTGCCTTGGGTTGGAGCCGACAGGTTAAAATTGTTCAAAAATCAAATGTTGCTCTCGTTATTGAACGCTCATGGATTATGGTTTTTTTTATTATGTGTCATCCCTTTGGAACCTGGAAGCTCCGATAAGTTTGGTGAAAAGGAGAATTTGTTACATTTGTATATTTAGAACATTTATGGTTACAAACACCCTACCTAGGGAAATAAAATATTTGCATAGAGTATGTGTTTTAATCTGAAGTGCGCCGAATTATGAAAGTATACCAAATGTCTACATTTATTTTAATACAAGAGTTTATCAGGGGAATCCCAGAAGCTATCCATGAGCCAAGGTATGGTAGGGAAATCTGGTTTCCGTCTCTAAATACCCGCTTAACGTGTCCAGGGGCACTATGTACATTCTTCTTCGATGCTTCGTATGAGCAGCATGTCTGTTTGAGCCCCTGTGCTCTCTACCCCTTTGATTTATACGATGAAAACCCCAAGACCTCATTTTCCTGAGTGGTCTAGCATTAAAGCTCCAGTTTAGAAAATGCCGCTGTCTCTCTCTCTCGCCCAACAACACGGAGTCACGCTGACACTAATGTAGCCGGTCTATTGAATGCACTTCTGTCAAATGGAAGCATATAACGCCATGCAGCGCTTCGTTATAGACGAACTCGCTGTCACAAGAACGCTACTCACTTTCTACTGACATCTGAGCAGCTAAAAAAGGTTCTGAACGTTGATTTGTAGTAACAAGATGCCCCCTGACATAACGAGTTCCGTGACAGCTTGGCTGAGATTGTTTCAAAAACTTCAAGACCGCTAAAAATTTTTTATATGTTCTATGATTAATGTATTTTTCAAGTGACCCCATTGATTACCCCTCTATTAGAATCATTTCTTTTTAGCCCTGCATTGACTAGGAGGCATTTTGCCTAAATCCATTGGGTATCTGCCCTAAACCAAGAGTCTGAAGGTAAATTAAGACTAAAACAAGGACCAGCTCTCCTCCAAGAGACGACCTTTCATAGTATGTAGCTGAAACATTGGTTGGAACACGCAGGGCCATACCAAGGGATCTAGTAGGAGAAGACCACTGTGGTTGGTCCTACATAACGCAAGAGTCATCAAAATGTTTTTGACTCATTGACTATATAACATTTTAAAGTGATTGGTTTTCCCAGGAGGACACTTATCCTTCTGAGTTCCAAACCTCCTCTTAAATGTATAGAACGCACCTTTCATGGGATTTAGCAACTACATAGCACATGGAATAAGTTATTTATTAAACTCCTACCATGTTTGGAGTGGATCTATATCAATACGACACAATTCTAAACATTTCCATTGTTTTTATATTAAATAACGTTAGAATTGTTAATAAATAATTATTTAAAGACCACTTACCCAGTAATTCCACGCCACGCGTCAGTCCATAAACATCAATCAGAGCCCAAAGAGGTTCCGTGGTCCGTACGCCACTAAAGAACAGCATTGCGCCCGAGTCATTGACTCGATAAAACACTCTACCCTTTTTATCCACCCAGAACGCTATGATGTTGCCTTCGTTGGCAAACTCTTCCGGGAGTGCTTTGGCCCAGAATCCACTCTGCGAAACCAGGTCGGGGCAAGCATACTTGGGCAAAGTGTCCGGGTTAATCCGCGAAGGGTCCTTCAATGTGAAACCAAGCCTGAGAGCTCCGCTCCAACAACACTGCTTCTTGGTGATCTGCAAACATTAAGTCATAAACAGATTAGTGAATAAGACACAAGATAAACTTATCAACAATACCAGGTTGTTTGGCCTTTATTCACTAAACTGGGAGTTTGCAAGAGAGTTGCAGTTTCAGCTCACTGACTTCTTTATGCATTACAAATGGGCATATGTATATAGAAGGTGATAATTGTTGACCTTATTTGCATGCGCCTACCCAGAATCCCCTGTGGTTGTGACAGCACCATGGGATTTCTGAGGGAAAAACAAGCCTTCTGGCTTGTCTGGTGTCTGTAGATGAGTGTTTAATAATACTTCTACTACCCCTTAGATTTTAAGTGGAAGGGTTTTCCATCACCTTTACTCACCATAACTTATGTAATGGTATATATATATTTATATATCTCATAAATGAAGACTGTAGAAGGAGCTACACTGAAAATAAAAGATCTTTTTTTTGTTCTGGGATAACTGGCCAAAGCAAAAATGTTGCATCTAATTATATTTGACAGCCCGTAGCCTCAGCGAATCTCGTTGGTCAAATATGCTTGTTCGATTTATAACCTTTCCCTCCATTAAAGTTGAAGTAAGCCAGGCGTGAAGTTTCAGAACTGCGAGCTGTCTAAAAGCCGAGGAACTCTCACAAAATAAAAACGTGCGCGCTATTTTTCTCTCTCACTATTTAAAAAACTCAGATGTGTTTTTCTTTCTTCATGCCAATTTTGAAGAGAAAACGAACATATCCAAGATAAGCCTCCGATCCAGAACGATGGGAGAAAAACTGCCAGAATATTTTTTTCGCTACATTTTTAATTCACTCCGAGACTCGGTGATGCCCTGACCCGATGTTATTGCTAGATGAAACAGAAAGATGTAGGAAGGCTCGGAGCTGGGGGAAGTGTATTTTAATATGAATATTTAGTACGAATATCCATCTAATCTTCCAGCTCTAGAACGTTGTAACCTTGTGTCTTTTTGACTCAACGTTTCCAATGCGTCTTCCATTTGAGGGGGTGCTGGCAAATATTCAACTAGGACATTTCTCATTCATTCGTTTCATGTTTCAATTATTTTTCTATTGTATTTATTATATTTAAAACTTAGCAAATTCTCAATTAATTCTCCCCATTTATACCTATACACACATGACTTATTATGACTTATTACAAACAGTTGGTAGGTGTCTTCTCCTTCTGGGAGGTGAGTATGGTTTGTTGAGTGTGGAATGAGAAGGATTCATGCTCCAGTTTATTATGTTGCAGATATATTTTATGTACTATGGTTTAACAATATTTAACTATTTCCTACACTCTAGAATGTACCATAACAGAGGATCTCAACTAGTCCTCCAGGACTAACTCAAGTCATTAAAGTGCCGGCAGGTTCCACTACAATAGGGTTTCACCTATATGCTTATTGGGATACAATAAGGAAAGTCCTAAATCCTGTATGGTCGACATGTCGTTCATGAAATACGTCCTACCTTAAGGCGGACTTGCTCATGAATGACCACCGGTCTGTTGCTGAAGGTGATGGCATTGCAGAAACTCGCCTGCCGCTTCACGGCTTTCTGTGTGGCGTCCATGATGATCTGCGAGCCTTTGGCATGGGGGTGGAACAGGAGAGGGCTGATCATCAAGCTGCCACATTGCTGGATTGAGGTGCAGTGTTTCTGTTTGTGGTGGCATCGATGGGAAGCCCCTGGAATGGTCCCACCTATGGAATCTGAAACAAACAAAGGAGTCATCCTTATGAACACTCATGAAAATAAGCAGACCTCAACCACACATTTCTAGACTTCCACCTTTAATTAACAAAAAGACCAATTATAAAAAAAAAAAAAAATCAACAAATATCACAAGTCGGAAAAGTAAAGAAATGCATGGATTCACTCGGAGACTCCAGGTCTTAAAGTTCTAAGGAATTATCCGTTAATACCCCTCTGTCTGGGTAATTCTTCGTACGGGACGGAGAGATGGATAGAATGCTTAGTGTTCCATAGATCAATAAAACACAAGTTGGCCGTATAAGACCCAAACTGTAAAGGTCGATTTCTGTAAATCATTTTAACACTTCACCCAGTTAGAACGTTCCTACTGTGAATAAAATAAAAGTTTCCAGGCTTTATGTTTCTTTAGCGTCGTTACGCCAGATGGTAACTTAACCTGCCATATGCGTCCCGGAGAAAAAAAATTAATAATAATGTTTTTGTAGGACGTAATGACCTTCAACAAATCAGCAGCTGAGTGGTTCTTTGCACGGAAGGCAACGCTGCCCGGGAGCTTTCAATACGTTACAATCTAGATTCATCACGTCTTTCTAGACTAAATACTCGCCATATAATGCTATTCTACACATGACAGCATTATCTGTCACCCAAAAACTAGAGGAACTATAAAGCAAATAACAGTAATTTTGTCTCAAAATTACTCCAGCGCTGCCCAATGATGTATTTTTGGTAGGTGCCACCATTGGCCCAACCTGGAAAAGCACAGAACACACGTTAGCCTGGCGATCATTCCCTCGCATTTACCACGCGATGGGGCGCTCCTACACGCAGAAGCAAGCAAAAAGAGACTTTTATAGGTTTTTAGCCATAAACCAGATGATAAGCCGTTGCCGCCATCCTTTGCTATTACAATGCGGGGCAACGCTGACCCCACCAAGCAGCAGCAACGTATTTTGGCCTAGGGGACAAGACCTAGGGTGGCAAGTCCAAGGAGGTGGTAGTCTAGGTGAATTAAGCTTCTGCCTATGGTGCTGTTGGCAAGAAAAGTGCAGGCAGGAGGGGGCGCTAGAAACCCTAGGGCCAATTTACTAGACATCTGTATTAGAAGTTTAGAACCAATTCTCGGCCTAATGGCGTGTTCTTCACAAGCATCTCTAGCTACAAGAGACACAATGAAATCCCTTATTATATCATTATATGCAAAACGATAAAGAGATTAGGCTCATTATGATAACACGATAGACTTTATTGTCTTAAAAACCTGAAATTACTAAAGAGACATTATGGACACACATTCCGAAGAATTATATGCACCAGGAAATTAAAAAACTTGCATGACAGCTCGTTCTGAATAAACGCAGCATGAACAGAAAAAAAAACAGAAGGATAAGATTTACGATATACAAATATAAAAGAGTGGGGGGTTGCAAAATGAAATAAACTGCGCATAGTTTTTATGTGATATAATATATACAATATTTTATTGTAAAACAGAATAAATCCAAAATATATAAAACCACTTTTTTTTAACCATTTTCTTCATTAATAAAAATTATAATAAATCACACAATTAGCAGATCATAATGTAAAATAATGATATATTTGAAAAATAATTGCATAATTTTTGGTAGAATCCACTTACAGAGAGCTGGATTTCTGTTCATTTTATATACAATATTTGTGGCTAGTAGTTGTTAAGGAAAGGTCGATGTATGTAAATGCACCTCTGATTTATACGTGTACTGTGTCAGCGCCTCAATTTATTGTTCAAACGTACATTAAGTTAATATTTTTTATTGTGGAGGTATGTATGTATATATATATATATATAATTACTAAAGTGAACGTATGATACCAATAAAAAATTCATATTCAATAAATATTGATAGAAAAATAGGTGGAGGAGACAAGATAAATATAAAAAAAAAAAAAAAGATTTTTAAAAGTTGTAGTTTTTGCATAAGATAATGTTTTCAGGCAGCTCCATAGTAGCCATTTGTATGTTCTTACTCTGTTATCTGAGGCTTATCTACTAGACAAACACCTCATACTGTCTTGTAATTAAAAAAAAATTAGAATGGCTCAGTCTTAATCACACAGACAGACCCTCTGACTAATTAAAGCCTATGAAGGATGGACGTCATTAGCATGTTTTCGACTGTATTTTTCAATTGAGTTCTCAAAGGATCCAATTCTTATCTCTACCGCATTCTTTAAAGGTACTGTTTGTAAAAATGACAGACATGCTTTTTTTACTTATCAGTTAGTTTTTCCATATTAATTATGTTTTGGCAACGAGTCTCACCCCGAGAAAAGATTGCGAGCGGCAGGCTGCCAAGCCCGAAGGTTTGAGTGGGGATAAACTTGTTTATAATACACAAAGCAGTAATCTCCCTCCATGGTATCTGCGTAGTAAACAAAGAGTGATCTGCGTGCAAATGTCCATCAGGTGCCTTAGTGCAGCCTTGTCTGAAGCTGAGTTTATACTCAGACCAGGGTCCGGCCAGCGGCAAGAGTCCAGGTGTCTGCCGCTGATACTCTCATGATTCTCAGCCAACCTCAGGACCTCAGCGTGGTTGGAATTCTACTTTAGCCCCCTAGGCATAGCACGGAGAATCAGCCAACTATGGTTTCTATCCAGTAAAAAAAATAAGCAATATAGGTGGGCCAAAAAGCTTTTATTTCTGCATAAGTATACGGTTTCTATGTTTGTATTTTTTTACATTTTGTGTTTTATATGTAAATTTATTCAGCTGGTTGATAGATGCAATGTATTATTATTTTTATTAGCCCACAGCGTGGTACTATAGGATTTAGATCCTCTTCTACCCTGCTCACAGGAACGTACAGTCTAACAGACGTATAGAATTACAAATGAAAAAAAGCCATAAAATGAAATAAACCAAAAAAATGAATTTCTGGTTATAACTAGAGGAAGCTTCTGTGAAGCTAAAGCTCCCATGATAATTGGTTATAGAAATGGATGGTTGAGCATCATGGGAGCTGTGGCCCTGCAGCATCAGTAAAGCTACCTATGGACGACTTCTATAACTATTTTGACCTCCAGAACAAAGTAACTGACGTTGTTTTTCATTTGCTGAATGTAACCAGATTTGTAACTTTGTTTTTGAATATATTGTGTGATTTGGTAACACAAGATAATATTAGAAGAGTAGGATAAAATTCAATGCGTATTCTGCAGTTTCTTCTACAAATCACGCTAGCGCCACGGAACGAATATCGGGATTCACAGCACCTGTCTGACAGCCTTGTAGCTCCATTCAATGATTAGTCTAAAATCTGGACTTTTTGCTAAAAAAAAAATAAAGATGCTGTGTTAAAATGGCACTCACGAGTAAGGGTGTAAAGCAGGAGAATCAGGCAGACTAGTTGGGCAAAAGGGTCTTATCTGCCGGCATGATCAATGTTTCTACTCCCAAAGCAGTAGCATTATTAAACACTCATCTACAGACACCAGATAAGTCAGAAGGCTTGTTTTTCCCTCAGAAATCTCATGGTGCCGCCACAGCCACAAGGGATTCTGGGTAGGCACATGCAAATAAGGTTAACAATTATCACCTTTTGCCTCTATATCCACTTTATAAATGGACCCCTTAAAAGTAATTTCCCGCTGTACAGGACAGCCTTTAGACAAAACTCAGGAAAAGGTACAGTAGCCAGATCACCGCTCATGGAGCCCGAGGTGCATGCTCCATGGGTGCTGTTCTGTGCCCGAAGAGGCGACAGAAGCCCAGTATACGATACTGGGTTACCTCAAGGAGAACCCAGACAAATTTCTCCCCCCCCCATGAGAGGGCCGGATCTTCAAGTCTCACCCCTGAAGGGTGAGACCCCTTATGCCTTCAGGGCACTCCTGCAAGGGAGAAGCCCCCTTTAGGCTTCACTGCCAAAAAAAAAAACAGCGATCCAAAAACATGGTGTCCAAAACAAAAATCAAAAGCGTGGTCACAGCCTCACAAGTCTACAGACACCAGACAAGCCAGAAGGCCTTTTTTCCCTCAGAAATCTCATGGTGCTGCCACAACCACAATGGATTCTGGGAAGGCATATGCAAAGAAGGTTAACAATTATCACCTTTTGCCTCCATGTCCATTTTATATATAAACTGACGAGTCCCATTAAGGATGAAACAGCTGTCCAAGAGCGGTGATCTGGCTACTGCACCTCTTACCCGAGTTTTTTGTGGGCAATTACTTTCACAGGATCCATGTATAAAGTGCACATAGAGGCAAAAGGTGATAATTGTTGACCTTATTTGCATGCGCCTACCCAGAATCCCTTGTGGTTGTGGCAGCACCATGAGATTTCTGAGGGAAGAACACCTTTCCATCACCTTTACCCACCATAACTTAAGTAATGGTACTCCCAAAGCACAAATAAAATGAAAAGTACCACTGATTGCCTGATTCATACAACTGTTGGCCATTGGAAAGAGTGCCTCTGAGTGTGACATTTAAATTATCATTATATGCTGGTTTCTACAGAAAAAAAAAGCACTTGGTGTTCAATGGCTTTTAAATGCCCATAAAACTATCCAAGCAGTTGTAATAATTTTAAAAAGTGCGTTCTCTGTAAATAACCTTTAACATAATTCTATTTCCACGAGCAAGATCACTGTGTCAAGACTCTGATTAGATTTCCCTTTTGCCGTATTCTCCATAACCACTGACAGCTCTGTTTCAATTTTTTTTCTTACTGGAAAGAGGAAAATATAAAAAAAACCCGTTATACGCGTATATATTTGGAGAGGTATGGAGACCAAAGACGAGAACGTTAATGCAGCCAAGCGTTTCAAATTCGTTATACGAGAAATACGTTTTCTGATCCAAGGGGAAATCTGATTCCCTTTTGGAGTCAAGAATCTGACTCGAAAAATAGCTTAATTGGGGTTTTTTTTTTTTCTTTTCTTTTTGGATCAAAAGCAGGAAGGATAGGTAGAAGGGTTTAAGTTGATGGACTTTTTTTAACCTAAATGACGACATCACTACGTTACTATGAGATCCAGATGAATCGTGACATCATGTAGTTGCTCTTAAGGGGAAAGTCGACGTCGAACATGTTTTATGTAAAGTACGACCCACGAAGACGAATGAAAAGCAGACCGGCTGCGAGAATTGGTGGTCCCAGCTGGGCACGATGTGACTTTGCTTTAGGGCACTGCCGGCTAAGCTTAGCATCAAGAACAAATCGCTGAGTTCCAGAGCAGACCCGTCTTCTTCACGACCGGTATCAACCAGCCCGTTAAGGACACCTACCAAAACACATATGTCTCCATATTTACTTAAGATAAAATAAACACCGGCTTATCCTGAATATAAGATGAGACCGAGGACTGATGAATGTTTGGGGAAACAACCCTCTGCTTTTAAGTCTCTATAATGTTATAGCTACGGGTGTTGGGTGTTATTGTATGTTCACGGGCTCCCAATGTGTTTTTTCCTAGTCGCGTTGAGGATTGAATCCATTAGCGTAAAAAAGGATCATTTAAGGAACTAATAGTGGAATAACTGAGACGTTACTAAATCAACCTGCTGGATACACACAGCGAGCCTATGGCAGACGTCTCTTAGTTACTATATGTTTTTAAACAGAGCTGACCTTCGTAAAGGACGCCGAGTATGAGGAGAATGCATACATACCGCAGACAGCCCTCTCAGCGCCGCGGATCCTTAACATGGAACATCTGCTCCGTTTAACGGTTCTGTGCCTTATTGTTTTTGTTAATAGCCCAAGGAGCCAAGTACTCCGTGCCTGCAACCAGCCGTAATCACACAGTTTGACTCTGCGCTGGGTTTGTATTCTTTGCACCTGAACAGAACCCAAAATATTCCGATGGCCGCTATGGCTTTTTGCCCATTCGGCTTCACAGTAGATATCGGGGCCCAGTCCAGCCATGGCCCTGGCTCTGTGCCCAGCCTCAGGTACAGGCGGGAGCTACAATCTGTCCCCTTAGAGCCCATTGAGCTTACAATCTAACTAATGTCAGCAAGCTGAACCCAGGGTTACCCACAGGCAGCGAAAAAGCAACAGAGGTAGGGCCAGTGACGGACGGGAAACAACAGGAACACAAAATAGGAAGGCAAAGCCAAAGACTGACCGGGGCCCTGTTTCTGATGGACCCCAGACGCAGCTGTAATAATAATCTGCACTCCGCCACATTGCTGCCGCTTCTTCATGGCTTTCCCTGCAGCTTCTGCTCGGATGACACTGACAGCGTCAGCGGAGTGAACTTAATGAATGAACACTTACACCACACAAAGAGCATTCAATCGACTAATTATTTAATGCCAAATTAGTGTTTTCATTAGTGTAAATGACAGAGTAAATGTTTTGACCCAATTAATACACTGAAAAGACTACATCTTCTTAATATCCAGCACTGACCTACAAACCTGCCCCCCCCAGCAGCGCTTCGATACAGAGAAAAGCATGGTGATGGGTCGACTGCAACGCAACAGAAGAGTGGCCGTAAAGCACATACCTCTAGCCCCCCACACCCCCTCAAACAAATCAGATTTGGGGATTTTTCTGCTCACTTGAGAATTTCCCAAAACATATGTTTTCTGACGCCCTTCCAGTTTTCATACACAAACTCGTTATAAGCCGTGTATAATAAATAAGCACTGGCAACAATATTCTATTTATTAAACAAACCATGTTTGCGATGGGAGAGATCAACGCGGAGGATAATGTAAACAGGTGGAACAATGAAACGCAAAAGAACCAGTGGGTTGACGTGAAGGTCACTGAAACAGCAGCAAATATCTTAACCGTGCTGCAATATGGCCTGGAAGCAAAAAGGGTTAAAATATCATAAAACCATATAGGATTTATGAAAATGCCAAAAACCGCCAGTGAGCAGCTATGTCATCGATATACCTGCTGTGGTGCATGTGTCCATTCAGACACCTGAGAAGTAGGGGGTCTCCTGTTCTACCTTCCATAAGGTAGAAAAAGCACAGCTTTTGAGTGAGACGCTCATTTAGGGTCATAAAAGTGCCTTATTGCCTCTTTAAGAGTAAATCACTGGGTGAGATGGAAGAGAGCACTAATTACGCATGCACTCAGAGTGCACATAGTGCCCTAGGGAGCTAGGGGGTGCAAAGTGGCCCATTTACGGGCATATTAAAGGAGAGAGAGAATTTCACGGAAATAACCCTATATAATATTATACTTATCATACAATGCATAGGATACATAGGTCTGTGCAAGCCTGCCAACGTTAAATTAAGGTTCCCCTTACCCTGGAGCTTTTAATCCGTACATCCACTGCACTGAATTATTTAGGTTCAGTTTCCATGGGACTGGAACTGTCTTTATGTTACATCTACATCCCTGCCAGATCCACCAACGCCGAACAGAGAAAGCCAAACATTAAATGAACTTCCACGTTATGAATATTTCATTGAACTGGAGCTTCTGCACTTCAAAGCCACTAGACTGAGAAGATTACAACGCGTTACATTCTATCATATTCTCTCTGCAGAGTTTACTTTTAAAATATAGGAAATCCCAAGTATTTATATACATTTTTAACAGGTTTATTTAAGTTTTAACCATTCTTTTTTTAAAGCAATAATATATATATATATTATTTTACCATGGCGACGGTTAACAGTTCCCAATTGTGTTGTAATTTTTTTTTTTAAATTGTCACAAATTGGGAGAAGTAAATTACTTCCTCTTAAAGGGGCACTCCGGCATGATGTTGCTGTTAAAGGGAAACTCCAGCATGATGTGGTCTGATCTGGTAGGTTTCTAAGTTTCGTTTGAATCAGACCCGTTGCCACCGTTGTATAAAATCACACACCTAGCCCTGCAGTCTGCATTTACAAACATTTGTAAGAAAAATGGGTAGTTCTGAAGAGCTTAATGAATTTGAGCGTGGTACTAGGATAGCACCCCACCTCCGCAATAAGTCAGTTTCTGAAATGTCATCCCTGCTAGATATTCCACGGCCAACTCTAATGGGTTTAATTGGAACAGCAACAACTCCGACATGAAGCGAAAGACCACGTAAAGTCACACAGCGTAGACACCGAGTGCTGAGGTGCGTAAAAGTCACCAACGCCCCGCTAATTCAAGAGCTGAAGAGTTCCAAACTTCCCCTGGCATTAATATTTGTGCGGCAGGAGCTTCATGGAGCCCAGGAGCTGCCAAGTACAATGCCCGATGGGAGTGGTGTAAAGCACGTCGTCTGTGGACTCTGTTTGGCAGTCTGATGGGCGAGTCAGGGTTTGGCGGATGTCAGGAGAACGTTACCTGTCTGACTGCATTCTGCCAACTGTAAAGTTTGGAAGAGGAGGAATAATGGTCTGTTTTTTTAGGGGTTGGGCCTCTAACTTCCATACCAAGACATTTTGGAGAAGGCTATGCTTCCACCTTGGTGGGAACAGTTTGGGGAAGGCCCTTTTCTATTCCAGCATGACTGCACCCCGGCACACAAAGCAAGGTCCATAAAGACATGGTTGGATGAGTTTGGGGTGGAAGAACTTGACCGGCCGCACAGAGTCCTGACCTCAACCTCATCGAGCACCTTTGGGATGAACTGGAATGAAGATTGCAAGCCAGGCCTTCTCATCCAACATCAGTGCCTGATCTCACAAACGCTCTACTGGATGAATGGGCAGAAACTCCCACGGAAACACTTGAAAATCTTGTGGAAGAAGCTTTGCAACAATAAGAGCTTCCAAGAAGAGTGGGAGCTCTTAAAGCTGCAAAGGGGAGGACCAACTCCATATTAATGTCTATGTATTTAGAATGCAATGTCATAAAAGTCCTTGTTGGTGTAATGGTCAGGTGTCCAAATACTTTTGTCCATATAGCGTAGCTGCCAGGTTCAGCTGTGCTCAATAAAGTTACCTGTCTCTGAAACTAAATTTCATACTGGTAATATACTATAATATATTATACACTGGCAACCAAACATTACATTTGCAAATAATCCAATAAATGTTCTAAACGGCAAATGAAAACAGCAGTAACTGGAAATACTAAGCCACCGTGTAACTTAAAAAATGCTCAGTACACATTAGATCCGGACGGTTCTGTTTTCAATATATAGGCTCCACCGACCCATTGAGGCTCCAAAAAGGTGAATTTTGATTTGTACTCGTTTTTAACATATCCAACACACTGAACGCCCCTCTGGCTTCTAAAGGGTGCTTAGACTTTACCAAAGAACAGATGCTTAGCTGTGCTTTCATGATTTTGTGTCATAATTTGATATATGTAAATTGAAAGGGTGAAATGGGGTCACCTGCTGCAGCTGTTCTTGTATCTAAAAGTTTGAATGTTTTTAATATAAAATGAAAAAAAATATGTACAAGTGTTCCAAAATGGGCTCCATGCATTCTCTTTACGTGACTTGTATGCAATTGGATACGCATGCACGGCTGCATTGCGATCTTTGCTGTCCGGCATAATGCTTTTTATGTGTTATGAGTTAAAGGGCCTTCTGGGCATCGTTTTTAACATAATCATTTTTAATGGCATCTAAAGCAGTCAAATTTAAATCCCCTGACGGCAACCTGTCCTGCCATGTAAAGAACTGTGCTGATCATCCAAGATGTGTCCCTTTTAGTGCGATGGCATGCGTACAAGACCCCAGACGGGTGGTCAACTGGTAGCTTTATGGTAAGTGAATAAATATCACTCTTTGAGCCCAGCTTGGCTCCGGCTGGCGAATGAAGAGAAAAACAAGCCAGAGCCAAGGTAGCGGAAACCCCTTTCCTCACACCAGGTTTCTTGGTCCTCCTGTTTCCAGTGGTGGCTTCGTTCTTGCCACATCGCCAAGTCTTAGGTTCAGCTGCTCAATTTTCAACCAAACAGGGATCATTGAAGCAATCAGAAGTTATTTTGACAAAAAGTATGTAGATACCAGACTATCACACCTAAATGAGCTTTTTGGGCATCCCATTCGAAAACCGCTGGCATTAACACGGTGTCGCAGAGCTTCGGGGATCTATTGGAGCTGTAGTTCAGTAAAGACGAGCTCTGAAAACCAAGCAATACCGAGGCGTGTTACAAGAATCCAGAATCCTCCCTGGCAGGTACTGGACTTTTCCGGGACACACCTGTGTATGTTGGTGCTTGAGAAACCTAAACTATACCCGGTGCTTCTTACCTCTATTTATCAATATACACACAAGAATGCTAACCAGCATGTCCTTCACAATACTACACAAAACGCACCGCACAATATACACATTCCCCTTTAACTTAGTTTTAAACAAACTTCACCAAGTCAGCTCCCTAATTTACTAAACTGAACATAAAAGAAGGCAGGGGTCTTTATTTAAAAGGAGATTTATGCCGTTCTTATAAAACGGGAATGCATAATAAAAGAGCTTCAATAAAGGCTTGTCTCCTTAATGCTACACCTATACTTGAGGACCCCCTCGGAGTTGCCCCAAAGCAATTATCTGCAATACACTGAGGCTTGTGGCACAGCTGGAGTGTTCCCAGTGTCTACGGGGTAGCCCGTTTATTCTCTTATGGGATTTGGTGTTTAGCTCCTCCCATTCATTGTCTAGCCACACCCACTCCCCACCAAACCCCGCCTCCACGCGCCACTTCCTTAAACCCAGCTTTGCCCCTATGGCTCCCATATGGAGAATGGAGGGGGCAGAAGATCCCAGATATAATTATAATACCCCCTAACAGTCTGCCTTTCTCCTCCAAAGCACCAAGTATCTTAACGAATACATTTGTGAATGTGAGTGACGTATGCAATTCTCTGAAATAATCCCACAACGGAATTAGAATAAAGAAATGAAACTCTAAAATTCCCCTGACCGACCGTGTTACATTCACTTCCTTTTTGCAGCTTCCATATGTCGCTTTAGTTATTACTCATGTAAGACTGGAAATATTTCTAGCTGAGACCAGCCTTTTCAGATTTAAATGTTGAAACCGACCACCGTCCGTGACACCGTTCCTTTGAAGTGAGAATGAAGAATGAAGTGAGAATGTGCGCGTTCTCTCCTATCACTACAATGCAGCTATGGCCATAAACTTAGTCCCAGGCAGTGGCCTAAGGCCTAACCCAGGGCGGCACCGCAGTCCTTTCTAGCGAGTTATGAGGTCAGGTTATGAGGTCATATCTCAACTGGCCCATTAATTACAGTGAGCCCGATATGCTGATGGTCATAGAGGTCCAGGCTTTCCGTACCCCATATTGATCCAGGTCTATACATTTCAACCGGTTCAACGTATTAAATCTACCCCTTTGATTCAAAAGCCTTGACACCATGTCTAACAAGAACCAAACAAACCATAGGGTTTACTCAAAACATTTTTCTTTGAGCATTAAATATAGTGCCCTGTTCAGAAGTGATGATTAGCACCGAAAAACATTCGTTTTATTCCAATTATCCTCCTTTACCTGCAGACCTTTAAGCCCCAATTCCAGGCAGTCATGTGACACTGACCTAAATAAAGCTATATATTAAATTCCTACTTTTTGCAATGGAAATCCTTCCCTCCCTGGCCTTTCGTGAATCAAAAGGTCTCTCTGTGTGATTAAGACTGAGGCATTCTATAGTATATCACAAGGCAGTATAATAAGCCAGATTCTATCCATCTGATTATATCACCTATTATATATCACGTATGTATTCCATACATGTGACACATATCTGGATGCCTGAAACTATTTCATTATGTGAAAACGGTTTAAAAAAGAGAAACACGTTATTTTAAGACTTGCAACGGGCAAGGATTTTAATCTGTCATTATATACCTTACACTTGATGACTACATTGTATCTCCTAAAAAAACCCAACATTTTGCTCTTTTCCTTGTCAGACTGACTGGTCTATATTTACTAGTCTGTAATCCAAATTATTTTTTACACAATGAACCCAAATCTGCTTTTTCAAGCCATTCATTCCCTTCCATCTACTCTGTTGAATTTCAAAATGTTGCAACTAACCGCCACGCTAGAAACATCATTCCTAGCGCTGCTGACTGCCCTAAACCGTTCCTAGAAATAATTCATTAAGCATGGAAATTGTCGCTTTATTCATAATGTTTTTGCTAGAAACACTAAAATCTCATGTGACAAGAAAGACTGTTGCCATAGAAACGCCAGCGGATGTTAAAAACATAAAGGAAACGATAAAACCACAGATCTGATAAGGTTTATTTGCTTAAAGGGACAGTCTAATGTCCCCAGAAAGTGCTACCCTGTGAGTAATTTAACCTGCATTCATCAGGCTGTTAAAAAAGTATTTACCTTTGGGAGAAGCTGCAGCTTCAGAGCTGCAGCCCAACGCTCCATCGGTGGCCCCATTTTTATGCGGCCATTCAGCGGCAGGAAAGCCCCCCCATTGTAATTAATCAGTATTATGCGGCCAAAAGCAGTAGATGTGCCCAGTCCAACACATCTCCTGCATGTCAGGTAGCTGGGGGTCCGAGAAAAAGGCAAAAGGTCTATGGGGGGGGTATGCAGAATTCTCCCATGCATTTGCACAAAACTTAAAGGAATTACTCGTATGATATATTATATTATTATATCATATGTATTAGAGTGTACATGATGGCTACTGTGTCCCTTTAACATACTAGAGGGTACAATGAAACGTTTGTCTAAGTGGAACAGCACCTTTAAATAATAGTTCTTTTTAACTCGTAATATTCTTATCGTGTACAAAGCCCGGGATCTGGGTCTGTCTGCGTTACAAACGTGTAGAAGAAAAGGATGAACAATATGCTAAATCTCACGTCCTGGTTTTTATAAAATAAGTATATTTGTGGGTAAAAAAGAGACCCCGGGGTTTAAAGGTAAAACACGGAATTTGAGTAATGCTGCAAGTGGCGGATATTTTGGGATAGGTGATATTTTGTAAATAAAAAATTCCAGCAATCCCTATTTATACGAAAAATGCATCATACAAGTTTATACACGTTTGTAATGAGATTAAATTCCGATCAGGTTACGGCAGACGGAGAGAACTCGCTTTAACCCGCGTGTAATAGTAATATATCCATATATTTACGTATTTACGTCCATTTTCACTCATCATCTTTAGCGCTATCAGAATGGAGTTCTGTTTAATTTCACGCTGTGACCCGATCCGCAATCACTCGAGTATTGATTACACCGATCAATACAGAGTCTTTTAGGTTATTTGGAGTTTTCCATTGATACTCTTCTTCCAACGCGAAGCTATTTCACAGAATGACTTCCAACGATTATCGGATTAGTAGATCACTGGATCTGCCTCGCAAACTTAAAAAGAGCATTTCCCTTGAATTTTTATACTGTAACAAACCACTAATCTTCAGAGAACAGAAGTCTTTGATTGAAATCTGTTTTAAAGAGGAACGCTCGCTGCTTTCAACACAAATAAATTGATTTATATATAATTATTATTTATTGTTTTATATAGCGCCATCAAATTCCGTAGCGCTGTACAATGCATGGGGGCATTCTATATAATCCCCCACAGAGTTCCCAGGTATGGTCTAAAAAAAACCCACACATACTCCGATTGATCTCAATAGGAATTCTTTCCGGCCATTTATTATCTACTTTAAGCTCTAAAGCTGCAGCTTCTCCTAAAGGTAATTTATTCATATACAGGTTGAAGAACGAGTATTAAATGACACCACACGTGTTTTAATGATTTATGAAAGCTGATATAAGCGGCAAAAATAAGGCATAACTAGCATTTCAATGGTTTTCGTGTCCTCATGTTATCCCGTTTTCTCTCCCCACCCACCAATAAAGGACCGTATCCTAACAAAAAAGGAGAGGGAGGATTTAATGGGGAGGAATAATCCTAGAGATTCTGAGAACAAGCAGCTTGGATGGCAACTTGCATATTTACTTTTTTATTGTTTTATTTTCTTCTGTAAACACTTTCATTATATGTAGTGAATGGCAATGTTTGGGGAAAAGTGACAGTTCCGCTCCAAACGCGGTCCAATCCCGGAGATTATACCATTATGCGTTTCATCACTTATCACACAATGCACTCTTTATGGATGAACTCGATTGAAAATTGGAGAGTAGCTTAAAGCCCATTCCAAAAAATATTGTGTAACAGAAGGTTATTATAAATCCCTTCTTTTAATGTTGAATACGAGCCTGTTCTTTCTCGCAGTAACCCTTTGAAAGCCAGTGGGCGAGCGGCTAAAGGAAGCCAGCCAGATCTAGAGCGTTCCTTTACTGTTCGGCTCCTCTGTGCTCTTTATTCCAACCAGCACGACCCCCCTCCAATGCGATCTACATATTTAATCATCGCTCTCTTTAATAAACGCACATGCGGGGCCCCTTCTCTCGCCCACATGAGACATGCATGTGATGACTGCTTTCGGCCAGAGGAAACTACTTTCACATCTGATTATTTTTCCGTAACACAAATCATTCTGAATGATGGGAAGGGAGCGTATAATAAAGGACGCGGAGAACGCTATAAAAGAGGTTGCCAACTGGGTAACCGTAAACAAAATGTTATTTATATAACAACACAATGCTTTCACTCGATACATGATTACTAGGGAGCACGGGGGGGGGGGGGCAGCAGGTGCCCAGGTACTTTCCAAGGGTCCTGTTCAGCCAATGTGCTTGAAAAAGTGGGGTCATTTTAGGTGTTACCTAAAGAAAATACGGCCTCTATTAAAAAAACCCTAGGGTGCAATCCAGGAAATAATACAGAAATTGAAGAAGTCTGTACAAAAGAGCTTGCAATCAGTAACGTTTCTTAAAATTAAACAATAGGAGGGATACACACTGACAACCAGTAATTGTTCCTTAAAATTAAACAATAGGAGGGATACACACTGAAAATCAGGAACGTTCCTTAAAATTAAACACATGGGAGGGATACACTGACATGGTATTAAAAACAAATCATTTTAATTACACACCATAAATAAAAACCAGGGTAATAGAAATCTGGCCCTAAGAGCTGACAGTTTCCCAAAATAATACAATTCTGCAATTGATACAATGTACAGGTTAATCTATTGGCCTCTACTAGGTCCTAGACAATTGTCTAGAATCAATTTTTTAAGGTGTCAATAACCTGTTTTTATTATTATTTACCCTATTGATTGTTCAATAAATTATCACAAGGTCGCCCCTGAGCTCAGGCATTATTTATCAGGTTCCAGGAACCATTTACTTTCAAGGAGACCTTTTATATTTTCCTGGAATGATTGTTTTTGTTTATTGTTACACTTAACCAAAAAAAATATATAAATTATTGAAAAGAAGCCACAGGATCAATTTCTGCTGACCTGGTATTGGTGACTTCTGTTAGTCTAGCTGCCGCAAACTATAATTCCCATCATGCTCAGAAAGCCAAAGGATGGCTGGGCATGATTGCAGTAGTAGTCCATACCATGTAATGCGCTGGAGTTGTTAAAAATGTATAATAGCAAAGGAGAGACTGTCAGTGGAGTGCCATTTCGGTGATGCTCAACTAGCTGAGCGCTGGATAGGCATAGTGAGAGTTGGAGTGCTACTAAGTGCTAGAACTTCCTGTCCCTGCTGCAGAATTATACAGAACAGAGGAAGCAGCTATTTCATAAGTTCTCATTGAAAATAAAATAATGTTCGGTTCCAATACTGATGATTATTATGTTATAATATAAGCTTAGTAAACCTCGCACAGAACAGGCAGGTAGCCTAATGATAGATCCAATATATATCTATATCTACGGTATATAGATATAGATGTATGTGTGTGTGTATATATATATATATATATATATATATTCAAAAGTCAGAGCACTCCTAATTGGACTGGTAGTATCTAAAAAAATGGACCGTCTTGACAAAGACTGAAAAGGTTAGTCAGAACGTTGACCACTATTTTTTATATATTTCATTAAATTAACTCTGAATATTTTCAGCTATTTTATGAAAACCTGTTTTGCTCTCCCTCTGTCTCTATACATACACACACACATATACATGCACACACACACATATACATGCACACACACACATATACATGCACACACACACACACACACATATACATGCACACACACACACACACATACATACACACATACATACACAGTGATATGTTATTATATAGATCAAACAATTATTTACACCAAGTGATCCATCCATAAATCGAGATCCCATCACTGGTTAATAGAAAAGCTTAATACACAGAGATATCTCCCCCTATAGCAAACAGCTCGCTACACACAGCACAGCATTACATCTGCATTCGGCAGGCTCCGGGTATTAGTCGGGACACAATGAGAGCCGCACACAATGAAACAAAGTAGCAGAGTGTGGATTGTCAGCATGCAGCAGATCCAGTGCGGACAGTGTACCCACAAACCGGACCCACAACGAGGGATTAAATGCCACCCCGTGCAGGGTATGTGGCCTGCCTTACCTCGGGAAGTCATGGTGTAGTGAGAGCAGCAATGACCCCCCCCCCCCCCCGATCAGTGCTGGCCAGCTCCTTACCATACACAGTGCCTCTGGTGAGCTGTCCTCCCATGGTGGAGCCCAGGCTGGAGGAGGCTTCCCCTGCCTCTCACTGATGACTGCTGCGGGACTCCAGCGCCAGCAGCCCCATCCCTGCCACCCATCAGCTGGGTGATTACTGATAATACCCTACGCTACAGGAGCTCATCTCCTAAGCGGCTCTCACAACCCACCCACCCAGCCTGCCCATGGAGCAGTCATATTTATTTACATAACAGGGAGGAGACACTGCAACCTTCCTGAAATAGCTGCTGGGGACTCAAGCCATTAAATAGATGTACTACTGTCTTGGTGTGTGTGTATATATACACACTTAGGAGTGTGTGTGTGCTTTCAGCTTATTCATGGGGTTAACTATTTCAGTGCCAGTGTGGTCCTCTGGCCATGAAAACACCTCTACTACCTTGAAAGGTGGAATTATATCAGGGGTGGTACTGGAAGGGTTAACACAGACTTGGTACATTATTAACCTTGTTGGTACCAGAAGAATGAGAATACACACTCCAGGACCAGTAAAGAGTTAAAATCATATACATCCAGAAAAGGCCCCTGGGAATCAGCTTAGCTAAATGGACAGGGAGCATGTATGTGTGTGGGTTAGTGCATGCTCAGGGCATGTCCGTGTTTTGATTGGGGTATGTTAATTTATTATTATGAAAGTATCATTATATTATATATATATATATATATACCGGTATATACACGATGTCTAAAAAATCACAACTGTTAATATTTTATTATTTGTGTTTAAATTAATAAAATATATATGAATTACATTTATATCTATATATGTCTACAAAAAACATTGGTTATATAATGTGTCACAAATGTTAATATTTTAATATTTGTGTCTAATTTAATAAATATATATAAATGAAATAAAAAAATATATTTATACGATATATATCATGTCTAAAAAACATTTGTTATACAATGTAAATCAGAAATGTTAATATTTTATTGTTTGTGTTTAAATTAATAAAGACATCCTGTTTGCAACAAAGCACTGTTTCCCTCATCCATGTAAGGACTACATGTTTTAATATTTATCAGTGTAATAGTATGTGTTCAAGGTCTTCTACAATTACTATGAGAATTACATTCAAATTAGGATAGAGTGTGTTTGAATTTTACATTTTTATGTACTTTCAAATAATTTGTATGCTAAAGACGGGAAGCCAAGGGTCCAATTTACAGAAATGTTACACAACAAAGCAGCACCCCTAAACCAAAATACACAAGGGGTTTGGGGGGCCAAGAGCGTGCTTGTATATATATATATATATATATATGACACAACAATGGCTTTATTTGTACACAAAATAAAGACCACATATTTGTTTAAAAACATATGAATGTAAAATAGTGACAATGCTGTTATGGCTCCCAATATTTCAAATACCTCCCTACAGTCCTACAGTTTTTTTCTGGAAGTCCCTGGCTTTTGTGAGCAGTGGGGAGCATCCACTGGTTCGGGAGACCCTCGCATCTTCCCTGACCATCCCGGGAAGAACGAAAGTCACGCGCCCCATCGCGACTCTAGGATTGGGGGTTTGCTGTTCAGGTACGGTAGGTTACGCCTCTAATCCCACCCACTTCTGGGGCCGGTCCTTCCTCTTGCCACACCCCAAACACAGGTGTCCTCATTTAACCACCTGAAATGTTGGGGGTCTGCTTTTGTTTTAAGGGGTTTGGAGGCCTGGCTTGGGGGGGGGTTATTAAGTATTCATGCGCTAATGATGGCTGTTTATAAAGTGGTTCTAAGAATAATGGGGTTTTTTTTACTTACACAATTTAACCCCTTAAGGACAATGGGCGGTCCCTAAACCCATTGAAAACAATGCATTTTGAGCCCGTACATGTACGGGCTTTGTCATATAAACACGCTTCTGTTGTTTATAAACATATTATTGTTAATATTAGGACTGCAGAACATTATGTTTGTACACTAAACGTTTCAAGCTCTTAGAGGGACATCCGGGGAGGAAAGAGGGACGTAAGCATTTGTGTCCAAAAATAGGAGACTTGCGAGGTATGTCAGTATAGTTCTGTGTCATAACAAAATACTGTAGGTCTCTTCCTTCCACCCCCCCCCCCCTTTGGAGTATCCTTTGGAGCATCCGATGTCCCCAAAGTATCATTTGGAACACAGAATCTTGGGTGATTATATAATCTTTACGAGAAGGGCCTAATTTTCCATAATATGGAATTATGCCACTTTTCTATGGGCCATGGCATACTACAGAGGTCGCATGGGTCGCAAGTGCGACGGGGCCCATCTCTCTAAAACTTTGGGAGTTAGAATGGCACTGATAAGCTGCTTTGGGGCAAAGGTGGCACCCACAAGCTTTTTGGGGGCAATAGTGGCACTGTGGGACAAGCATGTTCTATTATTTTCTCCTGCTATGGGGGTGCCTAGGGCCACCCCTGTGCAGAACAGTGTAATAATAATAATAATAATAAAAAATTTCTACACAAAACTAATATCTAGAAATAACATCCAATATGGTTACAGTTTATAAACAGGCACCAGTAAGTTTATGATTTTGGTGAAACTTCCGCTTTAAGTGATATGAAAGCAGCCCGCCGCTTATGTTTGCGCTGTCGCAGGTGGTAATTTATCTGTTAGCAAAAGAGGAAATGATGTCGAGAACCCCCCTATCTGCCCGAGATAACCACGGTTACTCATTACTCGGCCTGACAGATGCTGGATGTGATGTTTGGCGTTCCAAGCCTTTTATGATTTATTGACAGTGTCTTGTTCGACTTTGCTCACATTTACGATATACATATAGCAGGGAGGGAGAGAGAGACGGGGAATTCACATCTTAAATTAATGCAAAACTACTGGTTTACAATGCAAATAATGGCTTGGAATTGGAAATTCCACAGAAAAGCCATTCATTGTACGATAGAACCATTCCTCCCGACTTCTACCCCAGCGAATCAGGAAGCCGGGGGCGGAGCCAGGGAGGCAGCGCTACTGTACTTCCGCAGTATGCTTTCATGTGTCCCAGACACCCCAGAATGAAATCGGGACCGCCGGAATCCCACTGTATCAATGAGCTCTACCTCTATCCTGAAAAAGCGGGATAGGGTGGCAAAATTGGGACTGTCATGCACCAAAACGTTGGGAGGCATGTACAACCCTGTTTACAACAAGGCAACTGATGTGCATAAAGTTCTCTCCAGTTTAAAAGGGGCACACCAGTGTCCCATATGGCCGTACCAGTGAAGAATGCAAAGTACCTTGGACGTTTTCATTCTAAAATCTGTAGGATAAAGAAAGATAAAGCACTTAGGAGAAGCTGCAGTTCCAGAGCTACAGAGCACTACCCCCACTTTAGGGCATAAAAGCCTGACTATTAAAATGAATGAGAGCACTCTCTGTGCATATGCGTAGAGGGGTCTCAATGGACCCCCTGGAACCCTTGTACTAGCCAGTGCAGGAGCTCACTAGTGGCCACTAGTGGTGAGTATAGTGCATGTATGCGTTGGGCAGGAGATGTGTCGGGCAGAACATTTCTCCTAAAAGCCCAGGAGCTGAAGGGCAGGAAAAGAGGCAAATACACAGGGGCAGATTCTGAAAATCCCTCCAAGTCTTCATAAGGAGGAGAAAATGCTAATTTCAGGGGGCCACTAAGCTATCATATACCTTAACGTGCGTATGGTGGCTGACGGGTCCCGTTACCGTTCATCTAGTCATCAAAAGCTGAGTTGTACCTCAAAAATTAAAATTATTAATAAACAAAATTGAGGGACTTGATGGTAAATGTAAGTAAATGTGTTTATTAAAATGTCATTTAGCATTTCTTTTGCCAATCAGCCTAATTGTTTTCGGAGGGATTTAAACAATCACCTCATGAAGGCTTAAGATTGATGGTGGCCGCGGCTAAAACGTTATTATTTGATCAGGGGTCGGCACCAACGTTGCTTATGGTGGACATTTACCGGGGTCTCTGGTGTACAGTATAATGATAAGGACCTTCACAAACCTTGCCACGGACACCTTGCCGATCCGTGTTCCTGCTCCAAAGTATCACATGGGGTTCCTGAGAAGAGGAAGCTGAAATACCATGGAATCTTCTCCCATGGTAAACACAAAGCATTATTTGCTTATCTTAGTATGTAAATAACACCATATGTAAAATATAGGATTTGGGGAGGGAAATGGCAAACCCTTTAAAAAGTCAATGAGCAGGTCTCCTGCCAGGGAAATGGAGAGATTTGGGTGGAAGGTGGCCCCATACATAATTATTCAAAGTGCTAATTTCTTAAGAGTGTATTTATTGACATGGTACGGAGCATTACCAAATGTTTTATATAAAATTGTCACCTATTCATAGCTATTTGTGTAGCTGGCTAATGAAATCGTATCTAACGTACAATTTATTTAAAAACACCTTTGTGCTGTTTATCTACATATTATTGTGACTTTTAATGCGGCAAAACATTGTCATATAAACACCTAGAGCCTAGAAATGTACAAAATGCTTCATTCTGCGGGCACCTGGGGCACTCATTTTTTGACCTCACACATATACATTCAGACACTCACACTAACACACATACACACAGACACTCACACTAACACATACCCAGACACACACAGGCACTTAATGCTAACATACCTGCAGACACACTAACATACACACTCACACTAACACATACCGAGACACACACATTAACATACTCAGTCACTCACACTAAAGCACACATGTAGACACTAACACAACCAGATGGTCACATTAACACATGCAAACTCTCATGCAACCACACAAATATACCCAGACACACACACACACTAAAATACCCCCACACAGAACTCACTTAACCCCTGAAGCCTCAGCATGTCTTCAGTGGAGCTCATACTATGTGCAACGTTATCTCACCCCACTCAACCCACCTCCTTGAAATTAGGTAGGTTAAAGAGTTAGATCCGGATTGGCCTCCTTTTTACTTTATCTTGCCCTTTAAATGTCACATTGTAGAAAAGTATAAAAAATCTAAATTATTTTAAGTATTATCACAAAAGCTCAGCGTACTTGCTGGCCTTTAACCCCTTAAGGACAATGGGCGGTCCCTAAACCCATTGAAAACAATGCATTTTGAGCCCATACATGTACGGGCTTTGTCATTAAGGGGTTAAACCTCCAGCGTGTGGATTAAAAAAAACATCCTTATATAACTGGTTTGCCTCACTTGAGATGGCATCCTATTTCTCGGCTTATTATACTATGATTAAACCAATGGCTCCACTCTAGATTAATCCCAAGAGTTTCTCTTCGACCCTTTATCATCCTCTCCTGAATTATCGAGCGACCGTAAACCGTTCAACAGGTGTTCGGGATTTCATTAACCTCACAACGGTTTCCGCATCCAAGCTGTGGGTGGCCCGCTATCTCTTCCTCAATCTGAAAAGCAATTCACCGTGAACATTGTTAATGGTTACCTCTGCTTTGTCCTCTACGGAAAATGAGAAAAAAAAAAAAAGCCAAAGCAAATCCGTAGAAGACCGCACGACATACAATGCTGAACGTATTTAATCAGACTTTCATTAAACGGCGGGGCGTCAAATGTTCAGATTCATCTATTCACCAAATGTATTGTAATTTATTAGTTGTTTATCATTGTGCATGATTGTGTTATAAAAATATTTTTCTTTAAAAAAATGAATTTTGTTATTTTGTGAGCTGTTTTTTTCCAACAAGCTGAAATAAGCTGCCAAGAAAACAAAATGTATATTTTTTTAAAAATAGATTAAATCCGCTACTGTTAAAAGTAATATGAAAAGGTCAGCCCGGCCATCAAATGCACTTTAATGCAATGAGTGGTCCCTTTAAATTTTCATAATGCCCCCCCTTGCAAATGCATAGGGAAATTCTGCAAAATGCAATATGGATATACAATTGCCCCTTACTCTACCCTTGCTTTTATCGTGCTGAGACTGTGGTGGATAAGTGGAACAGCCTCCCAGTAGAGGTGGTACAGACTAATACAGAAAGGGAATTTAAACATGCACGAGATGGCTCTGGAATTTAAGACGAGACCGAGGACTGATTAAGGTTTGAGTCTTTACACCAGGGAAAAAGAAAAAAACACTAGATGGGTCGAATGTATATTATTCAGATTCAATGCTTCTATCGATTTTGGGGCGCTGAAAGCTTTTAAAAAGCAACCAGCCAACCAGGAGTTTTTATTGGCTGCTGGCTTGCTGATTGGCAAAACTGTAGCCAATAGGAAGCTGAGCCAAAAAGTTACAACATTCACTTTACCTGTTTTGGATTCTGAATTTGCTCATTAAATTCTCTACCTTTTTATGGTTTTAGGCAGTAAAAAGGAAATTGGATAAAATGAGAAGATGTGCAAGAGCCATATATATTTATAGGAACAAAATTGTAATTTTATGTATTACTGGGTGAGTCGTTTAACCTCCGCCTTTCTCACTCAACAAGTTAAAAGTAACAGAAGGCAAATAATAAATTTGAGAATGCCTAAGAGGTTTCAAAAAAAATAACTTGCAAATTGTCTTTTAATTACTAACCAAATAATCACCAGGATTCCCAAACTCGATGTGTTTTTCTCAAATGACACATTACGCTTGACAGCTCTCTCACAGAAATGAAACGCTAGCACCGGCAAAACCAGAGGTGATTCATCGCAGGTTTCTGGAAACAAAAGATTCCGGAGAGAACCGGAGAATCAGCGATGTTGATTCAGATGTCGGATGACGTTAACAGATCGGAACAATATGTCTTTTGGGTTGTGTGGTACTGAAATGGTTAAAGATGGTGCCTCACCGGAAACTGAAATACCCAATGAGAAAATGAGTAAAACAAAGTAAAGTAAAAGGACGTGATTTGATGGACAGTGAATCATTTTCTGAACATATTGTAATCTTTGAAGTTGTTATTTGAGTTAACAGGCACAGGGAATATATGATTACATCGTCTAAGGCATGAATCGGGCTTCAAGTATCTCCTTTGGGCACCAATGTTTTGTTAAACTACAAAGCCTCTGCTCCTTTTGTGATAGGAAGGTCCAGTAGGTGGATCTGCTGGCTGACTGGTCAAGAAATATATAATTTGCCAGCAGGTAAGACCCATTCGGTCCATCTATTCTTCCCGTTTTTAATGATGTAGGAACTCAAACCTTGATCAGTCCTTGGTCTTGTCTTAGATTTAAGATAGCTTTATGCCTATCCCATGCATGTTTACATTCTCTCGGTGTATTAGTCTCTACCACTTCTGATGGGAGGCTGTTCCTTTTATCTACCAGCTTCTTGGTAAACTACCCTCACCATCAGCAGCTCTATGCCACCCTATATCTTGGTAGCCTAAGGTAGGAACATACAGTAGATATGCTTACCTCCGATGGTACTGGTCTCTCTCCATCTCTTGCTGGCCGATGCTGGTAGAGGAAACATCTCAACTTTTAATTAACAGATGAGCTGATATAAAAGTTTGTGTTAAGTGGTGGAGAGTCTCAAACCTGCCAGTATGGCCATTTAATGCCACGTCCATGATGGCTCCTAAATAAAGCAGGTCTTCTAGAAACGCTGTGCGTAACGCATTTAAAAAGTAAGCTGTTCTTTGGGTAACAATGTATCTCAGTGCTGGTAGCGATCTAATCTGTAGGTTGGAGCGTGATTGTTTGTGAGCCATGTATAGTCTCTGCTAATGAATACACAAAGGCACAGATTGCTATACTTTGCCAATTGGCTTTTGTTCAACGTATTAAAAAAAAAAAGAAAAAAAAAAGAGCTGGCCCTAGAAAGGCTTCAGACCTCTGTTCTAAGTAACATAGGGATTTACTTAAAAATGATCTCTATCCTTCGTGGATGACAGATCCTTCAAGCAGTGAACTCTCGGCAAACTTTCATTGATATGAGACTGGAGGGGGTCGGTTATGAAGAAATCCCAAATATTTACAGTATAAATGTTCCAACCACATTTAGCAAAAGAACTGCATAACCCCAAGTTAATAGTCGGCTACGCAATGCTAGCATTTAATTGTATGGGGGTAGGGTTAATGTTCTAGAGCGTATGAATTTGCATGAAGCATGAATATGTACTGCAGTAGCCAAACTTTGTCCCTGGAACTTAAAAAGTACCCTGGGGGAAGGAATCCATTGGACTAAAAAATAATTGAAAGGATTTAATCAAGTTTCTTATTTTCCAGCTACGAGTAGACGCTCTGATGGAAAACCGAGTGCCTTTCGATGTGTTTTATTAATAAGCGGAATCTTGATATAGTTTTCAAACAGCTGAGAAGCCATGAAGATTCATGATGCCCTTCAGGGATAGACTGGGGATGACTAAGCAGCGCTGGCACTTTAAGGCCAGCGGCTGCCAAATTAGGTCTGTATACATTATCAGCCCGTGGCTGCACACTAGATGGCCCCATCTGGCTCTGGAACAGCAGTATCAGTAAGTATGCGACCCTATCGGCCACCTGTCTACTAGGCATTTGCCCAGGGTTCCAGATGGCCTGTCTGGGCCTGATTCCTACGAACCAGTGCTGTTTGTATTATGTATTGTTATATTTTCCCCTGATGAAGGCCATAGCGGCCAAAACGTTGGCTTAATACATTTTTTATTGATATAATAGTGCTCACAGTGTACTTTTATTTAATACTTCATGTAATAGGTCATAGGGACCTTTTTTTCTATTCATGGATTGGAAAAAACCTAGTTTAGAAAATAAGTATAATGCTAAATGCTAATCACGGGAACGTAGCCATTGGCTACTCCGTCCTAATCTAGTGAAAGAAACACCTAGAAAGGGACAGATTTTGCCCCTTTAAATCTTTTTCACACCCCAAAAAGTCCTTTCCTATATAAGGTTGAGGAGGCATACTTTGGGATCCCATCCGCTTAACAGATTTAGAATAGACGTTCCCATTTTCTTTTTGTCTAACGCTTCCTGTTGAACTCATGACAAGCAGTCAGCAATGGATAAAAAAGTTTAGCCAATAGAGGTCTACATAACGGGAACCACCGGGTGCGTTTTCGAGCCATCAAAACTTACAGTCAGTCCATATACACAAATTGTATCCAACAATAATCCACGTTCAACCAGTTATTCTCCAGTTGTTGACCTACAACTATGTTATCGATGAAAACTGTTCACAAAACCAATGAAGAGGGATAACTAATAATGACCAAGTCATGAGATCTCCATATCTTATTGATGGTCCTCCAGCCTAAAGTTGACCATCACCAATGTAAACATTACGAAAGGAGGAGCCTTTGTTTACATTAAGGAAGATGTGGTGAGAACCGTAGCTTCTGGAAAGGCAGACAATTATGAATAATTATTATTTTAATGTTCAGTTGGCCTCCAGTATGTAAACACTCCATCATTTATATTAATAGTCTGCATTAAGTGAATGTTATTTATATAACACGCTCACTAGTCCACTGTAAACTATTCTGTATAAAGACAAACATCTATTCATATAATAATTGGACTCGTTTCCTACGGAGTAACAGCGAAATGTCATGCTGGTTATACAGTGGAGATTGGAACAATACGGATTTCATCCTATAGATAAGAATGCCCACCAATGAAAGGCACATGTGATGTTTAACCCATTGCAGACCAAGTTGGGTTTTCTGAACTAGTATGACTGTATAGGCCTGAGAACGACAATCACCATACCTGGGAACTTTTGGAGCCCCTCTTTCATGATGCGGCCAGGACTACCCGCTGACGTGGGCATTCGCGCCGGCCTCGCAGAGCAGAGTAGGGTGTGTGAGGATACCGCGCTCATGACTCCGAGGATTCGGATGTCGACCTGGAGAACCGGAGAAACGGCCCTTCTCCAGGAGTCCCTGAGCGAAAGTCGGAGACTTTCCCAAGTATGATGACATATTATGAAGGGAATGGAGATCTCAAGACCATTGGGCAACAGAACACCACGAAGCCCTACAGCCCTAGTCCTTGTCCTTGGTCCTGGCTAGAATACTTTGCTGTTTGTGTTTCAGGGCTATCATTTTAATGGTGCCAGCAGGGCCGCAATCAGATATGTTAGGGCCTAAAGTCTGGGCCCTCCTGCCCCATCCCACCCTATGCTCCTCTCACATGGGCAATCAGCTCTCAAAGTCCAGAAAGGGACCATTAATGCACTTGAGCCCTGCTCCTCAAAGTGGATATGGGGCGTATATATATATATATATATATATATATATATATATATATATATATATATATATATATACACACACACCCTTGTATCCAAACAATACACTCAATATTTAGTTTTTGTTTTTTTTATGGAACTCAAAACAAATTAAATGTCCTCTTTGAAAAATATAAATTCATATTTCTGTAATTTTAGTTCCTAATCAGACTTCCTAAAGCTTTTTTTATTCCCCACTGAGAACAAATAATTTAGGCGCCACGTACATGAAATGTTAGCAATTATTTTAAAATGCAAATATATTCTCGGTTAGAGTGTACATCTGCGTAGCACTCTTCCAAATCACTGTTGTCCAACCTTTTTTTTTTTTTAATCTAATTGTGCATACAATAGTTTTGTAATTTACCAAATGAATTCCGTTTCTTTATCTGGATTTGATTTGAATTCCTAATAGCTATAGCTTTAATAGAACCCAACACAGGATCCAGGCATTGCTGACCGTACGGGACTGGATTTATGTTTTTTTTCCGATGCGCTTATTGTTTTTAAAGTTACAGTAACAAAGAAAGGCTGTTATTAGACACAAATTATTAGAATCTTACAAAGAAAAAAACCTTTTATAGGTCTTATAGGTTGATTCTGCAGGAGCCAATTTCAAGTATACCCTATATAATCTATACAAACCCTCCACCCTGTTATTTTCCATGGTCTTTCAAATATTTAATGAACAGGAATTCTAAATAAATACATTTTTATACAGCTGAGAACAGGAACATGAAGAATATAAAAACATCAATAGATTTCAATTTATACTTATTCTATATTTTATTGGGTTTAGGAGATACCGCAAGGTGAGGAACGTGCTTGAGTTGCCTCAGTAGCTATGGCCAAGCTCCTTGTCTAGATCCGAGCTCACCCTCTACAACCTCTATTGTTATATCGCTGTTCTGAAGAACGGCCCATTAACCTTAACCTGCCCATTAACCTTAGCCTGCCCTGTGAAAAAACACAAATGCTAAAAGAATGTAATCATTTCTGGACAAAAAAAAAAGATCATAATCTGGATTTGGTGGTTTTGCTTTGATCTAGAATATTTAACGGACATGACCATTGCAGTATTTAGGAACTCTAATGATGTCGTGTCATTTTGACAAGAGAAATCCCACTACTGTGTTCAGCTGAAACATGATTCTAACTTCTGTCATCAGTAAACATATTTCAGAATCTCAAGCTGGCCCCCTGCCCTGTAACCATATGCAAAATATTACAAAGGCCATAAAGTTGTCATACGAAATAAAACACAGAGTTGATTAAAAAAATTATATATTGCATTTAATTTTAAGTAAACATTGCCAGAAACAGTACATTTGTATATGAACTTTTCTTTAATTCAGGAAGAATTTTATGTTTTTAATATTTGTTTATTTTTTCAAATGCTGAACTTTCTTTGACTTTTAGCATGTAAGAATGTGGGGTTTTTTTACTGGGTTTTTTTTTTTTTTTTTTTTTACATATTTTAGAAAAAAATCCATGGCTAATAAAACAGAAGAAAAATGGGTATTGTCACATTAAACCAAGAGAAAATGGAGTTAGTCGAAGTTAAATCCTTTTATTGGGCCAGCATAAAAAAGATGTAAAGTCACATAAACATTTAAGGCCTCAGAGGCCTCTTTCGAGGTCCCGAAGGTTTACAACAGATCCTACCTAAAGAACATAACTCTAAGCGCTAAGTGTATTCATTTTTCTGCGTTGGCCCAGTAAGAGGTATGACTAACGATCCCATATTAATATCTATTATACTGTGCTGCGGAATATGATGGCACCATATAAGTCAATAAATAATAATAATATTATAGAACACCAATATGTACAAACAACAAAGCAAGCAATCAGTGCACACCTACTAATTCCCATCCCTGGTAAGCAATACAGCCATGCTGGGATTAGTATAAATAACTATACAAAGCCTACGGTTGGCTCAGTTTATTAGTGTCTTCTCCCTTTCGCGGAAGAACTCCAAGAGGCCAAAATAATGCAGGGTATTTCTGTACCTCTCTTTCTCTGTAAATACGTCTGCATTATTCTGGTCTCTCGGAGTACTTTTGCAGAAGGGCAAAGCCATTGGAACAGCCTCTCCCCTGTTCCTCCAATTGGGGGAGAGGGTGTGCGCGGAGGCTCCTCCCATTTGCGGAAGTGCTCCGGGAGGCCTGGTTAACAGAGCTGATACCAGCTAGAAGGGGATGAAGAGAGAAGACAGAAGGCTGAGTAGGTAGGGAGACATTGAGAGAGGGAGTGAGAGAAGGTGAGATAGAGTGAGTGAGCGTGTGAAAGAGCATGAGGGGAAAAAAACGAAAATTGTGAAAATTCTAGGCTCTCTGCTTCCTTTTGTTTGTTTCATTGAGGGTCCCGCAAACTGGAAATTTTTGTTAAAATTTAGTTTTTAAGCAAATGCTAATGCACAAGTGTAGACAATAAAATCTGTTTCCAGAATTAAATGTCCGAGATATTAAAACATCAACCTGCTGCATTCCATGGAGTGCATTCAAGCTCTGCAAGATGGCTTTTTGGAATCCCTAATCTCTTAAACTTCTCCAGTTCCCTGTGCTTTTCCAGTGCACCTGGGCCCATGGCCTTTAGTGAGATCCTGCCATGTCTGAAATTTCAAAATATGCAAAGCCACAAAGTAGGTGGTATTGGGCTTTCTGGAGACCACCTGTATGAGAAATCTTGGCTTATCATACCTCAGTCCCTTCATTAAGACATTCTAACGAAGCTTAGCCATTTAATTACATGCCCCTCTGTGTCTTAGTAAATATTGCATGTACAACTGCCATTATGCTGTATTTTCATAAAGGTACATTTTTAAAGTGCTTTTCCATCTACTCTGTTCAATTTAACCATTTTATATATAAAGGTAGCATAAGAAACACCATCCCCATTATTGTTAAATGCTGTAGGAAGAAAGATTTAATCATGTAAACGTTTATCCCATTCATATTTTCCAAGGAAGTGCTTAGCTGTCATGTGAATGTTTTTTTTTTAAGTATGTCTTAAAAGTTTCTGTATTGTTTTATGTGGTTAAACCTGGAATAATAAAATCAAAATTAAAATATTATTATTAGTAGTAGAAATAGTAGTAGAAGTAGTGGTAGTAATAATAGCAATAGTAGTAGTAATTGTAATAGTAGTAGTATTAGTAGTGGTAGTAGTAATAGTAGTAGTTATAATAGTAGTAGTAGCATTAGTAGTAGAAGTAGTAGTAGAAGTAGTAGTAGTAGTAATAGTAGTAATAGTATTAGTAATGGTAGTACTTGTAATAATAGTAGTAGAAGTAGTAGTAGTAATAGTAGTAGTATAAATAGTGGTAGTAATAGTAGGAATGGTAATTGTAATAGTAGTAGTATTAGTAGTAGTAGTAATAGTAGGAATAGTAATTTTAGTAGTAGTAGTAGTAGTAGTAGTAGTAGAAGAAGTAGTAGTAGTAGTGATAGTAGGAATAGTAATTGTAATAGTAGTAGTATTAGTAGTAGTAGTAGTAGAAGTAGTAGTAGTAGTAGTAGTTTTATTAGTAATAGTAGTGGTAGTAGCAGTAGTAGTGGAAGTAGTAGTAGTATATTACTCTCTAAATCCAGGGCATTTGCAGTAAGTGATGGATGTTCTGTTTTAATGAAGTCCATACCTTCTATTGGACCAACATAGAAAAAGTCACACCAGCTTTTGGGATCTCAGAGGTTTCTTCATCAAGAATGTACAGGAGACCACCAAGTGGTCCCAAAAGCTTGTGTAACTTCACATCTTTTTTTCTGCTGGCCGAATAAAAGGTATCAATTCAACTAAAGAATCGTCTTTCTTTCGGGATGATATGGTTATATCCTCTGTTCAAATTAACAAAGTGCATTGGATACTGATCCAATTTGCGGCTGTATCTGTTTACAGAAGACTGTAACATTGCCCGTGCTTTCTGCCAAATTAAAACACAAACCATCTATTATAATTTCAATCACGCTGTAGGTAATGAAGGATTTTAACCCCGCAGGGAAGGCTGAAGCATGGCTCGCCCACGTGCATAGGGTGGTTATATAAACATTCACAGAATATATGAGATATCCAGATAGGAAGTAGATCTCGCATCCCATGTGACAGATGGCCCTAGTCCCCTGACCATGTTTGGCTTAAATCGAAAATGCAGAATGCAAATTCCTAATCCCCTTGTTCACGTGCTTCCACAGTTCTGCTTTGAGGATTAACTCTTTATTACAGGATCCCCATGTGATGAAATTTAGAGATTAAAAGGTATCTTCTACTTATTGGAAGATGCCAACACAATTTATATAAGGCAGTGTATTTTTTTTTAGCCTTTATTATTTCTGGTAAGAATTACACTGATGAAAAAGGAATAATAAATCACTCAACAGTTTCAAAGTAGACAGAAATGTAACATTTTATCTAGTATACGGCACACCTCTTTGTCACATTGTTTGCAATCAGCAAACTTTGGTTGGGGAGCTGCTGGAAGGCTTTTGATAAAATATGATGAATTGCATCTGGCAGGAGAAACGGGGTAAGAAATGCAAAAATAAAATGTCATTGAGAAGAGTGTGTGCATGTGCAATTCACTGCTACTTTACTGGATTTGCAAATTGTGAATTGTAGGAATGTCTCATGTGCGTACTTGGGAAATCTTTGGATTTGACCCGCAGTCTCTGGGTCAGTGTCTTCTTTCTTTGGGAAGGGGAGCAGAGTGTGGCTTTTTTACCATATGGAAGCTTTGGGGGGGTGTAGAATCTGGAATAGCAGTATATCCGCAGGCCCCAACCGGCCATCTGGCACACTGAGAAAATACCTACTGGGCAACTGGCCAACTATGCTCCATACTCCATCGGGTGACTGACCCGCTCAGAGCTCTGACCTCAACCCCATCCAACACCTATGGGATGAACTGCAATGGAGATCGCGAGCCGGACCTTCTCGTCCAACATCAGTGCCGGTCCTCATAAATGCTCTGCTGGATGAATGGGCAAAAATTCCCACAGAAACTCTCCAAAATCTTGTGGAAAGCCTTCCCAGAAGAGTGGAAGCCGTGATAGCTACAAAGGGGGACCAACTACATATTAATGTCTATGTATTTAGAATGCGATGTCATCAAAGTCCCTGTTGGTGTAATGTTCAGGTGTCCCAATACTTTTGTCCATATAGTGTAGTTGCGGCTGACGTCTGGATAGGCACAGCTGCATGCTATGCTTTTATCCACACGTAGCGTGCAGCTCGCCACTGGATATGCAGCACCCATCTGCCTCCGGTTTAACCAGCCAGTCCAGGGCATTGCGATTATTCTGAGAAGTTGCAAGCAAAATTGTGTGTGCTTTCCATAATCAAACACAAAATATTTTAACCATTCAAGCTAATAAAGAGAACACATTTAATTACCCCAGTGTTGATATTTCTAAGTTTATAAAAATAGGAAACCTGAATAGAAAAATGGGGATGGGGATCAAAAATTCTAGAAAAAAAAGACAATAGAGAAACACGTAGAATTTGTAACATTTCTCCTTCCATAAACTGCTGGGTTTCATTTGCCTTCTCTCTCCTCTGAGAACAAGCTATCAATTTTTCATTTTTAGTAGTTAATACCGAAAATATGAAGGTCTGTTTAGTCTTTGTCCTACGAACATAAAACAGTCCAAAGGAGGCAGCCCGAGGATCCAGCAATAACTTCCCTTTTTTGGAATAATGCTCATTGTTTTCAATTCATCTGAGCTGTTAGTTTTTTACACGCAGTTGTTATGACAATATAAATCTCCACTTCCTTTGATGTATGTTGTATATTCATACCCTGCTTCGCCATTCAATCGGAAGGTCGGAGGTTCCAAGGTATTCCCAAAGTTAGAATTTTTACCATAATCACAAAATTCAGACAAAATCTCTAAATATCCAGCAGATTGCAAACTCACCCCTCACAGGAACCTCTCCTCCATCTATATAGCATGTCTTAATGTTATTGTCTTTTTAAATAGTTAAATATTTGCCCTGTCCCCTATTATAACAGCGCTGGTGCTGTATAAATAAATTCAATGTAATGAAATGGAATTAATTACATTATAATTGTAATTATGAAAATTTGGGTAATTATTTGTTGCCTATACTCGGTATGCACTTTGTTTTTTTTTATAACGTCAATAGTCGTTTAATTACGGTGTTAAGCAATCCAATTCTTCAAATGCCGATCTTTTCCAATGTGCAATAATGGTCCAGAAAATCTCTGCTTTAGCTGGGGGTGACTTATCTCTCCTGCTTTTTTTCAAAAGAGGCGTTTTGGAGTATTTTCCCCAAAAGGCGAAGCCACGGCACGCACCACGGGGACAGCCGGTTCCTCCAAGCAAAGAAATGAAAATTTGGGTTTCTCTGCCTCATTTTTGTTTGTTCTGTTTGGGGTCTCTCCTTGTTTTTGGACATTCGTATGCACAAGTCTAGTATTTTATCTCCACGCATCTCATGTCCAAGTGTGTTTTAAGTAAACAAACACATTCCATAGAAAGCTTATACTATTTAACTTTCACACAAAGGTCAAAATGAAAGCACCTGATGTTAAGGTAACAGAATTCAACACAATTTTCTATGGTGGTGTCCATATAACGGGGGGGGGGGGCACCCAGAGAAGCTTGACCCTCTTTTCTGGGTGTTCACCGTGGACCTGACACTGATTTTGCTTTCCTGCTTCCACAGTGCTTGTTTCATTTTTGATCTTTCCTTGTTCAAAAGCACCACTTTTTACAAAAGACAAAAACCATAAAAAAGATGTTTCCTCCCTTCTATGAAATAAAAAAATCTTAACTTTTATTGAATTTTGATAAAATATTTTTGTGTGATGTCACAGATAGGAAAAGGTGAAACCATAAAGGTATAAAGAGATGGTGAAAATGACCTCCCAAAGCGCCGATACAAAACGACGAGGACTGGTGACCAAAGGCAAGCAGGTTTCTTGTAATAATACTGCAACCCTTTCAAATAACCTGTTAACCAAAACCAGAAATGGAGCCACGCCACCTAATAGCTACTGACCGGTACGTATTGTCTCTGCAAAGCGTGCTATATTTCTTATTAGAAGCAGCCATAAGCAATCCAAGCTACTGGAAGGGTACTGCCGAAGACTAAAAAAGGCTCGAGACACTTGGCATCTATTGGGTCTGGCAGCAATGCATATAGGTTAAGAGCTTATTATGAGGATCTCCGTGTTTCTTCCAAGGGTCCTGTTTTCTGTTGATTAAATGGCTTTATGTTAGAACACAAAGCAACACAAAAGGTTTGGAACCCTTGGACTCATTGATGTTATGATACATGGGGGGGAAAGTAGAGGATCTGACAAAATAATAGTAAAAAAATGAAAATAAATTCTATTTTCAGTTTTTTTTAAGCGGAAAAAATCACCAAGAGCCAGCTGAAACACTAGAGGCCAAATACAATGTATCCATCTTGCCACTAGGGGGCACTGAAACAAAGACAACCAGAATGTTCGTAAGTAATTATGTCATATGTTGAAATGAATCACGACTAAACACTGCCTAATTTAATTTAGTCTGCCATCTGTATTCCTGTTTTGCTCTAGAGTCTTGATCGTCTATTCTCCTCAGTTCCCATGTCTCCAGTAAATATTATTAGCAAAGCAAAATAATAGTTATGATTAAATCTACTAATGAAAGCATTTCATGTTTGGTAAATATGAATATGAAAAGACTACATCAAGACGTTTTAAGCGAACCGAGCATTCTTTGATCGATGAACTGAGCAGACTTGGACCCCTTATTTCTTAGGTATAAAGAATACCCGCAGTCAGTGTTGCTACAGGGAAACAGTTGGCTGATCCGCGACTAATTGATTATACAATATATTTAAACACATGAGAACTTTTAATGCCAAGTAAATGTAACGTCAATTAGAGATACTTGACATCCCAGTATAAAATATGGCCTGTGCAATGAGATTTCACTATCATTATTAGATTTGTGCATTTGAATATGTAGGAGGCCAGACCCCAATCCCCCCTCCCCCGCCCAGATGAAAATGAAGCAAAAAAGCTCTGAATTTCTGACCAAAATTTGTGGGTCCACATTCACTGATGCTCTCTCTCACACTCACACTCACTCTCTCATTCTCGTTCACTCTCTCTCTCGTGTTCTTTAAATGCTTCTCTCCCTTCTTTGCCAACCACTTCTGCATCTTATTTTTCTTCATCTTGTTCAACTTCTATCTTCTCCCTTCTCTTCTGTCTTCTTTCTTCAATCTGGTATCGTCTATCCTCATCCGCATCTCCGCGGCTATAACCCCGCGTGAACTTTCACCAAAATGGCGGTGCTTGTGGTGACGTCCTCTCCCCAATTCCCCAATCGAGGGAGAGGACGTCACAACAAGTGCCAGAAGTTGAGAGCATACAAAACCCCACTGACTGTGGGCCCATTTAGGTTATTTTTTCCTTCTCTGCCAGAGTTGGAGAAAGAGCAGATAAGCGACATAGAGCCCCCCTTCCACGGTACGATATACAGCACTGTTTGGCGCAGGATGGGGTAAGAGAGGGGAGCCTCTGCCAGCCCCTATTTGGGTAAAAAGGAAAACATTTTTATGAATGATAGGAAATGTTTATTTGGGGCAGGAGAAACAAACATATTCAGCGCTCCTTAGCACATAATAAACAGCAATTCCTCAAACCCTACATGGAAGGAGCCACTCGGGATTGAATTAAAAGAGGTTTATATTTGTTCACTTTTGAATGAAAACAAAAATATTAACGGTAATTCCCCACCTAGCTGCCAGAATCTCCTCTATTAATAACAGCAGTTGCCAATCAAACTGGAAATAACTCCTATTCACTTTTACTTTGCTAGAGAATAAAGCCGCTGGTAGTACACCTGACCCGGGGACATATATTAATGAATGTAACATTGTCGTGCGCGTCGGAAACAAGGGATCTAACCCAGCTCTGTCTGATCACTACTCGTATCAAACACTGAAAATGAACCGCACAAAACTAGCGTCACAAGCAATAAACAATTCATCACCAATGGAACTGCATCACTTCTACAATACAAAAGAAAGACACAATACAGAGTACAGTACGTAACGCTTTACAGCAGATTAAAGGTCGTTCTATTTCAACATTGCTTTGATGAGTTGTGTTATTTATCATTTGCATGGACATATCATTTATATTCTAATATTTATATATATATATATATATATATATATATAATGCATAATATATTCAATTTACAATAAAAAGTGGAAGGCATTGATTAATTATACATATTCTTCCCAACCTCCCCATGTTCTGCAGATTTGCCCTTTTTTTGGATGGAAGATTAGGAGGGGTAGCTAAAAAAAATTAGGGGAGCCCCATTTTGATGAAAAAGGAAAATTATACATACATGAAGTAATGTAATATACATGACCTTAAGATTATAAATGAACTCGATGCATTATAGTGCTACAAAGGAAGGAATATCATGCACACTCCAATAGGAAAAAGGTCAAGTTTTGTTTGTGTGATGTACCAATGTTTCAGCCACGCATGGCCTTCTTCAGCAAAACAAAAGATAAATCTATGTGTCAACTCTCCCATATTTTCTGACAGGGCCCTTAGATCAATTGGGGCCCCTAAGCAGCTGCTCAATCTGTGTATAGGGTAACACCACTTCTGTAGAATAGTGATTAAAATTCCCTGCCAAGAGCAGGAAAATTATTTTGAAACACACCTAACTTAGAGAAAAGAATGGCGTCTGCGAAACAAACATTAAAAAAGTCATAACTGCCCTTCTAAAGATTTAAAGTTTTAATCAACTTTGGGGCGACCCAAGATTAGGGCTACCAGGTGAGCTATTTTCCGAATACATCATTCTCATTGAGAGCTTTGCCCTGAAAATGTTGTCTCCCATGAATCCCAAAAGGTGTCATTGTTTCATTGAACACCCCCTTTAAACTGCAGTGATACGGAGTAATTGTCCCCAGATTTCATTAAATAATTTGGTCAGGTTACTTTAAATGAACTTGTAGACTATGTTTTAGTGTCTGTGGACTCAGCAAATAAACTCAGCAGGGAAGCAACAGAAAGACATTGATAGCAAGCGTAGCTATAATGAGAAGCTCACAGTGGACCCATGGCTGGCGTGGATGGGTGCCCAATAATTCTGGGTACTAAGTATGCGTTAAACCTGCGCCATTGGCATGGAACCCAAGGATGCCTGATGGTTCCTGCAGACATGTCCATGCTTAACATGATGTTGAATCCAAAACCAGGATAGCTGAACATTTCCATGATTTAGTTCACTCTGTTCCAAATTTTATGTTTTGGAATCCCTTTACTGAGGATCTTTAACATTATATAGTATGCCACTCGTTATTTAAATATGGTGATGGGTCTATTGCTTGAATCAGCCAATCAGAAAAGCCCTCCCATTGAAATCTGACCACTAGTGACTTTAAGTCCAGTGGCCACCTGATGACATAAGTGCGACTGCCGGCCGGGTATCTGTGGCCACACGTTACATTTTTAGGCTCACCTGGCGTATGGCCAGAGTATGGGGCACCAATGGCCAACGTCTTGCCGGTGTGCCAGATGGCCAGTCCGGGCCTGGATGGTGGGTACAGGCAGGATAATATATGTTTGGCCAAACATATCTCCTGAAAGCTAAGTAGCTGGGGGATCAGGAAAGAGGCAAATGCATAGAATTCCCCAGGGGCGTAACTAGAAACCTCAGGGCCCCGGTGCGAGAATCTGTTAAGGGCTCCCCCCACCCACGGAGGCATCCTGGATTTCTGTCAGTTCGGGGGGGCCCAAGAGTTGCCGAGCAGTCGTTTTCAGCAACTGCTCGGCACCCCTTGGGCCTCCCTGACTGGCAGAACTCCAGGGCCCCGTCGCAGTCGCGACCCCTGTGACCCCGGTAGTTCCGCCACTGGAATTCCCCCATTTATTTGCCAGGGGTATCACTTTAAAGGGACCACTCAGCTACCATATGCTTTTAAGGTCATATTATTCCGGGGGGAACACTTTATGGACAGATATTGTCACATTAATAGCCTTCAAGCATTGCCTTTTATATCTGTGATGGATAACATGAAATAAGTTTTTGGTGAAATATAAAATAACGGAAATAATTTTCGGAGAAGATAAAGTTGAAGACATTCCAAGCTAATTATTTGTTGCTGAAATCTTGCTGAGCACTTTTGGCAGTAATCCGAACATCCAATGAGGTTAATGTCAGGAAGGTGATCTTCGAGCCACTGATAACATTAATTGCATTTTAAAGAATTACCCTGGAAGGCTGTATTTTGCCGTGTTTTTTTTTTTTTCAATTAAAGAAAGAATCTCACGGGAAAACCGATGAAAACCGTAGATGATTTTGAACATGCCAGCTTTTGTTTTACAGAATACGTTAAAAGGCGTTAGTTCGATAAAAACCTAGAAGTGATGATGTTTACTGGCAAAAAAAAACGCAACAGAATAATTAATGGAATATTTGGAATGACCCAAAACTAATCGTCTGAGAGGCGGATAAGTGGAACAGCCTTTTAGCAGATGGATTAATACAGTTAGGAAATTTAAATATATATATATATATATATATATATATATGTAAGGGGTAGTAGAAGTATTATTAAACATTCATCTACAGACACCAGTCAAGCCAGAAGGCTTGTTTTTCCCTCAGAAATCTCATGTTGCTGCCACAACCACAAGGGATTCTGGGTAGGCACATGCAAATAAGGGTAACAATTAGCACCTTTGCCTCTATATCCACTTTATACATGGATCCCTTGAAAGTAATTGCCCGCTGTACAGGACAGCCTTTAGACAAAACTCGGGAAGAGGTGCAATACCCAGATCACCGCTCATGGACATCTGTTTCGTCCTTCATGGGACTCACCAGCATGAGGCAAAGGTGATCATTGTTAACTTTATTTGCATACGTCTACCCAGAATCCCTTGTGGTTGTGGCAGCACCATGAGATTTCTGAGGGAAAAACAAGCCTTCTGGTTTGTCTGGTGTCTGTAGATGAGTGTTTAATAATACTTCTACTACCCCCTTAATTTAAAATTGAAGGGTTTCCATCACCTTTTACCCACTATAACTTAAGCCAGTATCACAACCTCATGCTGATGAGTCCCATTAAAGATGAGTTTTAGAGAGGATGTGCTGCATGTTTGTGGCTGCTTTTGGAACCTGGAATGAGCTGCTTGCTACCAGCAGGGCCCTTTAAGGGATTGCTGTGTTTAGCTCTTTATCCATGCCTTCTGGCTGGGCCTAGTAACCCTTCAGCCAGGCTGCATCTTTCTGGCTGGGTTGATGAAAGCCTACCAGGGCTTGAAGGGACCCACTGCACACAACTTTCTGACTTGGATGAATAGTAAAGAAAGCTGGGGTCCTGAGCCTTCTTGGTGTAAAATAAGAAGTATAAAAAGAGATTACAGAAAAAAAAAGCTGTCCATGAGCAGTGATCTGGTTGTTGAATCTCTTCCTGAGTTTTGTCTAAAGGCTGTCTTGTACAGCAGGCGATTACTTCCAAAGGATCCATGTATAAAGGGAATATAGAGGCAAAGGTGATAATTGTTAACCTTATTTGCATGCGCCTACCCAGAATCCTTTGTGATTGTGGCAGCACCATGAGATTTCTGAGGGAAAAACAAGCTGATGTCTGTAGATGAGTGTTTAGTAATGCTTCTGCTACCCCTTATATATATGTATATATATATATCAATCCTGAACAATAAAAGGGTAAGGACCAAGTAAAGTTTCTACTTTCAAAAATACGCGGCTCTGTGTTGCAAACTGCAGCTTGCAAAAAAAAAAAAAAATAGTCTAAATCCTCAGAAATGACATAACTGTATGAAAAAAATAATAATGCATATTTCATCTCTCCGTTTTTCATTAAGTTTCTGGTAAATGTATGGATTGCTATCAACACATAACAACATCCATATGTACACGAGAAGCACAACCATGCTAAATATCCGAAATCTTATAGGGGGGACCACCGCCAAATGTTTTGAATACTAGTATCAAATGATTCAAAATGTGGTTTTCCCTTTTTTTTCAAAAAAAGTTCCAGTTTTGGTGCGATATAATGTCACATCTGTATAGCACAAAATGTGTAGATCAAAATATATCATGCGTTGACTTGGTTTATATGATAGACACATGGTGTTATATATTACACATGGACTGGGCATTTTTGGCTTTGTTTTGACCAAAAGACAGAAAATCCTTTAATTTAAATAATAATAAAATATTGCATTGATTTGTTTTTTATATATATAACATCTTGCATGAATTAATGTGTTTCCTGTTTAGGAAAATGTTATATTTTGGCTCAAATGGAGACGTATCTGAATTGCAAAACACATTTAAAAGCCACAATCTCCCCAATCCCCCCACCCCCCAATTATTTTCTTAATCAGTGTCTAGCCCTACGAAAGGAAACAATAATTGGTACTTATTGCGATCTGATTCCACCTGTACTCTTTATCCTCGTCCTTTATCCTAAACCTCGGGGATGCGTTACCATGGAAACTGGATGCATTCAGCCGACTGTTGCCAGAGCAACAATGAGAAATCAGATGCGGTGCTGTTGGGCTTTTGGATTTAAATTTGCATTTCTTAGAAAATAGAAAAGATTAGCAACAAACCCTAAAAATACGGTAGTTGGACTCATAGATCCGAAAAAATTGTATTTTCGTAGTTAATGTTTTGGTCCTCATCATGTTTTTATCTTTTTTTTGGATATGGCTGCAAATTATCTAATTAGTTGATATTACTCTATAGATTATGGATAAATTATAGAGTATTGAAGCCATGTCAAGAATAAAAAATGACGACTTTAAAAAAAATAAAAAAAAATTTGGCAAATTTATTAATTATTCCCCAAAATATCTCTATAAAATATAGAACATCTAAAGCAGGAACGCAACCAGGCCGGGCTGTGCGGTTGTGGCTTATATTTGGACTGGGCTATAACGCCTAGGGCTTTTGGGCTGCTTTGTTGGCTGAGAGTGCTGGGAGTTGTAGCCGGCCAGTATCTGGAAGGTTGCCCTCTCCTTGCTTCCTGTATAGTTTTCGCTATATACACAACGTGTGGTAATGCATTATGTAATCGGCACGACCAGTTATTATGAAATAAACGCCAGGCTTGTATATAAAAAATAAAAAAAAAAAACACACAGGGGAAATCAGGGAATTAACAAATGCCATATGTGGCCGTTAGACCGCGTCCCAAAAAAATATGAATTCTATTTTAAAATATGCAAACTTTATGAATAAGACAAAGATGGGAATAACTTCTTAACGTCTACGCCACACTCTGTGCTAAAAGACATAAAAAAGGCAAAAGATAAAGTGTATTTGTGGTGATACAATTAATACGTTTAAAGGAAAAGGAACTCATTCTCCTGCTAATATTTAAGTTGGGTAAGTTGTGATGTAGTGTGCGTTGTGATGTCACGGGAAGTCACATGACGTATATTGTTATATCACAAGTCTTGTGACGTATAACGCAGAAGAAGCCCATATATGTTGCATTTTGTTCACCCTGGGATTCTACGTTAGAATCTTCTATGAGTTGTCCCAATTCAGCTCATGTTATTCTGACATCCGCCAGGATTCTAGGTAGCAAAGGCAGGGACTGTTTTCTTAATACCAGGAGTATTGGTATTGATCTTGTACGCTGTAATATAAAGCAGGACGGCAGAAATATATTTAGTACAATCCCAACGTATTAAGGGCACGATATCAGCTTCACATCCACTACAGATAATAATAGAAAACAAATTATTGAACCTTAGCATGGAAACGATGCAATACCAAATGAACAAGTTTGTCCTTCATAGGCATACTGACAAGAGCGCACCATAGGACCTGAACAATCAGAACGGCCAGAGAAAGTATATTGGGTCCAAAACAGTCTTTATTATATTTTTTACTTGCCGTTTTAACCCTTAATGAACCATTAACAAAGGAATCACTTATTATCCTATCCCATTCGTTATGTGTAAAAGCTCAATGAAAGTGCGGCTAGAGGACTGGTTTTCCAAAATCATGAGTTTTTGAACTATTTATGGCTATAAAAGATGTATTTTACTTATACAATTTACAAAACCATTTCCCCGTGATATACTCATACCCAGAAAACATTTTGAGCTCCTGGAAAGGAGGGACATTACCGGAGGAAAGAGGAACAGAGGTACAATAAAACAGACTTCTGACATTACCATTCTCCTTTGAGACAATATATCTCCTTTTCCAATGACTCCATCTAATACTCCTTGCACAATGTATATATTTCTTCACCATATATAATGATGTTTACTGTAAGATTACCTTATTTAATTTAATTTTTAACATTTCACTGCAAAAGTAGAAGAAAACAGAAGGAACTAACCACTTCCAGATTCTGTTTTCCAATTTTCTCTCTTGATATACAGGACTATATATATATATATATATATATATATATATATATATACACAGTATTTACTATATATATATATATATATATATATACAATATACTGTATAATGCACAATGACTCTACATTACACTACAGTACACACACACACACTACTCTCTCCAGCTTCTTCAGCGCTGCCTCTCTAATACCATAATGTCACGCAATGCTTGTTTCTTGACCCCGCGGGGGTCCTCAGTTACCGTTCCGAGCACCCCTTAGGGCATACCCCCCCGATGGCTGCCCTGTATATATATTAACAACAACATAGCATCTGATTAAAAGCCACGTCTCCCAAGTCCTATTTCATTTTTTAAATAATGGTCTACTCTAAAGTGACATCAGCAGCTAAAATAAATAAAATCCAGATTAAAATGGCATAATGCTAAATTAATCAGATTTCAGCAGGCTTTGAAGTGATCTCAGAGTAAATAATGGTGGAATTTAAGCAGGGCATGACTTTTTAGCAGATGTTCCCATTAAAGGGGGGCTAGGGATTCCAGAACCTCTTGCAACAAATTCCATTCTATGCCCATATATACCCTATAGCCATATAGGAATAGCAGATATACAGACGGGTCATCAGCGCTGCTCCCCGTAACTCCTGCTTGGTCATCAGGTTGGAGGAGATGACCTCTCTAGACACCATGTAGAGGAAAATCACATTCGCTGGTGTCAGTACATGCGCAGTCCTCAGTGAATAAGGAGCAGGTATGACAGGAACCCAAGATATACACGACAAGGAGAAAAGGATCTAAGCAACACCATGTTCCTTGGGTGTTAAAAAAAGGAAGGGAATGATCATGCTTAAGGTCACTGCTTCAACCATATTCCTGAAGAGCTGGTAGAGCTTCCATAGCATGCTGTCTCCTAAGCACCGCACATCATTACTGGGAAATCTCCTTGTGTTCCTACCTTATTTACTAAAATATTGAAGCATTTTGAGCAGCTGCTTTTCTTATGAAACGAATAGATCATTGCTTAATATCCACGCACATAAAGATTCTTTAATAACATCACAGAAGCATAGAATCTAGTCTTCCCCTTGATCTTGGTGAATTACGGTCATATGCCTGTCCCATGCATGATAGTTGGAAGTACCTAATAAAAATAGCTGTGAGCGATCAACGCATCCACTATAGTGATTGTATAATAGTCCTCCAGATGGGAAAAGTAGCTATTTTGTAAACAATGCTGCACTTTATCCAAATTATTAATATCTTAAATTAATAGACAAGTTTCTCCAGGCTATGTTGTCACCAACAAATGAATAAACTTTATGTTCATCGGTTATTTTATCTCATGCCCACAAAGATTTATTTCTCATGAATGGATGGATTTCATTATGATAAGGAACATGGGCTCCATTACCTCCTCCTTCGGTATGTTTCCTTATTTTATGAAAGACATGAACAGTTGTTGAAAGAAGCAAAATGCAGGGGAGGTTGACCTCAACGAGGACAACGCCGATGATCTATCTTCTCATTTCTTTCTGATTTTCATCGAGCTTATGACATATAGTAAGGAGGAACTGTGGCTTTCACTAAATGAGTGTCATTGTTTCGAGATCCTTATTATTAAAAGTATTTCATGGTATGGATGGGTGAGGTCTCCATAGGTTTATATACTAAGTTACAGGATAGGAACTTAGGATTTCAACTCATCAACTTTACTATGAATTCTAAAATTCCAACATTAATGACCTTCTCCTTCTCGGTTGGCCCTACATGGTTAACGCAACTGGATTTCTTGAAAGTCGCCTCTTTTTAATAGAAATCATGTTATGCAAGGTCAACTTGGGTCTTCTAGCTGGACAAAAATTTAAAGGTCTCCTTTTGTTATGCATAAAGAAGTCTAAAATTAAACTTTCATTAAAAAAAAATCATCTTGGAGAAGGCATCAGAACTACTACAACTAATCAGTTTCCTTCCTGTTATCAATAGGTGAAAAATAATTTGGTGGTAGGAATAATCATGCAGATCCTGTAAACAGATGGCTGTTCCTTTAACCATAAACATATTTACAATGTTAACACTATTATATAGGCTTATTATTTAATTACACTAAAATGTAAACAAAAAATGAAAAAGAATTAGGGAAGAGTGGTTCATATGTTTTATAATAATATATTTTAGAGAATATGGTGAGTCAATGATCTTTTCAAGGAGCGCTTAAAAAAATATTTACATATTTAGTACATGATGCAAATTAGGTATTAATATTTTGGAAGCAGATCTGTCCAATTTAGCAGTTAAGAATCAGCTGCTTAGTGATTACTTTCATTTTACGCGGTTACGTAGTTTTATATCTTCTATCGAGAAAAGCCATTATATACAAATTAATCAAATACACAAATATTCTGTAATTTTGCCATCTTGTTAATCGTTCTTAGGTGTTTGTATATTTGTATATTTCAATTGAAGTTTTGAAATCTTATCCGGCACCCGATTTATGTGACCCAACCATATTTGATATTTCTTTATATATTTTATTATATATATATATATATATATATATATATGCAATGTTTGATAATTTTCTACACATTTATATGTTATGTTTTATTAGATAATAATTTTTTTCGATTTAATTGACCTTAAAGCAGATCAAGGAGGGGGCTACCTCTGGACTCACAAATCAGTCATTTTTTGTTATGTCATCTCTTATGATGTCATAACTGATGATGTCATCGCTGAAGCCTACATCTCAGATCATGTGGAAAATGTTTATTAAAGAGTATTTACTATGAATTTAATATATTTGGGTTTTTTGTTTGTCTTTTAACAATCTCGTTATTACACTCTACACACCTACATCCACTCTATGTGCAATTTGACTTTGTAAGGCCTCCTAAAAATATAAGTTATTTATACTTATATTAGTTAGAAAAACTTTTGAATCAAATCGAACCACAAATCAAATCACTCTATGAATGCATGGTCATGGTTATATATCGTACTGATGACGTTTTATGTGTTTTAAATGTGTTGAAAAGATTGATAAGGCCCATGTGTTCTCCGACCTACGTTAGGCATGTAGGTAAAATTATAACTGAACGTGGAATCTCTTTGCTCTCAGGATTCTGGATCTTTGCTATTAGACTTTGCTACTTTTACTCCGCTGTCGCTGCAGACAGATATAAGCATTTAATCCGCTTCATAAGGTTACTGGACATCACTTGGTGCGGGCAGGTCTGTCGTGCTCAATCCTCTTAGTGTTTGGCGTAGTAAATGAGTACATGTGAGAGTCCTTCACGTCAATCAGTGTGTAATTTTATGGCAGCTGCACCCGGGCAGTAATGTTCTTTCAAATATTACAGGTGGAAACGTAAGATTTCTCCATCAATAAACAAACGGCACTTGTTAACAAACGATCGAGATATTCATCTCTTTGGGAGGGGGGGTATTTGTTATCAACCCCCCCCCAGCCTCACCCCGTCCCCTGGGGCAGCAGGATTTCCAGAGCATTAATTGCAGGACAGGTACAGGTGTGTTTAACAATCTATAGAAAATACAGAGCCTGCGGGAAAGTCACACAGAGGTGATTGCAAGCTATATGGGCAAAAGGCAGCATTAAAAAACAATGCTTAGACAAGGCATACTTCCCAACAGTCTCGGTTTCTAAGGAACAGTTCTGATTTTGGGCCACCAACCCACATAGCTGCCCTACTGTCCTGCATTTGGGGGGGGGGGATCATGGGCCAGTTGGGCAGATCTGAAAGACAGAGAGCATTGTCTGTCCTTTTAATGACAAGCATGGTGTATGTTGTCCAAAAGAAAAGACCTTTTACGTTTACAAAGCTTTAGATTAAAATTGCAGCAGGTTTTCATTCATTTAATATTAGGAAATACATAGAAAATGTCTTAAAATCTAGACACGTTTAAAGATTCTTGGAATAAAATATGGGTTTTTAAAAGCTGATCGGGGTGCAAATGAGGTCATAAATATTGTACAAATATCGTACTTTAATTACGATAAGACATCTCTGACAATTTATTTGTGTGTTTTATTATAAGAAAATTTACGTGGCCATCTCGGAATAACGACTTAGTGACTTTTGAGACCATTTTCAAAAGCGCCATAGCATATTTGATTACTGTAGGCAAATTAATGAAATTATAGCCAAAAAAAATAATAAATTATTTCAATGTCTGCATTCCCGTCTGACATATCCAGTATATCTGTCAGAATAAATCATAGGATGTGTCCATCTACACACATTCTCAGCTGAATTATTCACATCGCTAGTGCTGGATTCCTTGGCTTACCTATTTTATGGCTTCGCATTTATAGAGATTTTACACAACGGCCATAGTTATGAAAAAAAAAAACAATTGGCATGGTTAGTAAATGTTTATTATTACCAAGTGAGGCAATGGGAGTTTTCATTTAACTCGTATTTCCTCACCTGCAACTTGCAAAATGTTAAATTGCAGGCACTCACATATTAATGAATATGCAAATCATTTTGTTAGCACTAACATGTGAGGACATGCAACTTTTGAAGGCAAGGGGAGCGTTGGATAGGATGGGGAGAGGCATTGAAGGGGAGAGGGGCAGCCTTTGAGAAACCTTTCAAGCGTGCGTAAGAAGTGGAGATCAGAGCAGAGAGGAGACGAAGAGATACGCGGTAGGACTGTCTTTGGAGATGGGTGAGGAGATGTAAGTAGGAGAACTGCTATGAGGAGCTTTGAAAGTGTGTGTCAGATTTTTAATTGAGTCCTGAAGCGTACGGCAACCATCGAAGAGACAGTGGAGAGGGATGACAATAGTCTATATTACTTCCTCTAGACATTTGCCTTAATCTCTGTCTCCTCTGTAATCTCTGTTTGAGCTTCTTTCGTGGTATCCCTGTAAGTCCAGATGCCCTGAGACTCAAATATCGAGCAAACGACTACACCCTTAAAAAAGTCAATGTAACACTACGTTTCTGCTTTAAAATAAAACAGGTTGGACTTCAGGTGAGAAAGGGCCAAAAGCAACCTTTCAACTGCTTGGCGTCACTGAGCCTTCTTCCTTTTTGTCCATGCAAAGCGCCATCAGACATATCTCTCCCACGCTGGTCACACGCCATATATTGGAGACAGGGGAGGGCTGGCAGCCTAAGGCCTGGGGGGCAAGTCAAGTGAGGTGGCTCCGCCCCCTCGCACTCACCTTTCACCCCTCACGCTGCTCCCATCACTATGCGGCCATCAGACTGCTGGAAAACTTATCTAAACGGCCGCTGGGTGCTGATGCCACCGGCCGGAGCTACTTTAATCCTTTTTTTATTTATTTAATATGCCGGATCGGCTTGCCATATTAAAAATAAATAAATAAAGTATTAAAGTAGCGCCGGCCGGCAGCATCAGCACCCAGCGGCCGTTTAGATTCGATTTCCAACAATCTGATGGCCGCATAGTGATGGGAGCAGCGTGAGGGGTGAAAGGTGAGTGCGAGGGGGCGGAGCTTTCACCCCTCACGCTGCTCCCATCACTTGGCGGCCATCGCATACGGCCGCTGGGTGCTGATACCGCCGGCCGGCGCTGCTTTAATACTATTTTTTTTCATTTAATAGCCGATCCGGCTTGCCATATTAAATTTAAAAAAAGTATTGAAGTAGCGCCGGCCGGCGGCATCAGCACCCAGCGGCCGTTTAGATTAGATTTTGGGGGGAAATTGCCCCCCTGCCCAGCCCGCCCCTGATTGGAGACGCTCCTTGTAACTCAAGAAAAAAATGATGATATAATAATGATATAAGACACTGTGGGCAGGGAATGGCAGGTAATGCTCGCTATAGTCAGCAAATGCTGGTAGCCATGCCTACACGTATCCCGCAGACCCTGCAAAACGAAATACAAAAATATTCAAATAAAAGTTAATATTCTACAATACGAATAAATCGTTCATTTAAGCGATTTACTCTTTTGTATCCTTGTCAATGATAGTAAGATAAAACAAAGCGTCAGGATTCTAAACGGCAATTTCTAAATCCTGACGAAAGTCTTCACCGACGCCAAGATGCAGCTAAAGAGATGATTCATTGACTTCTTTTTCGATTCCATGGTCTATTCTCCATGGTACCCGATGTACCTGAATCTTGTTTATTGCTTGCAATGAACTTTAGACACATGGCTATTTCAATCCAAGCGCTCAATGTGCCGTTTGTCAGACGATATACGTCGGAAGCCGTCGGCAGGTGACGGGGTCAGTTTGTCTACATGAAATACGGTGACGATGCTATAAGCCGATGGAGACATTACTTCACCGCATGTTAATAAGGAAAGAACTTAACTAAGCTGTAAATACAATTTGTAAGAGATTGCGTCTAAGCTGGGTTTGTTCTTCGCCATCTGCTGTTCTGCCTGACGTTTTCTAGAGTTTACGTGAAAAGAAATAATAGGAAAAGCCACCTGTCCTCTGGCCCTGATACAGATCTTACCTTATCGCTAGCACTAAAAACTGAAACGCTCCCCAATAAATTCACTTGGAAATGTAAAATATTATTTAAGTTTTTCATTTTTTGGTTTGCTAGAATTATAACTGTTATTGACCAGGATAATATGAACTGTACCAACCCTAGAGGTACAGCAGAAATGTTCTTCCAAATATGAGGTGGGTTACAACTTTAAATGATGATTTGGTGAAATTTTCATTATGGGGACTGGCACAGGCCTCCATTACAGCTCCCATCACTCCTGTGTTCCAATGGCCCTTTATCACTCCCATCACTCCTGTGTTCCATTGGCCCTTTATCACTGCCATCACTCCTATGTTCCAATGGCCCTTTATCATTCCCATCACTCCTTTATCACTCCCATCACTCCTGTTCACTCCCATCACTCCTGTGTTCCAATGGCCCTTTATCACTCCCATCACTCCTGTGTTCCAATGGCCCTTTATCACTCCCATCACTCCTGTTCACTCCCATCACTCCTGTGTTCCAATGGCCCTTTATCACTCCCATCACTCCTGTGTTCCAATGGCCCTTTATCACTCCCATCACTCCTGTGTCCCAATGGCCCTTTATCATTCCCATCACTCCCGTGTTCCAATGGCCCTTTATCACTCCCATCACTCCTGTATTCCAATGGCCCTTTATCACTCCCATCACTCCTGTGTCCCAATGGCCCTTTATCATTCCCATCACTCCCGTGTTCCAATGGCCCTTTATCACTCCCATCACTCCTGTGTTCCAATGGCCCTTTATCACTCCCATCACTCCTTATGGACACAATTACTTGGAGGTCTGAAGAAGTAAGTAAGTCTAAGGATCTTTGTTATACTTTTTAGCGGACCAAAGGTGATTCAGAACGATCCGATTGCACGAGCCGCAAAGCCCAGGGAGCTCTCAGGTATGATAAAGATTTTCTTCTTATTATATCTCACTCGGACCGGCGTTCCGCTCCGAGGCACAAGCTGTACGGGTTAGCGATGCCAACCAGATACGAACACATCCATAGAGTAAATGGGGGGCTTAAAAGAGGGGCCAAAGATCTCCCAAAACCCGTCCTATGAGAAACGTCGCACCTGGTCACTGTGTGGCCCTCCGGACTTCAATAAGAAATCATGAGAAATGCAGGCGCATCTACATGAAATTCTACAGCTAGCCCTTTAATGAAGACAGATAGTGTAACAAAATAACCAAAAAAAGACATTAAATACAAAAAAAATAACAATAATAATAAAAATAATAGTAAGTGATGGATGGTTTCCAGTGGCACATTCAGATGTAACTTGTTGAGACACTTGCTTTTGGGGGGGGGGGGTTACATCGTTATTATTAACGTCATATTAACGTTTATGAGAAGATTTGGAGAATTAAAACAAGACATAATTTCCCAATCTTTTATCTGTTCATTTCACAGCAACACAAACCCAACACGTCAACATTAAAAGGACGTCAACCACGCAGGGCTTTGTGACCCGGCTACGATAAATAACATTACAAATAAAATAATAAAAATAACATCACAAAAATGTTAAGAAGAAAAAAAAAAAAATATGACGCATTTCACTTTGACATCCATATTGTGCCTGCGAACATTTTACAAGGAACTGTCAATCCCGATCATCCGTGTTTACTTTGCATGTAAATGTAAATCTTACAGCATTACCGGATCCAAGAAAGGGAGACCGGGGGGCACCGTGGGATGAATAAATACCCCCCCCCCCAGTATGATGCTACTTATCCACTCGATGGATGATAACAACAGTCATTCAAATTCTACCCAACAAAATTATTAAAAAACAGGTTTTTATGTACTAAATATATACTATTTATATACGCTGTAGGACGGCCACATGGACTCAATGACCTCTTTGTAAAAACTATTCGAAGCAAAGCCATACAATATTGTTGTTTTTTTTTTTATATATATTTTTTTGTTACATTTTAATAAAATCAGAATTATAATAGCATGGAGCAGAGAATAGCGATAGCGGGAAGTATGCAGGTATGAGTAGGTAATAACCAGTGGCCGCTGGTTATTACCTACTCATACCTGCATACTGCCCGCTATCGCTATTCTCTGCTCCATGCTATTATAATTCTGATTTTATTAAAATGTAACAAAAAAATATATTAAAAAAAAACAAAAAAGCATATGACGTCATATGCCGGCGCTCAGGAGTGAAGTGCTGGCACCCGAGACAAACGCCTCACGCTCCCAACACAGGAGTTGACGGTAAGTGACCTACAAAGGGAGGGGGAGGGAGTGGGTAGATAATGAGAAGAGGATAGATGGGGTGGGAGGGGCCCCTTAGGAGATTCTCGCACCGGGGCCCTGAGGTTTCTAGTTACGCCCCTGGTAATAACGTTATTGTTTGTGGGTATGAATGATCTTAAAGGGACCCTTCATACATCACATGCTCTTTAATACATAAGATAGCTGTTTGGCCCCTTTAAATTAGTAGTGTTGGGCAGAATTCTGCGGAATTCCATCACATGCATTTGCCCCTTTCCCCCAGTTATTTTTTTCTTTTTTGGCAATTATTTCTTGTTTTAAAGAATGCATATTAAAGTACTCATAGATTACTTTAACATACATTCTCCTTTAATTGGGGTGCCAAGGACATTAAACTGTCCCTTTAAAGACTTTGCTTTCTTTACCCATTACCTTTCGGGAAGACAGCCAATCACGATTCAGTTTGATTATTTAATGTAGCTCGTAAAAAAAAAAGGATTAAACGTTTAATTAGTTCAAATGTACAGGTAAACGTTATGGTTTGAACATTTTATTGCTTTTTTATAGCAGACACTGAAATTCCATTAGTTTTATGGTTTGGGGTTTTTTGTTTGTTTGTTTTTTAATCATGATCTTGCTCTCTTTTGATTGGCTGGAAACACCGATCATTTCTAGTACTGGTGAATAATTCTTAAAAAATTCATAAAACTTGTCTTGTTCATAATTTCGAAGGGAATGCAGAAATGTGTCATGTGACACAAAAGCACATGTGGATAGGTTGTTGCCATAGAAAAAAACGTAATTTTTTTTTTAATATGATTAAATCTTAAGGTGTGTAAGCGTCACAGACCAGAGACTCAATTCATCTTTTGAGTAGGTGTGAGGACCCACTTCAGGTTGACCAAGCACCACCCTAATTTTAACGCCGTAATTTAGGTTAAAAAAAGACACAAGTCCATCACGTTCAACCTCATTGAGCGTTCAAGCCCACTGGCCTCACCTTGGGTCTGAGTCGGGGCTGGTAGAAGGTCTACTCGCGAGGACAGGGTCCTCTTTCCCGTCCAGTCTTAAAATGTGCTAATGCTATTGTCCCTTATAGTCACTTCACTTTCGCAACAACGCTACGGAATCTGCTGGCGCTCCATAAACCAAATGTGATATAATTATGTGAGATGTCTATCGTGGCCACACTCACACGACCACCACTTACTCTACCACTCACCCTGCAGCTGGCTGCTTCACCTTATCCCGGGCCTTGCTTTGGTATCCTCGAGGTAGGGGCTGGTGAAGTGGCAGCTCCAGCAGAAATTAGGAGCAAAGGGGGTAGTCAATACCCTGTTGAGTAGTTGGGTCCTATGCTTTGTTGCCCTATACTAAAGATGGCTTTCGTTAAAACACAGAAAATCCAGTCTTCTGGAAACTCATACGCATACCTGTGAACTTTCTAACTTCCTAAAAGAACGGAGACTCTACTAGCCCATCGTGGAGATTCTACCCAAATGGCTCCTATTCCGGTCCTCATGGAACGCTTGACTTGACTCATTAAAAGATACACTTAATTGAGTCACCTGCATTCAAGCAGGGATATCAACCATAACACTCTGCTAACAAAAGCACCAACCGGGAGGGTTATATATGATCACAGCGGGGTAGAATGCAAACGAGTCAACTCTAGACTGCCTAACGCTGAGAATCTGCCCCTTCACCCTGAGATTACGGCACAAACTTTGGGTCAAACCCAAGTATACCCATATGTATCCGTGTGCTCCTTTCTTTAAAGACCACTGACCTTTAGGCGGCCATCTTGAAAACAATGTATCGAGATGGAACTTACGGCTAAATCCCCAGTTGTTGACAAACTCGGCTTTTCATGCAGAATTTGGCTCTTAGGGTCTCAGCAACCAGGAAGCTGAATTTTAACCGACCCGGCCTCTGGGGAAAAATGTACTTAAAAGTATCGCAAAGGCGTTTTTTTTTTTGCGCATGTCTCCTACCCCAGGGCTCCTCAATGTTTATGACAATCACATCCATATTCATATATATCCGAAACCTTCAGCACGGATCAGCTTACAACTTAAAATGTGAGCGTGGGCTGTCACTTCTACGTACGTCGGAACACAAATTCAATCGCTAAATTATAGAAATATTCCCAAATTCCCGGCACGGACATGATATCCAGCCCCGTGCGGGGGTCATATTGCTGAAAAATTTCCGCCCCAGTGATTTTTGATTTACTTAGAATTCTCTCTCTCTCCTGTTCTCATTAGAATCCCCGAAAGCTTGGATTTAAGGATTCTGTTTGCAAAATGATGTCATCCCACAGACCGTCATAGTTTTATAAACAATTTGTCATTCATTTTCATTCTTATATAAAAAAAAAAAAAAAGGCAGTTCCAAGGACAAGAATTCACCAAATCAACACGGAACGGTAAGATGCATCGGCAGGGTGGTTTCACAGCACCCTTTGTGTGCCAGAAATGGCTTCTTAACGCTAGATACGATTAAAGAAATGAGACGCTTATGTGATAAAAATAATAAAACGTGAAAACATTAAAATTGATTTCATTTGCATCATTTTTTATGCTCATGCTAGCACTTTATTTTTTTGGTGTGAAAATGCGAATGTTTTGTGAAAAGTATCGGTAAATCTAATTTTGGGTGTATAAATTAGGCCACTTTATAAAAAAAAGTTAAATTGAAATTCAACAGAGCAAAATTACAAAAAAAAAGCTTTTTATATAAATAAAAAAATAAAAAACTTTTTTTTTTTTTTGCAAATTGAGCACATGTGTTACCAAAACATTAAAGGGTTAATACGTTGTAACAGTGGCAAATCACAAAAAATAATAAAAAATATATCCATTATTTAATATAATTTAAAACAAATAATCATTTTACCGGGGAACTGTCCCCAACTCTTTCACAGTCCATCCAAAAGCTTCTGTTTCACCTTTATTCAAGCAGGGCAGTGAGAAAAAAAAACACTGGGACACCCAGATGCAAAAATCATGGATTCATATACAGGAGTCAGCTATGACCCTAAAATCGACTAATTTACCCCGAAACTCCGGTGTGAGATCACTGAGACTCAGGGGTCAACTGATGCATGGAAATAAGATTTTTTGGTGTTTTTTCTCTATTTTTTCTCTATTTTTAGTATATTTAGGTGACCCCACACGTTGCATTTTGTAGCAGCCTCATCAGTTATAAGGGAAGTTTGGTAACCTTGGGTTTTAAATAAGATAGACCACATCTGGCAGAAGGTACCTTGTCATTATACCCCCTCCATTAACCTCTAAAATACCAGAGCAGAGTAACGTTACAAGGAAACAACTGAAGATGTATATGAGCAGCGTAGTATAAAATTATGAATGGAGAAAGAATGGGAGAGCTCCACACGCTCCTATATACACATATATACTATATTTCACGGATACGTGTTATCTTTCTTTATTAAATGCTTCATTAATAATAAGAGGCGATTAAAAAAAACTATTATGGCATTTTTTTTAAGCAACGTACACTATGTTTTCAGGTACGAAAATAGATTATTTATAGCCAGGAGCTATGAATAAATAATATTGATCCAAACGGCATCTCCTGAAATGCAGACTACACCAGATCAGATTGAAAACAATACTAACTATTAATTATACAGCGGAGTCTCTTCCACATATGGCAGGTTAACTCTGCGAAAGCCACCTGTAGGAGCTGGGTTCGGTAATAGGTGTATGCCAGGGGGCAGTTATGGTTTACCATGCCAGGGCTACATTAAAGGTGCTGTCCCTCTGTTAATAACCTTATGTCATGCCAGGGGCAGTTATGGTTTACCATGCCAGGGCTACATTAAAGGTGATGTCCCCGTGTTATTAAATTAATATATCTGAGTTTGATCATGAAGCCAGGGGCAGCACTGAAGGGGGATAAAAGACTGTGCCAGAGCAAAAGGGCATTCTGAGAACAATTACAGCCCACACTAGGGCAGCATTTAAAGGGCTGTCGCTTCATAATCACCAGACCATGCCATGGCAGAATGGTAAAGCAGGGCAATGATCCCAGCAAGGTCCAGCCTTGCAGGAGGGGTACCTGGGTGACCTGTTTTGGGGTCAGGGGTGATCAGAAGCAATATTTTGAGGACCTACCTTTGAGGTGATGCTGCTGCTGGACCCTTGGCAGTCTGCTCTGGCTTCCCCTGGGGAATGCAGGGATGCTGCTGGACAAGTTGTTCCCCATCACACCAAATGGATCCCAGCAGCTGGGAGAGCAGATCTGGGATGGGAGATGCAGATCCTGCTGGCAGATCTCTGGAATCCTCCTGCTTTCACTATGTTGCTATTGCTCAGGGACCTCAGCCCCCTCTGTCTCTCTCCCTCCTCCTTTGGATGCTGCTGCTTCTCCTCCACTCTGACCTGCTTTGGGTGTCTCTTTAATCCCCCTTTAAGCTGCTGCATGGATCCCCATTCTGTGCAGGGGCTGGAGAGGATGCTCCATGCTTGCCCCCCTATGCACTCATGTCTGGGGGGATCACTGCCTCTGCTGGCTACCTGGCATTGTCTCTTTGAATTAATAATAAAAGGATCATATGGCCAATCCATGGTGACTGCCCTCCCTCCCACCTTCCTCCCTCCCTCCCTGCAACTTTCTGATTCATCTCCAAATACCTCTCATTCCTCCCCAGAAGATGCTTTCCTTCCAATACAAACCTATTATATTTGCATTTCACAAATTATTATTATTGTTATTATTATGATTATTGTTATTATTGTTATTATTATTATTATTTATTTATTATTATTATTATTGTTATTATTATTATTATTTTATTTTTTATTATTATTATTGTTGTTGTTGTTATTATTATCTTTTATTTATATAGAAAATCTAAATATTAAGGGACGGAATCATTAATCTTTTATTTTTCTGATTAGCAGAGATGGGTCACCCTGCGCTGATACTCACTATTGTTACATTATGGAATTTTAGCAATTGCTTAATTAATTACCTATTTATTAATTATAAGGTGATATCACCCGATCCTGATGAAGCTTCTATAATGCCCAGGATAATGCCGCCAGTAATACCCCACAAACCCAAAGGGTCGGGAATTTTTTGCTTTTTTGGGGGGATCTATCGTAATGAGTCTGGAAATATTAACCCTTTAATAGTCCATTGTGGAGATGTTTTATAGCGACTTGCCATATGCGTTCTACCGTAATATAAGTTCTCATGGCATTATTCAAAGAAACACTTAATTGAGTCACCTGCATTCAAGCAGGGATATCAGCCATAACATACTGGAAGCAAAAGCACTAATTGGTGAGTCGTATATGTGATCACAGCGGGGCAGAGTAGAATCGAGTCAGTTCCAGACTGTGTGACCCTGAGAATCTGCCCCTTCACCCTGAGATTGGGGCAAAAACCCTGTAGCTTGGGGTAAAACACTAAGAGTTCCCAGGTATCATAAGATCAGAGCAATGTGCTAAACACATTTAATTGCAGTATAAATCATGTACTGTGTGTATATATATATATCACGGGACAATATGCACCCAGCACCCTCCAACGCAGCAGCGTTTAGTCATTAACCCCCGAGAGACAGCGAGTTGCAATCGCGTTGCTTCTGTATAAGGCATATTTAAATAGCTCTGCCCTTGAAACTCACCAGGCTTGGACTTTCGGTTAATATTTCATCCGACCTCTGTTTTATACACTCCGGAGGCATTAGTCACAGCGGAATGCCCCCTTCTCTTCAGCACCCGAGGCTCGCAATCTTATTGCTGCAAATTGTTAAACTAGCTGAGTGTTACACTCTATGGAGGCTGCAGGCACCATTACAACTTCTTTCCATTACCTCTAAGCCTCTAGACCCTTATGACCTCTAGGACCTGTAACAACCAATGTGACTGATACGGCAATACCTAGTTTAATAGCGCTGCCCAAGATGATTGTCACTCTTTTATTATTGTCTTTTACTTATACGGCGCCAACAATTTCTGTAGCGCTTCACGCAGTCCATATAGTCAAACATTGTCATGTGATCCAGAAGCAACCACCGCTTTAAGAGGTACCGACTTCAACATAAAGAATTTCGTAGCAATAAACTGCAGAAGCAGAGAATGGGCGGAATTTGTCTAAAGTACAAATCGCCAAAAAACTAAATTGTTGCTCAGTAACGCTACAAAGTATCCTCACTATATTTAGTTCAGAGGCGTATAGCTAGATTACTGCATAGGCTAATTGTTTATAACGGGAAAGCGTTTGCAACCCATTGAATTTCTACTGAAGCGGAAGTAAATAAATATACGTAATGACATCAGAGACGTATTATGGCATAGGCCCACTTGGGGAGCAGGTCTTTTGGGTGATTAAGCTCATTGCTCAGTGGGACAGTTACAAATGAGATCTCCCCAACGGACCCATTTACATTATGGAGGGCCACACCGAGCCCACATAGTACGCAGCAACGGGCTCCACACTCCTTTAAAGCACAGAGCGTTGAGATATACCCCGGCATTCAGCAGGGGGGACGGCGGCTGCCAAAGCACTAATACAGGTCAGGCCTAGGACAGCACCCAAGGTGAACCTACCGTTAATATTTGCCCTCTAAACATGTAAGCTGAACTTTTTCGATGCATAGAAATATTACTCTAATCACTTAAACAGACATGTTTAACCCTTTTCCATCAGAGCTTAAAAAATACAATTATATTTCACTGTTTCCATGGTTTCTATGGAACCTGATTATGGAGGATCATGGAAAATTTAAGAAAGCTTAACACCAAACTGAGAGGATATCACTGCACTGAGCAGGTGGTAGAGAAGTGGACAAGGCTCCCTGCAGAAGTGGTAGAGTTTGAACAGTAGGGGGATTTAAGCCTGCGCGGGAGAGATGTACGACAAGGTCAAGGACCAATTAAGGTTTGAGGTTTTACAGCAACCAGAAGAATGAGAGTAGAGTAATTTTTTGTGGAACTGTGGAAAGTTATCTTAAAAGTCTGCGGTGGGGATAAGTAACCGCTATATGTTTTGTTGATTTCCCTGGTACATGGCCTGGTGATCCAGAGGAGATGGTTGTGCAGGAAAGTATGGTGTGGAGCGTTATGGTTTTGAACATCCGGTGGGATAAAGACAACCACGGAGAGGACAATAGAACACAGAGAAACATCTGATTCTAGGGTGTAAAGGTCGAGAATTTGAGGCTCACCATTGGAATAGAGTGGAGGTTAACGCTGAAGAAGTGGACATTGTGATACGGAGCAGGGGCATCTAGGAGATGACAGTGACCTGGATAACGTTACGGTGTTACAAGCGCAGGGCAGGGTAAATAATGCTAGAAATGGGGCGGCTTTCCTGCCTTTGTAATACGGGCTGAGGAAAAGGTTTTTTATCTGCTGTTTTTGGAGAACAGTCTAACTTTTTCTGATCGTCATTAAAAAAACCCAAAAGAGATGACTCACTCCAAGCAATTAAGTGTGACTGTCCCAAAACCCTGAAGTCATCTTTTGCAAGAAAACGTTCCCTGCTTGCCTGTCAGTTAATCGATAATCCATGTTAAACATTAACTCTTTCCACTCGGCTATCATGAATGTGTCCCTTCAGGACCATTTTGGGGGTCGTTCTGCTGAAGGCAGCCGTGTCGCATTAGTTTTACGGTTGGTTGGTCAACAGTTGGCCAACAGTAGGGTTGATCGTTCCCCACCCAACCCATGTCTACCCAGAAAGCCCCTAAGGTAGTGACTGAATTGGGAGAATTATTGTTGATGGGTGCTTCTGAACTAACGATTCCTAATTGCCCACCTTTATTATGATGTACGCCCTCCATGAAGTATGGGATGTTTGTTAAAGGCAACGGGGCAGGGATGTGAGTCTTAATTTCCCTCTTTAGGGGGGGTCCAAACCTCAGAAATCGATACCATCTCAAAATCTTGAGAAGAACATGTGGGGGGGGGGCAGGGAGATGCCCAAGGCTAAAAGGTGGAGGTTTCTATGAACATGTGACATCATCAAAGTTTCATAAAAACCACCATTCACTGGCAGCCAAATGAATTTGGTGTTTATAACATTCGATGAGTCTAATTGACTCCAAAGCTATCCCAGCTGGATCCGTGTCTCCTGGAAATACGAAGCAGAGAGCGAGCAGTAATGACGGGCATATGTCAACATGAACACAGCGCCAAACGAAGCAAACTCCCACAATCCAGCTCCTGTAGACTACAATTCCCATCATGCACCACCATAGAGATAGAATGGAAGGAGCTGCCTACTCCTGATCTAGCACTAAATCAGTTTTGGATCGAGGACTAATAGGACCAAGATGGTTACCAGATTCATTTGTGGTTCAAATAAAATATGTTTATCCTCACAAAGAGCTGATTATATGGAAAAGTTCATGATTTCACACAAACGCATAAATGACTTTCCTTAAATATGACCCCGATTCCAATTTAATGTTCTTGCGGATTGTAAGTAAATAGGGAATTCTGCCCAAAACAGCGCATCGTGATATCATGTCCGGGGGCGATTCTGGTGGATTGTATCTCAGAAATCATCCTAAAATATTTAATTCTGAGCACTTTGATGTGCCCTGTGCAGTTTATTGTGCCAGTTGTACCCATACACATCCATCTTGAACGCTTTTTTCATCCTCTCTCCCTACCGCTCAGTTGAAATGCCCTCGGTGCTTAAGAAGGAGAAAGGTTAGCTCAGGAGAGGCACAATTTTCAACAAAACATAGCTTTTGATGGCAAATAATACCATTCAGCCAATCTAGTCTGCCAATTTTTGCTGATGTTAAGATTGAAACCTCAATTAGTGCTTGGTCTCTTCTGTCAGGAGCCATATACCTATCCCATACATGTTTCAATCCCCTCACTGTCACCATCTGCTGGGAGACCTTTCCACTTATCTACCACCCTCTCGGCTCTAAAAGAAAGTTGTCTGACAACAATCAGCAATCGAATCATTTTCCTGCTCAAACACCACTCTGAGCTGATGCTTTATGGCAACGCTGATGAAGTCCGTTCCTCCATAGACTCTCATTAGTCAGAGTGTCCGACTGGGTGATTAAGACCTAGCCACCCTACTGTTCACCACAGGCGATCTCCGAGTAGAATGTCAGTTTGTCCAAGCGTTAAAAACATTACACTATAATTCTGCTTTAGATTTACGGTTAAGATCTAAATTCACGCGTGCAGCGTCCCTGCCTGAAACAGAAGGGTTTTTTTGTGGCTTGCCAAGCCTTAAGAAGAAGAAATATTGTATCTATAAATCACAAGAAGTGATACCGGCATTCATAAATATAAATTTTCCCATGGGAACTCGATGAATTTCACCTGTACGTTATCGCTTATCTCAGAGATTGCCCCGGCAGGCAGTTCGGATTACACGTCGGAGTGTAAAACCCGGCTAATTAGAAGGCTCAGCCCATCACAAAAGGTACTTCACATCGCACCGCAATGTTTAATCAGGGAACAACTCATACCTTTTGGAAAACACAACATGATAAGCATAGCTGGGCGACTTCATTCCCATGCCGTGTTCTTATTAATACTTCTTTTATGTACATTTTACTTTATCCTCACTTTTTCAGAAATCAAAGGGTTAAATGCCCCGCATGCCCGGACTCCCAGGTAGAAACCAGTACGGGAAGGTGAGAACTATGAGAGATTGAATGTCACATAATACGTGCGTTGCACAATGACAATTATTTGTAGGGTTATTCATTAACCAGGTTATGGCGGTGAATGGTTGTGCGGCGGCCAGAAGGAGTCGGGGCCGAGGAAAAGCTCCCTGATCCGTTTTTATCCGTCCCATTTTAACGATTTTAGCCACCATCCAGAGGAGTATTGTAAATAATAATCATCATCATCATCATCATCATCACTAAATACATGTTGTTTTGGCTTAAAACAACCAATGAGTGGCAGAAAAATGTTCCCACTGACATCTGTGGGATCCGTAGACCCCTAGAAACTCACAAGGGGGGGGCGCAAGAAAAAGAGTGGTTGGGGAGATTCTGCGAAATCCATCTAATGGGCCAAAAACCATAATTTAAAAAGATCACAGCTATCATACGCATTATATATGAGAGGGCTGGGGGGCTTTAGTGAGTAAAGCATATAATTCATTAGGATAAAAGTATGAAATAATTGCAAATCCCTCGTCTGAAAGTAAAATATTGACCTATATTTAGCACCAAAATCACAGCCGGGCATTTAAAGGGTAATATTTCGCCTACACTGACCATGCGGGGCACGTGGTGAGAATGAGTGACACATGGCACTCTCATGCCCCCTACTGGTAGCTGAGGAAATGACAGCCTTGCTTTTTTCACATGGAATCTTTGGTTTTTTTCAGCATTTATTAGTGGATAATGAATTTAATTTTATATCAATTACACTTTGCTGTCATGTGATCGCTGGAATTTGACGGTAGGGCCATGACAGGTCTCCTCCAGAAGGTCTGACTATTCTTTAATGTTTTTGGGGGTCATGGCACTTTAAGGCCAGCGGCTGCCTGATAAAGTAAACGTGACCGACGTATCCAGCCGTCAGCCGCATGCTGCAGCACCGGATCAGTAAGTACCCGGATGAGAGACAATGGCCCACCGGGCATTTGGTGGGTCATGTGACGCCCCTGCATGGCACCAGGTGGTTCTACACACTCCCTCATTCTGCCTTCACTGTATTGACAATAACTTCAAGACTGTGCAGGGATACGGTTCAAACCAGCAAGGAGCATCTATCATCCCAATACCGCTTCTCAACCTCTCATCAACATTGAAACCTTTTTTTTGACCGAAGCAGAAAAAATAAACAACCTGGATCAAAGCACTCGTTTCTGAACTATCACCTTAATTAAATAAGCATTTACCCCGGTCATGTATCAAACTTCTCTATTTGTAGATCAATAAAATATGATGCTTATAATGCCAGAAATAATGCCGTAATGTTCCGATATAAAATCTATACTTTTTTTTTACTAAAAAATTTAAGATTTTCAATTGTGATTATTAAAGAATATTAAATAGCCGGACATCCCAGCGTGTGCTCAATGTCGTAGCTGTAACTATTTGAAAATATATAAATGAAATCCATATCTTTGGAATTTGCATCTAAGGCCTCCAAGGGGAGATTTGGAGATACTGTATATATTACAAAAAGAATAAAATTCTAACTAAAACTTTTTAAAAAATCAGATGATTTTAAGGTCATCATCATCATCCTACCTGGATAAAAAACATTCCTTTTGGCCAATTAACAACAACTTATCCACAAAGGCTGTAATAAAGATCTGGTGTGGGAAAGTCTAGAAATTTAGATTTAGATACGGTATATATATATATATATATATATATATATATATATATATATATATATATATATATATATAGTCCATGGAGGAAGATACTTTATTAGCATTGCCATAAAGAATCAGCTCAGTATGGGGTAGGGAAAGTCACCTATATTACATATGACGTATTTGATCTCACTAAAGATTTTTATATTTATATTTATATTTGTTTGATGTGGAATAGTGTCCTTGCCCTACGATTTTATTTCCTTATCATGTTTACAGTCATTCTGATAAATGTACTGTTAGAGAAGATGGTAATGATACAATATTTATTGTACATTTGTTTATTCGTTTAGTTATAGTGGGAGTTTGAGCATAGACCGTTTTTCTTTCTTTTGTTATCTTGTTTCAGATTATTTATTATATGTATGCTTTGGCTCACACATTTTTTTCTTCTCTTGGCTCACAGATTTCTTTGAGCATTGTGCTTTCCCTTCTTCTTTGACCTTTTTACATGTGTATATTTTACCAGATATTCGGCTTATTTTGGATTATTTTGGGACGCATCCGGACGATGCAACCTAAAAAACAAAAAAACCTTGTATGGCATTCATATACATTTCTACAATGTTTTTGTAAAGTGATACAACTAGTTTCGCCGGTATTGTGAAAGGTCTGACATATGTGTGTCTTTTTTTAACAAAATGAAATAGTTTCTTTTCATTCACATATAGAAAATGCCTGCAAGGAGAGGCGAAAACACAAATGACTGTACAATTTTAGATGATACATTTAAATGAACAATCATTCTCTGCTGGGTTGCGTTGTAAATAATTCCGATATCTGAGAAAGACGGTCGCTGCGCACCAACTATATTTCGGCTGAGTATCTGCAGAGCCAAGGTACAGTAAATTACCTTTTCTGTTTTAAGTAGGATTTAGGGTTAGGGTTAAGAAACACAAGAAATGTTTTGGAGCTTTTAATTATTCTAATTATCTTTTTAACAATGTTCAATCATTTTAGAACCATAGTACTACTACTAGTAGTAGTATTAGTAGTAGTAGTAGTAGTACTCCTTCTACTACTACTACTACTACTACTACTACTACTACTACTACTACTACTACTACTACTTTTACTACTTCTAATACTAATACTACTTCTACTACTACTACTTTTACTACTACCACTTCTACTACTGCTACTACTTCTACTACTACTACTACTTCTACTACTACTATTAATACTTCTACTACTACTACTACCACTTCTACTACTACTTCTACTACTACTACTAATTCTACTATTAATACTTCTACTACTACTACTACTTCTACTATTAATACTTCTACTACTACTACTACCACTTCTACTACTACTTCTACTACTACTACTAATTCTACTATTAATACTTCTACTACTACTTCTACTACTACTGCTACTACTTCTACTATTTCTATTACTACTATTACTACTACTACCAAATGCCTGGTAAAATATACACTTGTGCTTACAATCTAAATATGAGTGGGAAATGAAACCAAACGTGAAGGACTGTTGGAGGAAGAATTATTATTATTATTATTATTATTACCTTTTATTTATTAAGCACCATCAAACCACGCCACGCTGTACAATTTAAGTGGGGCAGTTAACACAAACATAATAATTATACATTAATACCCCCAGACACATTAGGAGTTTTAAAGACCCTGCTCACTAGCTGTTATCTAGCCTTATGAGACTTTTACACAAAGTTTCTGGGGAGGCTTTTGAGGGTCCATCTCATGAGCTTACAATCTAAATGAATAATATGGGTAATTGAAAAAGGAGGCCAGAGGGGGAGGGGATCAGAAAGTAAACAGCAGAGTATGACAAAAAAGAAACAACGGCCCTAAAATATATATTTGGCAAATATACAGAAAAATGTGCATAATTATATAAAATATGAAATGAAATAATAATTGTTTGTAGATCTGCTAAAGTAGTCTAAATGAGGCTGAAAACTCTTTGGAATCTCCTTACAACAAAGCTATAAGAGGAGAAAGAAAGGGGAAAGAATGGTTTGATTGTAATGAATGTCTTTTGGAGAAGATGATTGAGGGTATTAGGAGGATAGATTGGAAGTGTGTCTGAGTTGGTGGAATATACTGAGTGTTAAAAGTTAGAATAAGTTGGACAGAGTCTGGCAGAATGTAGTTGGGATGTAAGACCCCAGATAGGCGAGGGTATGGGAAGCAGTGGAGGGACTGGCAAAGTGGGGCAGAAGATGAAGAGGGACAAGACACCAAAATCAAAATGTTGAGTCATTCAAAAGAATAATCTTGCGCAATATTCTGGAACTCCTGAGTAATGCCAACATTAAACACTTTTTTGAAAAAAAAAGAAACCTGGCTATATTTGTCTATTACTTACATGTACCTAAAAGTATTATATGCTTTTTATTTTGTAGATAACAAACTGGATCAAGTTTCAAAATATCTCAAGTCCCACCCTGAATCCAAAAGTAATTTGATCTATGCCTTATTGACCGCGACCAGCATGGCAATCTATAGGCTTTACAAGATTAACTGTCCATGTTTGCCAGGGTACAATTTATACTACGGACTCATTGTCATGGTTGTACCCCCATTCGTATTCCTCTTTTTAGGTATCGTGCTAAACGGTAATCTTGTTTCTTTGGCTCTGGAATTTTCAAGACCTCAAGGTAGAAGAGAAAAGAACAAGCGTGTCCTGAAGTAAGTCTTCCACTCGTTGGCTAATTTGTGAATGGCTTTCCCAGAAGTTGGAATTGACCTTCCGGCCCAAGTACAAACCCATCTGAAAAAGCCTCTCTCTCTGTCTGTTTTAATAAAGGTCTCTGTTCCAGTCGGTGATGATTAGAGCTCTCATAGCTCCTACGTTGTGGATTATTGTGAGTTTCCTCGATGGAAAGTCTTTCGTCTGCGCCTTCAGTGAAACCTTGGATCCAGAAGACTTTGGAGGCTTTGGTAACTTCACAGGGATGGATCCGGACATATTGTTGGCTAAAGTACCGTGTAAGAATTTTGAGCTGCTACGCAATTCCAAAACCAGGAAGGCGATATCGAGGTTTCTTAAATGTATCTCACAGGTAAATGTGCCATCCGAAGGTGGAATTGGCTTTTTTGGACTAGTGGGAACCACAAACTTCTATCTGGTTGTAAGGTCTACACATGCAGGATAATCATAATAATCCATGTTTCTGGTCTTTTCTTGCTGTAGGGTATTGGCGTTTCGTTGCTATTGTCCCTTATCGTATTGGCGTCTTTATCTCGTATCGTGAGCTCCTTATTCAATGTTACTTCGAAAATGCAATCCCGATACTGGAGGCAGTTCTCTCACATGGAAGAGAAGTGCTTTGATATCAATTGTCTGGCGTACAACTATGAAGTGGCTGAAAACAATGTAAAGAGCTACTTTGAAACAGTCGAAAGGGAGAGTGTCGAAAGGAAACATTGTGATGTGGAAGAGCACATCATATCCTCGGGAGAGATGATGCATTACGTAGATCAGTGGTACAATTGTCGGCCACCAATCGTCTATGAAATAAAGTGCCAATAAATCCTCCCAGTGTTTATCCCCATTATAACAATTCCAATATGTTTCTTATTGCAGGGTTACTTCTATGGGTTCTTCACAAAGTGCTGGTTAAATATCATAATCCTGATCAAATTATTAAAGGTCCGAACAAAGAGATCTGGTCGTGTCTTCAAAATCTGTCCTCACGCTTTTCTTTAAATACACCCTTTCAGCCTTATTTAGAGAGAGGCACGTGAACACAGTATCCTCCCAGGCATGGCATTCTCATATTTATAAGAATAGTCCCAGACAACAGAACTGTCTTACCCATCTATTTCAGCAAAATTCCATAAAAGATGGTATGCAGTAATAATGTAACCTGTGGAGAGCAGAAGAAGCTTCTATGGTTTAAGTGTTTAACATGTGATGGATAAAACCAAGGATTTACATGTGAGTATGATGACACAGAGGATATCAGTATGCTCTGGGCTCTGCAGAGAAGACCATGAAGAAGGTGGTGGACGGAAGTGGACATCAACAACCAAACCAATGGCTCTTAAACTCATAAGGGAACGATTGTTCAAAGCTTACTTTTAATATGAATGAGAGCATTGCTGGAAGGTTGGGAGATGTTCTCTACTAACCAGTAGTGATAAAGCACACAAGTATGAGGTATAAAAGCCTTCCATAGGTTTGTTCCAATCGTTATTAAATGTTATTTGCAGAGTACCAGCAGATTCCATAGCACCATGATCTTAACATCACCTTCAATGCTGTACTATATCCATACTTTGTACCAGGTCTCCATTACAAGAGTCAGTTTGCCTACTCTATATAGGCCCAAATAAATCAAATATAACAAAATTGGGCAAAATACATGAATTGGGATTAAAAGGGAATGGTATTTTGTGTTTTTTCTCAATTTGCGGGATTTTTTTTATTATTAAGAATTATCTCCCATATTTATACTCTGGATTTGACCTCTACAAAGAGCGATCCAAAATCGCCGGCGATTCCCTTTGAAGAGGTCTGACAATAACGAGGCTATATAAGCAAACAACTATATTTGAATAGCTCATTTTCTTTCTAGCCGAGGGCAGCCGGCGTGGTTTACATCCCAGTGAGTAAGGAAGAGCCTGCATCTGCTGAAAGAACAGGAGCTGGGGGGGAAATAAGGTTAGCTGGCCCTGAGACAAAATCCAATTGCCGGAAGACTCTCATCATTTACTACAAAGAAGAAACAACAGATACAGAATCTGACAGCGATGCCCAGCAGCCTCTGAAAAAGCCGGAATTAGTAAACATCAAGTTTTTTCAGATCGAAATAAATTACATTTTTTTTTAATTATTTTTTGTATAGCCATCAACGCAGCCATGGATAAGTTTAAGATGGTCTTTCAATATTTCCAGTCGAACTCAGAATCGGTCATGAATGGAATTTGTGGAATCTTAGCCTTGGCGAGCGTTAAGATTTACAACTCTTTGGATTTTAACTGCCCGTGTTTACCAAAGTATAACATGATCTATGGCATGGGGATTATGTTTGTGCCGCCCGTGGCTCTATTCCTCGTCGGCCTTATTGTGAATAGGCAATCGGTGATTATGATCGAAGAATGGCAAAGACCTACCGGCAACCGAAGAAAAGACCTGGCTGTTGTAAGGTAAGTCCTGTCCGTAAGGTTTGTCTCATAGGGCAGTCCTTGTAAAGATCAACCTTATAGATTGACCTCGGGTCCTAACATTCTTCATCCTGGACTTTGTTTAACCCCTTTATGAATTTAAACGTTTCTATCATATCCCATTTCTCTCTCTTTTCTCTTCCAAGTTATTCATATGGAGATCCTTTAATGGTTCCTAATAATGTGTATCTAGTATTTAAAGTTTTAAACAAAATAATCCAGAAAATACGTAAAAGCGGTATGCCTGGGGATCTATAGGGCAGGGGTATGAAAGTGCCCATCCCCCCTTTTTAAATTGGACCACAGCAGCAATATTAGGACCAGCGAGTAGCACTAACCCCTTAAGGACAATGGGCAGTCCCTTAACCCATTGAAAAGAATGCATTTTGAGGCCGTACATGTACGGGCTTTGTCATTAAGGGGTTAAGATTTTGACCCAAAAGAAATTATTTTTTTTCAATAAAATAAGAAACATATTTATTCTACACATCAATGCAGCTATTACCTTTTGTTTTTTATTATTATTTTAATTATTTTTTTTGTAGTTTTGGTCCTCTAGGGAGAAACCTGTTACAGAATATTATAATTATTACATAAATCGCGTTTGTCATTTTTTTTCCCGCTTCCTCGCTAACAGGTACATGTGCAGCTCTGTTCTCCAGAGAGCCATGGTCGCCCCTGTTGTCTGGATTCTTACCACGCTCCTCGATGGAAATTGTTTTGTCTGTGCGTTTAGTGGATCCGTTGACCCAGAAAAGTTTCCTGGTTTTGCAAATGACAGTTCACCCGAACTGCAGTTTCTGCTCTACAAGGTTCCCTGTAAAGAAGATGTACTGATTAGAAATAACACTTCAAGGAAAGCCGTTTCTAGATATCTAAAATGTTGGTCGCAGGTAACTTGTTATACTTGTTGAATGAACAGTCTCATCAAAAATGGAATGCTGTTATTCATTGTCTATTTGGCTTTATAATGTGTAATTATTTTTAGGTGTTCACTCTATTTTCCAACATAACCGATGATATCCAAATTCCTGTGTGCTGTCGTGTTGAGATGGGGGCATTGAGATAGGGACATTAACACTCACAGCACATCACTTTCACCTCCCTTTAGGTAGCTGAGACTAAACACTGGAGCCCAACAGGTCATTCTTCAAAGCAGGGGCATATCTAGAGTATTTGACACCCGGGGCGGATCCTGTATGTGGCACCCCCTCCACTTTAAAATGTAAGGACACCCACAAAAAAGATAATGTTGGCAAGAATATTTATTTCACAAAAGTGTGAACTGGATGTCAACTAGAAAAACAAATGATTAACTACAAGGAATAAAAAACAAGTTGAAATCAATAACATTTAATGAACATATATAGCGCATAACTCCTATAACTATATACTGAGCCAGACATTCATGGTGGTACAGCGTAACCGCCATCACTATACCCTGAGCCAGAGATTGATGGGGGTACAGCATAACTCCCATCACTATACACTGAGCCAGACATTGACATGGTAGGCCTCTGCCCCTAAAACAGCCTGCCTATGCCACCTTTGCCCCTGAAACAGCCTGCCTGTGCCACCACTGCCCCTTAACAGCTATTCTGTGCCACATCTGCCCCTTAACAGCCATTCTGTGCCACCTCTGCCCCCAAAGAGCCTGCCTGTCTCATTTCTGCCTCTAAACACTCACTCATTCAGCCTCCCGCACTCCCTTACCTCTCCTGCAGTTTTCATTGGTCTGGGAGGTGATCGAGCAGCACTGGGGCCACGCAGATTTCTATGTGGCTTGACAGCCGCCTAACATGGGCCCACAGCTTACCGTTGTTGCACTCGCACACTTTGTGTGAAAACTCTCTTTTCCCGCCCAGGTTCCTGCTTCCTTGGGCAAGGAAAAAGAGCTTCCTCGCACGGTGTTTGAGGTCCCCAGCGGCATGCTGCAGGCTTTTGTTAGGCGGGCCGCAAAGACATCTGCTCGGCCAGTCCACCAGGCACCCCCCCAGATGAGGGGATCGCCCCCTTCCTTATATGTACTAATGATTATGAGAGCAGATCCCAAGGAATATAGACATTACCATGAACAATTATCTAACCTTCCGTTGTTTTGTGTGTTCTGTAGGCCATTGGATGGGGAATTCTTTTACTCCTGATTATACTGGCCTTTCTAGCCCGCTCCCTCAAGCCTTGCTTTGACCAGACCGTCTTTCTCCAGACACGCTACTGGAGCAACTATATTGACATTGAGCAGAAGATATTTGATGAGACGTGCTGTGAGCACGCACGGGACTTTGCCCACAAATGCATCCTCTATTTCTTTGAGAACATGCACCACGAAATGAAGGCTGGACATTTCACCCTAAAGAAAAAGAATGAGGATGAAGTAGACCATTTGCGTGGGATCACTGACCACGAACAAGTGAACAATCTCTTAAAATCTTGGTACCAAAGCAAACCTCCCCTCTGCGTTAATCTTCCCACACTGAGACAGCATGTCAAAGCCAAAAATGGTACCTGCAACATGGAAGTCAATGCAGACAAACATACAGATGTATGATTTCATTGCAGACTGACAAACACCCAGTGTTCCATTCCAACAAATATATGTTGCCGCTCCTCAAGCCTATAATACATTGTATGATTGCTTCTTCTGACATCGTTTAAAACCCGTCAAGTCATTTCCCGAATCTGAAAGCAAGCAAAAACTTCAAATGATGGTGAGAGGGTTCCTCTGACTTGGTGGTCTAGGCTGAGGAACAACATCCTCATGGTCCAGAAAATAAGCCCCTGGTCTTGTCCATGTATGTTTAGATTCCTCCACCGCATTAACCTCCTTAGCTGGAAGGTTGTTCCATCTACTAATCACACGAAGAGATCAACAATAACACGAAGGTGAAGACATCCTCCACCCGTTACATATCAGTTAAATATACTAGTGTCCCCATAAAAACATAAAGTGTGTAATACTTCTGTAAAGTACCGTAACGTGTCACTGAGCACATCGAAGAAAAATCCAGTGATTTGCAAATGTCACAACCGTTCATAACTGACATGGGAAGAAAAAATACATAGAGGCAAAACATTGCAAAATAATCATTTTTCAGCATTCCCTGAAGCTGCAGGTTAGACTTTATTTTATAGCCGAGATGTTGGCTTCGGATTTCACCGCTTGCATTCCTCCAGCAGTAAATTCTTGCTGTTAAGTAACTGATTTGAAAGCATGTTAGCGAGATAAACCTTTCAGCGTTTGTCTAGAACAGGTTCATTTTAGCCAAAAGCATTTGTATTGTTCTTTCAAATTTAATAAATCTTGAGTGGCTGTATGTGTCACTTGGTCATTAAGAGTGAGTCTTCAACTGAGGACTCTCTGAAGTCATTACTTGGACTCTGATGGTTATAGCCAGATTAATACTGGGTAGCGTGCGGCCTCTCCTATCCAGCCGTTGGACACACTTACATCCTTGACGGCCGCTGGCCTTGCCAGGACTGCACCTTTGCCCCCAGTTTGGCCCTACCGTGACACCTTTGTTGAAGGCATGGCTGGACACGTGGTAGGGGGCCCTGGTAAGTGGTGAGTTTTTCAAGCAGGCGCCAGCACATGTTATATCGCAGGCCGTTTTGGGACCTGTTACTAAGGTTGAAGTCCACAATCAATTTCACACCTAAGTCCCTCTGATCTCGAACGTTTGATCGCTTCTGGTTGGATAGTGCTAGAATATCAGAAGTGTTCTCTGTAAAATGGGACACATGGGTTGTATCGGGCCATAAATTCCAACAGGGTCTGGGACAAAACGCCATTGTTGGACCCCATGCGTATATCTTATGGATTTGTGGAACAATGCATGCCCATGTGACCAGATCAACTGACCGTAAGGCAACCCAACGCCATGGCCCAGGTTTCCTGAAAATTTGATTATACAAAAAAACATACGATGAATGTATGAATAAATGTATGTAATTAGCATGTTTATGAGGCAGACACACCCCCTGGCACATTAAAGCAGGAAGTTCCAATTGTGGCTGTTGGGTGGTTTCTTGTGAAGGGGTGGGGCTAGTGAAGTGTAGGGGCAGGGCTAATGTTACACAGCCTCTAGTGGGTGGGCAGTTGGAAGGAAGTGGTCCAGGAGTGGGTGTGGTCACATACCACTCCCATGTCCAGAAGAAGAAGCAGGTCAGGAAACCTCGGAGAGCAGCGCTTCCCCCTCGGGACTTGTTTTTTAGATGTAATAAATAAAGTACCTCCATTACAAAACAGTATGGCCATAACAATGCAAGGGTTAATACTTTTGGGGATAAAGTTGCATCTTCTGAAATCAAATTTAGGAAAAATCTTCTTATATAGGGTACATGAACATCAGGTGAACATGAAAAAATCCTGTCATGAATGATGTCAGGGTTATTTTTATTCTGTGTTAAACGAGAATAGGAAAACGAGGATTTCAGTAGCTCGTTTTCTGCGTTGATCCCACTGACAGCTGAAGGCCCTCGGACATGCGCTGATCCCCACTTTGGCTCTAGGTAAGATCCCCTGTATTGAGCTCCGTTCAAACTGGTTCTATGAGTCAGCCTCGGGCAGCGCTTGTCACCCTGAGGAAGAAGCTTGTTACTTCGAAATTACAAGCTGGTTTTTTTCAAAATTTCAGGGGAAATAACTCTCTTCTTCAAACATTTTAACTATCTCGCAATTTTTACGGCATAGTGGCACATACCTCGTTCCACTTCAAAGATACACGGGACGTGGGAGGTGACAGGATGAAACTGGCCCCGGACGCAGATTCTTAACGCTAGCGGTGGTTTATTATGCCAGCAATGAGACCAAAGAAAACATTTGGCGTGAACATTAATACGTAGCTACACGGAAGATATCCCTCATCTCGAGATGGAACTCCCTCAATAACCACCACATCCAGTAAACATATGTCCTACCAGTTGACGATACATTGTTTCAACACAAGGTTAGGACCTCAGAGATGGTTATATGCCCTGTGTAGGGATTATAAATTCATAGAAGTCATGAGAAGGATCAAGGAGTACTGAGCTGATAAAGATGAGGGGTGTATTGATCAGGGAAGGTAGGCCATGGAGAGCCATGAGTTCATGGCCATGAATCAATAAATGGAAGGGCGCTTGGAAAACTGGTAGGAAGTTACACCAGAAGAGGTATTTCCGATGCTTTAGTAATATTAAAGCCCTGTGGCTATGGTCATCACTAACAAAAGCCTGATTGGCTGCTGGCCAACAGGGCCACATACTTACCCCAGTGGCGGATCCGGTGCAGCAGTGTGCACCCACCAGCTGGATATGCCTAGGGGCACGCTATGTGAGCCTGAAATCATAACTTGTGGCCTTAACGTGCCAGGGCTACTTCGTCATCGCCAGAGCGGCCACATAAAAGGTGATTAGCCATGGGACTTCTTAAAGCAAATTTTGCCAGCAAACACACCCTTCTGCTCAAGAGTTAATTTTAATGTGAGTGATTAAACTAAGTATGACATTGAAGAACGTCCTCCTCTCCCTTTGGAGATACGCACAGCAATTTGTCTCTACAACAAGGAAGGGGCAAAAAGCTCTCATAGCCATATTCCAGTAACATGGTTGGCAAGGTAACTATTTTTACCTGTTTTGGAAGTAGAGGGCTATTAGAAGGAACGTTGTTTCAGGCAAAGGGAACGACATTCAGGTGACCTTGGTGTTCTAGACTATATGCAAAAAGCTTGATTTCCCTGGTGTCCCTTACGCCACTAAAAACATCCCGTCAGCAGCTATTTGTATATTCAATTTGCATTCCCATTACATTACGTCGCGTTTTCCACCATTTAAAAAAAAATGCAAAATGTGATAGTTTCTATATGGCTCTTAAGTAAGCTGCGATCACTTTGGGACCAAAAAAATCTTTATTGATAAGTTTTGTACAATAAGAAAGTACAACAACAAAAAACGTGGAATGCGCGATGCCATTTAATTTTTGTTGTTGTTGATGGAACTGAACAAATCTGACATTTAGGGCATATGAGGGGAATTATAGAAACTCTCAGCCAGAAGCAAGTCCTGCCAAATATTTTTTTAAAATCTAAAAAAAAAAAAAAAAAAGCCTTTAGCAGACATGTTCAATGTCCAACACACATTTAAAAAAATAAAATAAATACTAAGCCCATAAAGGGAACACAGGAAGGATCCAGTTAGGAACAGCCTAGCCCTAAAAAAGAAAAAAAATATATATTTTTTTTAAATGCATAATTTTTCATAGACCCCAATGTGTTTTACTACTACAGAAACTGATAAGTGTAACCAGGAGATATATCTCCTGCGCATGGCCAGTAGCTCTCTCATTGAAATCAATGGAAGTAGGAGCAGTCTATTGCATATATGGATCCAACAAAAACATCAGTATTATGATTGTATGCATGTGATTGGCTGCTGTTACTCCCATTGATTTCAATAGGAACTGAGCTCCCATTGGCTGGAATGGTAACACTACGGAGCACGTGCACAAAGTGTACTGAGGAATGCATCCCACATCCAGCAGAGGCAGCTGGAGGCGGAGTTAAATAGGAAAGAGGTTCCAATAACAAAGAGAATGACTGCATCGACTGCAGCTAAATGCATTGGAGCCCATGCAAAATGAACAAGCATATATGTGTAATTGGGCTGCAGGGCTCTATATAAATCTGATGGCGCTATATAAAATGAATGAATAATAAATAATAATATAAGTAAATGCATATATTTCTATTACACTTGTTGTTTGGCAATTAGTGAAGTTGTTTTGGAGGTATTATGTTTAAATGCTTACCTTGGAGAATTTAGACTCTGTGTCTAACTTTGTATATATATATATAGAGAGAGAGAGAGAGAGAGAGAGAGAGAGAGAGAGAGAGAAATATATATATATATATATATATATATATATATGTAAATATAAAAATATATATTTTTTATCCTACTTTATTGTTAAGTGTAGGGTTTGGGCAAATTTGGGCAGTTTAAGTGCTCTGTAACATAAGATATTCTAATACTATGAGAGTTATGGATGCACAGAGGTTTTTCAATCCTTTCTGTGCAGTAAACACAGAGATTTATTTATTTTCTGTTTTCCTCTCTGGCAGAGGTAATCGGAAATGTATATTTTGCATGCAAACCATAAGTATGCGTAGGAAAATCTAACGAGGCTTCAAGGATCTTCTCGGTAATTTGCGTAAAACGAGCATTAGAAAGTCGCTGTGTCATTAATGCAGCCCCACCTGTACAGTATAGATAAAAGCACTTCACGTAGCGCTTCGGTACATTAATTAGCACTAATTGGTCTCCGGAGGATGCTGATCACAAGAAGCCCCAAATTAAAAATTTACATTTAAATGTAATTAAGGAAACACGTGATGTCAAGGGAAACGTCTGGGTGTTTACTTGACAGAAATGTGGATTTTATTCTACCCATAAACAAAAAAAAATAGATAAAATGGAAATATAGGCAATCAAGAATGGATAATTCAGTTAATAAAGGTTCTGTTTCACCTACTTTGAAAAGAATAAAGTAAGAGCTCTTGTAAGGTTTATTATGGGCTTAACAGTTAAGGTGTTGTCTAAATGGAACAGCACCTTTAAACCAAACACCATGGAGGGTTTGATCATCTACATTGTATCCATATTATATAGCAGTGGAAACATGTTATACCGGAAACACTTTGGTCCTGGAGTCTGTTTTCCCCTCCTTATCTCTAAATAAATGAATAATTAGCAAAACTCCTGACCTCCGCTGGTGACTTCCATCAGTTCACAAATGTATTCCTTCAAAGAAAGGTTTGACAAAATAAGGAGCTGTTTCAAAGTGTGGTCTCTCCTTATACACGGTCCTGTTGAGGCTGCCTGGTTAGAAAGTTATTTGGCCTCTCGGTGTGGGTGACAACACCCAAGTGTACAGATTTCCGTGGGACAGTCCCGATTACAGGTACTGTCCTGTTGTCCCACATAGCTGGGCTGCTGTCCCTCTTTTGCAAGCAGCAGAGACCAAGAGCTGAATGGGGAGATCCTCTGATCAGGGAGCTGTAAACTCAACGGAGGTCCATGCTGCTGTAGCACAGACCTCCATCATAGCTCCAACATGGCGATGTGGCTTTTCAGGTGAGGCAGGAGGTTGCCCATACCTGACCCTCCCCACTTTTGGCCAAACCCATTGCCATTGTGTTGCATATCATTGTTCATTGGAAATGAGTGACATCATGGACGTTGATGAAGAAGACAGCAGCTAAAGAACTAATTGACTCATTGTTGACGCCCTTAACTGAGGTGGCCATTCCCAACATCTGAATCAAACTTTGACTCTGGGTAACTGAACCTCGTCTGATCTTTACAATATTCATCCTTACTCTGGTCTGTTTGGAGCATGTAACAGATACTTTTGTTTCTACGTTTGAAACGGGCAGGCGTTAAGAGCAGCTGGCCAGATGTGGCCGGCTTTTAAACTACCATCCATGCAAATGAACATTGGATTTGCTTCAACGTCGTTACTGCTCGCAAGCCTCGAGTGAGCGTGGTGGACCAGCAGACTAAATGTAGCAACGTAGTAGTTGAAAATGTAAATTAAATTCACTTTTACAAAAGATTTCTGCCTGGTCTTTTGATATATACGGAAATGTATGTTTCTTTATAACTTTTTACTCATGCAGCTACTTTTATCCTTTTTAGTGGAGAAAGTATCGCTTTTTATGTTTCCCTTAAAATAAATATTTTTGTAGCTGTAGGTTAATGAAAAGCAATTTTATGAGATCCCGTCTCACCGTGCTTTAGGCCTCAATTCCGAAATCCTATATTTTACAGTTCAGTACCAACAATAAATCAATGTAACGGTCTTTCCAAATTATAAAAGGAACATAACCGTATTAAACCCCCTCTTTTTGTCACACCATGAAATAAGCTCTCTTAACATGGGAGCAGCCCTCATAACTCCCTAACATCAAGATTTCCAAGATTATTCCTCCCCATTAAAATCACCTTGCCTTTTTTTAATGTAACTGCAGCTTTTGTAAGGGTTAAGTAAGGGACGAAGAGGATTCCTACTTTTCTGCCACAGATCTCAGCTTCACTGAAATCTTCTGATTTTAATTTAAATATCCCCAAAACAATGAAACTGAGACATAAGCTATTGCTGTAGGCAATTTAGTTAAAGTGGGTTAATTATGCCAAAAGCTATGTAGGTGACAGATGCCCCGTTATTATGGATAATTATTGTAAAATCCCATAAAGTGCAAATCTGAGGTCACCCAAAAGCATAATGGGCTTTTTCCCCACCGTTCGCCTGTTTTTCCCCAGTTTTTGTACCTTAGGCTAAAAAAAAATGCTGCCAAATATATATTATTTCTCTTTTTATTTCTTCACATAATTGCATCATTTGAAAACCTACTAGAACTAAGTGAAGATATTAAAAATAAATTGTTTGTGGCATATCAGGTATCAGGTAGCAGCCTGGTAACAATGACTTTACGTTGTTGAGATTTAGTACTATTAACCAGTGGAGATATTTATAGGAAGTATCTGTGTGACTCAGAAAGTAATATTTGTGTACGTAAGCAGATGCTTTTCTGCATAGTCGCACTTCCACACATGCTTTTTAAAGGTTAGAGTGTGGTTGCAGGGGTGAGTCTAGGGTAAGTGATGCCTGGGGCACCTTCCCTCCCTGCTACAACTAAAACACACATCTAACACACAAACTCACTCTAACACCCACACACCTTAACACAATAGACTAACACACACTCACTCTAACACCCACACACATTAACACCATACACTAACACACAAACTCACTCTAACACCCACACACCTTAACACAATAGACTAACACACACTCACTCACTCTAACACCATACACTAAAACCCCTACACACTGTCTCTAGCACCATCTGATCACACGCACTCTAACACCATACACTAACCAAAAAATGCTGGGAGCCCCCTGCGAGACTTATGGTGGGCAAATACAAACTTACACGCACGGTGACATACTGTGACCAAGATGACACAAACATGCTGTTTGGGGCCACTGGCAAGCTGTTTGAGGATAAAGTGGGCACAGGCAAGCTGTTTGGGGATGGATCATTATTGGGGGGGGTTCTAATACAGCAGGTGTCATGAGGTAGAGAACTGATCCCCGTGCAACGTGAAAGCTAGAAAAAAGTGGAATATCTAAATTATCTTGAGCACATTCCTTAGAATGCACTGTTTGGGTTTTTATGAAAATACACTTCTGTAAACCCATCACCTGAAAAATGTTTGTGAAATGTTTACAGCATTACCAGGTGACATCAGTCTACTTGGTACTTGGTTTTCTAGACAAAATGAAAATGCCCGGGCAGTTTAAATAGGAACTGTCATAGCTTATCTTAAAACCTCAATGTACTCCAGCTATCATACCTAATGTTTCTCCTGTCCTAGAGTCAATGAGTACTTTGGCCAGACCCAGGAGAACACCCCAGCCATCTTCCCTCACTTACCTCCTCTCTGCTGAATGCTGGGATTTTACATCATATCCTGGCGCTGTCCATCAGAAGGATGAGTGACCGCCAGTCATAGACGTGTGCATTTATATGAATTCATATGAATTTTAATTCTAACATTGTCGTTAATGTTCATACAAACGCCCGGATATGAGGATGGACCATCAACAAAACAAACAAAAACAAAGCAAAGAGCTCAGAATTTCTGTTTGCATTTCACTCTCTCTCTCACTCACGCTGTCTCACACTCTCTCACACTTAATCCCACTCTCTCACTCACACTGTCTCACGCTGTCTCTCAATGCCTCCCTACCTTCTCTGCCGACCGCTTCCAAGTCCCTGTCTCCTTTTCCGTTGCTTGACTTCTTCTCTTGCCTCTTCTTGTTCTTCTGTTTTCTTTCTTCGTCCACTTCTCCCTGTGGAGAAGGTAGGGAGACATCGAAAGAACATGAAAGAGTATGAGAGAGCATGAGAGAGACTGAGCAGGAGAGTGTGAGGGATCATGAGTGTGAGAGAGTGTAAAAGAGGATGAGTGAGGGTCAGCGAGTGAATTTCGTTTCCAAATGAAAAAATAAAACCTCGGAATTTCATCCGAACTGAAAGAGCAGGAAACTAAATTCATTGCCTGAAAAAAATGTCTCAATATCGAAACGGAAAATTTGTTTACATGTTTTCTCCTTATTTCTGGCACAAATAAATTTGCAACAATTGTAATACATATGCAATGATCATATTATATACCGTATGTAAGGATCTCGCAGTATCAGTTGGGTGTTTTGAATTATTACCCAGATTACGAGTACTCGTGCTTCATTAACTTTGATTTTTTTTCACATCAAAACTCAAAATTGGGCTAATTAACTAAAACTAAACACTTTATGACTAAATACAGTGGTGGAAACTGTCACCATAGTAGATACTGTTACTATTGTTCCAAATGTGTATTAGAAGAAAAAGAACACCTACATCTTGTTTTAGGTAACATGATAACCAAGTTAATGAACAAAGAAAATAGGAATTTCAAAAATTTCCTCTTAAGGCCTAAAATAAGTTGCGTGGACTCCAATCCCTAAAGTCTAGAATTACTGTAGAACGATAGCACCGTGCCGTTCTCTGGTTATTTAAGACCGGGGACGGCTTGTTAGCTAGTTCTTTCTAGATTTTTGCATATGTGTGCGCCGGGCTATAAGGTGGGGCTGCTGTTTTTTTGTGGTTCTATGGGAGTGAACCTGTCACAGCAGCATTTGCAAACAGCTTCTCATCAAACAGTTTGTAGAGAAGAACAGAGATTACAGATGAACCTCTTTGAAGCATCAAAAGAGACGGACAATGGGCAACTCAATCACTAGAACGGAGAAGCCCAAATCGGGGGTCATCTAACCTCTTTCAAGCGTAGCCAACAAGGAGTGGCAAGAAATTTTACATCGACATTTGGAAACCAAGAAGACAAACCTTGGTTATTATTTTTTTTTTCTTGTAGAAGACAGCAAGTCCAACACAAAAAAATGGATAAATTTCGGATGATCTTCCAGTTCCTGCAGTCCAACCAGGAATCTTTTATGAATGGGATATGTGGTATTATGGCATTGGCAAGTGCCCATCTCTACACCGCTTTTGATTTCAATTGCCCTTGCCTTCCAAATTACAACTTGACTTACGGGATGGGTGTCCTCTGCGTTCCGCCTATTGTGCTGTTTCTACTTGGGTTTGTAATGAACAATAACGTGTCCATGTTGGCGGAAGAATGGAAGAGGCCCACTGGCATGAGGCAAAAAGACTCAGCCGTCCTACGCTATATGTTCTGCTCGATGACCCAGCGGGCGCTGATCGCCCCGGCCGTGTGGGTATCCGTGACGTTATTACACGGCGAGTGTTTTATATGTGCCTTTAGCACGTCGGTGCCCGTGGAGAAGCTCGGAAATATGACAGGTGTGAATTTGTCGGAGAAAGAGATTAAAAGAATACTGGCCAGGATTCCATGCAAAGAGATTTATGATGGACATCACATTATTGGACAAGAAGTGGCGTCTAGGTACTTACGGTGCATTTCCCAGGTAAGACTGTATAGTCAAACATTAAACTGTTTACCAAATCCCATCTTAACTTACAAGCATTCTTGCTTTATTTTTATTTTAGTGTGAATCTGCCAGAAAAAGGAAAATATATGTATCATTTTTTATTCATGTATAGAAACATAGAATTTGACAGCAGATAAGACCCATTCGACCCATCTAGTCTGCTCATTTCTTCTGATATAAAGACTCGCTGTATAATAGTATAGCTATATATACATAAATATATATATATATATATATAGGGAGAGAGAGAGAGAGAGGAAAGACTCTATACAACTGAAATGTGCTCTATACAAAAGTGTAAGAACATAGAATGTTGCCACATATATCCAACCAGCAGTCGCACATCCATCATTTTGTTGGCCCTTGGCCTTAAAGTGCTAGGGCAAATTTTGATCCCCCGTCTGGCCCTGGCTAGCACAACCGGCATTAGAAGTAAAATGATCAAGTATCTCTTCATTGCTGCTCCAAGAGAGTCTCAGTAACATGTCGGGAACCGGTGCGATCAAATGGGGCTTTCCAGCACTTTGAAACAATGAGTTACCAAAAGGCCATCTTCTTATTGTAGGGTTTTCCATTCAGGATTTGCGCAGGGACTTTGGGCCACCATGCAAGGGAATGGCAAATGAGGTCAAGGCGTGGAGGAAGCCAAGGGGCGTATTTATGCTGAGGCTGACTCGGTCTGGGCCTAGAGTTGCACTCTGTGAGTGGCATCAGGAGGCTTGGTAGCATAAGTATATTAGTCGACACAATTTCTACAATCTATTAGATTGCAGACTAACAAGACTGAGCCCCTCTTCTCCTTCTTTACCAGAAGTGTTCGTGTTATTGTCATTTTTAATGTTATTGCTGATTTCCACTCTTCCCTGTTGTAATAGAGCTACGGGATCTGCTAGTGCTATAGAAAGAAATGTAATGAATTCACTCCTGTGTGCGGCTAAACACTGCGCAGCCACTAGAGGGAGCACAAGAGGCACAGATCTTCACACCTGCATCACTGGCTGCCACAGCGGGGCCTGTCTATCCGTGGTGGGGATAGATTGTCTTCCCAAATGAGGCAGCAATGGAATAATATTATTTATTGCTTTATAGCGCCATCATATGCCGTACAATCTCCGTACAATGGGTAAACAGGACATAACAAGTAGTGCATCACATAACAATTTGATTTACAGAAACAACAGGTAACAAGGGGCCTGCTCAAAGGAGCTTACAATCTAGAGGTAGTTAGGGATGTAAAAGGGCCACCGTCAGGGTCTGGTATAAGCATTACAGGAGAGGCACTAGGAAAAGTGAGCGAAAGGAATATAGTTGGAAAGACACTTACATGTAAGGTTGTAGGCGTCCTTAAAAAAGTGGGTCTGCGCAAAGACCCCTCATAGCGTTAGGGAACCTCAAGATTGTAAGCTTGCGAGCCGAGCTCTCTCCACCTAATGTATCGGTCTGTCTTAGTCTGTCAATTCTCGTCTTGTCAGACCCCTTGAGTATATGTATTGTATGAAGCACTGCGTACATTGTTGGCGCTATATAAATAAAAGATAATAATAATAATTATATTTAAGGCTATGGAAGTGGGGGCTCGAGCTCTGGGTGAATTGGTAAACCCCTCTGTAGAGCGCTGTTATACAACCGGCCAACACTCTGAGCTCCCAGGACTGACGCGTTCAAGGTGATATCTGGTCATACAACATTTCATATTCTCGAGATATAACCTTTGCTAAACATAACTCATTCTCACAAACAGGAATTGCAAGTCATTGGGATCATATTTTTGTTGCGATGCTGCAGAATTTTAACGGCTTAAAGGTTTTTTTGACATACGACTTAATTATGTTTTGCATACCTTGTCTGTGATCCCTTTTGAATGCATGTCATCGTATCTTATGATGTAATACATTTGTGCATTAAATAAAATGCATTCAATATATTGAACGTAAGACGTTTGGTTGAGTGTGGCATTGGGCGTGTGTGGCCAAACCCAATCTGCGTGGCTAAGAGTGATATGAGTGGCCGAGTGTGGGTGAGAGGAGAGTGTGTGGTTGAGTGTAAACTTGTTTCCTGATAGTGGTATATGGGACTACGGGAATAGTCAGTGGCACCTACCTTACCCCGTATTTAACATCTTTTACACTTTCTTAGTGTATCCAGAGGGTGGCCGCACGCTAAATCATGGGATATGCCCCATGAGGGGTAATAAAGGTATACGGACAGCGCCATTGGGCACTCGCCCAACTGGGAGTCCATCTATCCAAGGTGAATGCAAGGAGGCGCTCAGAAAAGGAGGCAGGGGAAGGGTCCTAAGGTCAAAGCTGCAAGGTTTTATCCCGATATGGTATATAAACGAATAATAATGTGATGTCTTCTCTATTCTTTTAGGCATTCGGCTGGACCTTTGTTCTGCTGATGACCTTCTTTGCGTTCCTTGTCAGAGCCATTCGGCCATGCTTCACCCAAGCGGCCTTCCTGAAAAGCAAATACTGGTCCCATTACATTGACATAGAGCGCAAGCTTTTTGACGAGACATGCACGGAACACGCAAAGAGCTTTGCCAAGCTATGTATCCAGCAGTTTTTCGAGACGATAAACAGGGACATGAACCTGTCCCACAGCCATATTCTGGAGAAGACCCTGGAACCAGAAGAAGATGAGAAGCTGCTGGGAATCACAAACCAAGGAACGATGAATAAACTCTTAAAGAACTGGCACAAATGTAAGCCCCCGCTTAACCTCAATAAGTATGAAGACCACAATGGTAACGGTTGTATCAAAGAAAATCACCATTTAAATGACCTAAGCGTCCCTAAGAAGGAATTTATAACATATTACAGTAAAGTCTGAAGATTTGATGGTTAACATTAAATAGAAGATACATGATTCGATCTTTTTAATGGAAATCTGCCTGCAGGAACTCAACGGAGAGTAACGGATCACTGAATAAACGTGACTTGCTGTGGCACAGGGACGGCTAACCCATTTGTGGATAATGGGAGACAAAGTTCAACCGCATCGAGAAGGTCAAAAGTTGGCCGAAATGTTCTAGCTTCATCGTGCATATGACTTCTTTGAGTAGAAGTTACCGTGATGTCATGCGTCTGATGCCGTATCCCCTCTAAGGAGAGCGACCCCAGCCCTTATGTGGCATTTTGAGAGGTTGTTTTGAGCACCTTTGTGTTCCGAGCAGCTTGTGTTAAGTTGTGTCCTTCCTTAACGGTTTTAACCCCTTAATGACAAAATGCATTGGTTTCAATGGGTTTAGGGTACCGCCCATTGTCCTTAAGGGGTTAATGCTGGACCTTAGAGGAAATACAGGACATGTAAATTAGAGAGTTTCGATTAAAAAAATATGCGATTATCAGAGACTTTAAATCCAGAACCATAGTTATTTGTGTAACGTGTTTTCCTCTTTAATTGTTAAAAAAAAAATACTAAATGGAAAATGGACGTTCCCATCAGCGTTGAACATGACCATATAATCACAATACATGAAATGCACCGTGGAAGCGTGTTCCCAACATACAAGATAAAAGGCACTGACCATAGAGGGAAAAGATATTTACTCCTAGTCTGAAGAATGCGTGGGTAATAGTTTGCGCCCTACTATTTCTTTGGGGTGAAATGATATTATATTATTATTATATATTATAAGGGGTAGAGGGCCCACAAATGCCTTGAAGCAGCCATGAAAAACATTTGCATTTTGAGTATCTAATATTTGGGGAACCGGTCTCCCGGTTTAAACACTAAAGGGCCCGGGGAGCCCCTAAAAATGAGGTGTATGAGAGTAAGAAAAATGTACTTACCTTGGGGAGAAGCTGCAGCTTCCCATTCCCTCTGTAGTCCGGGGATTCATCCCCCCATGACTTTGTAGGAGATACCCCAGGGCACCTAAGCTATTTTATGCATTAACTCTTTTGTTAACATGACTGTTCCCTTTAAATCTTTGCTAGACCGGTGGCCACATAATCTGCTCAAAATAAAGATGAGAGAGTTGAGGGAAGGTCTGGTATGAATACTTACACTCAACATGGTGACACTATTGTAGCACCGATCTCCGTGGCACGCACAGATATCTATTGCCTGGAGTGCTATGTCATCTGGGAGCGGCCCCCGCGGACAGGAGGAATGCTACCTACACACCTGGCTGCATCTTACGTTAGACACCCTGTGGCCACCTCTGGAACTGCGGCAAAAACTGCTGATGGCAGCCAAAATCATTGTAAAGGAAGTAGCCCAGGGGCAACTACCTAGCGGGGTAGGGTGTAGGAATATGAGTTTATATATTTAACAGTATTATAGAGATATAGTGACAGTGTCTGCCTGCCACGTAAACAATCTGACACTGTCCTCACGATTGTACTGTCCCTTCCTCCGCGTCTTTCCCAAACAGACAGTTATTTCATTGTAAGCTGACTTGTGAGTGCTGACGGCTTTTTGTTACATCGCAGTGTATACCATACATTTCTCAATAAAGCGAGAAACAAACTAGTATTTCTTCTTCACAGAACGCACATTACCGTTCAAAGGTCTGGGGTCGCTTAGCTGTTTTTATGGAAAACAAGGACATTTCTTTGCAAAAGGGTTTCTAACGATCAATTAGCCTTTTAAACTTAAGCTCGGATCAGCGAACACAACGTGCCATTGGAACACAGGAGTGATGGGAGTGATGGGAGTGATAAAGGGCCATTGGGACACAGGAGTGATGGGAGTGATAAAGGGCCATTGGAACACAGGAGTGATGGGAGTGATGAAGGGCCATTGGAACACAGGAGTGATGGGAGTGATAAAGGGCCACTGGAACACAGGAGTGATGGGAGTGATAAAGGGCCATTGGAACACAGGAGTGATGGGAGTGATGGGAGTGATAAAGGGCCATTGGAACACAGGAGTGATGGGAGTGATAAAGGGCCATTGGAACACAGGAGTGATGGGAGTGATAAAGGGCCATTGGGACACAGGAGTGATGGGAGTGATAAAGGGCCATTGGGACACAGGAGTGATGGGAGTGATAAAGGGCCGTTGGAACACAGGAGTGATGGGAGTGATAAAGGGCCGTTGGAACACAGGAGTGATGGGAGTGATAAAGGCCTCTGTACGCCTATGAAGATATTCCTTAAAAAATCACCCGTTTCCAGCTACAATAATCATTTACAACATTAACCCCGTCTGTGCAGGATTTCTGATCCATTTCATGTTATTTTAATGGACGAAATTTACTATTAATAAATAATAATAATATTATATGGTTCAGGCAGCTTTTGTAGGGGTGGGTGAGGAGAAGGGACCGGAAATTTGATCGGATGCCAATCTCAGGTTTTATGCAGTACATGGTACATTATAGGAAAAGGGGTTTTAAGATGTATTTACGCTCAAAATGGTTTTCATTGGAAGAATGATAAGACTTCTTACAAAAGAAGGCAGCCCAAAGCACGCTTTAAAATGTCCCTTACACATTACTGCTCAGAAAGCCTAGAAAGGATACAGTCAGAGTGTAAAAGCTGCCTAGAATTATTCCAGAGGCCTCTGTGGCTATATTTAACGAAATTACAAAAAAGACATAAAAAAGTCATAACATAGTTGTCCTTCATATCTGTGCACAGCAATGCGTAACTATTACAAAAAAAACCCTGCATCTGATAAACATCAATCAAATAAATGTAGAGTGCATAGTGCTGCCCATATAGGAGGCAGAGGGATTTACTACAGCTAGTAGGTACAGTAGTAACAAATACTCAGTTGCAGTGAGTATTCACTCCCCCTGCTGGCCACTTTCCATACTACTTTTTACTCCATACTGATGACACTCCAAGGAGGGGAGGCAGTATTTTTAGTGCATACATAATTGTCATAAGGATATTTTAGTTTGATGCAGGATCTCTAAAAATGTCCTTATCAGCAGATCCCGGATCCGCCACCGCCGCTGTCTTACCACACGTCCCTGGAGGATCTTTATAGAGCGTAGCTGGATTCAAAAGAGCAAATAGTCCGTGTCCCCCACTGGACAGAATGGCCGTGTAAGAGTAGAATGTGCGGACTAGCCCAGAACAGCAGTGAAAAATGTGCAATATAATTCTTTTTAATCATGTAATCATATAATAAAAAACCTCAGACAGACCGTTTCGTCTCAAAACACAGGAAAGTGTGACAAATGTCATCCTCTTCCTCCTACAGTCGATAAGCGATGTCACCTGCCGAGGCGCAGAATTCCTTTCAGCCTCACCGCGTCTCTCAAACAGTTCTAGAACCTGATTGACCACAAACTCGTTAAAGAAATAGAAGATTCCCTTCTCGTTACTGATCACACAACTCGTGACACCCTTTACTCCCACATTAAAAGCCAAAAAAAGACTTTATGAGTGAAGTGCTAATCTGTGACGTATTCGCCCCTAGAGAGGCAGGTCTAGGGGGCGCCAATCTTCCCACCCCAAAACCAGGGGGCAGACCACCCTCTTGGGAAATTAGGCCCACCGGTGTGCCGCTGCTGGACGAGCTGGTTCCAAAAGAACAAGTGAAGCTTTTAATGGATAACTAGTTTAAGGCAAACTGTGTGTTGGGATCACATGATATAATCATAAAAACACAAGAAAGCCCCCCCCCCTTATTTATGAAATGTAGTAGCACTAGGACATCCACCTGTCCAGATTTCACCCCGATGGCCGGGGGCAGCCCCTAAACAAAATATGTTGCTGCATAGTAGCGAGTAGCCACATTAGGCTGCAGGCTCCATGGTTTAATCCCTTTAGGCAGACACCATGGTGGACACACGGTGTTAAATGGCAGAATCATAATCAAGAAACACAACCTTGCAATAAAATACACATTTTCACAAGTATGGCACTTTTTGTATACCGGAAAACAACCCCCATAACCCTCAACATCAGAAAGGCTCAGAGTCATGGGAGTTACAGTCAAAAACTTTTGTCACAATAAATAATTTGTCTAAATGTATCTAATTGTGTCTTTGTGCTTTTATTCTTATTGTAGTTACTGGATAGCAGGATAATTGTTCCCACATGCTGACAAGATGGCCCATGGGAGTTATAGTCCACAAAAGACCACCCGTCCTCTTTTAAAAGAAAATAAATATATTTATTTAAATGTTTTTTTGTTTTTAGCATTATACCCATCGGTGGTTCCTATAGAAACGGGCGGTTATTAGCTGACAATTTCGATACACAGATTCCGGCCCCTGGAATGGAGGGGGTGCCGTGTATGGCAAAGAACTTTGGATCCCTGGGTCTTCTTGTCCAACAGCATATCCCATAAATGGTCGGTGCTCAAAGGGTTAAACTCATTTCTCCTTTTAACCTCTTAGTGGCGGTTATTGTTTACTTATATAGCGCCAACTGATCGGCAGCAATAAGTTATGAGGTTATACAAAAAAGCAGAAAAAGATAACCCAACGTGTGGGGGGGGGGAGTGTCATCCCCCCATTGCTAAGTACTTACGTACACAATTTATTTTTAAGCCTAACGTGATATATTTTATTGGGCCAACACAGAAAATAAAGAATTACACAAGGTTTTGGGGCCTCAGAGGTCTCTTCTTCAGGTGTCTTGTCCCAATAAAAGGATAAAAAAAAAAAGGCTATGAGTAAAGATGAAATCTCTTGTGCAGCAGGATTGCTTTATCCCCTTTACTACAATTCGGATTCTAGTACAGATCACAGAGATCTTCAGCGTAGTGTTTGTTGTTTTTAGTTAGTTTTTTGTTTTGTTTGTTTTTTTGTTTTTATGTTTTCTTTATTTATTTTTTTTGCACACAAACCGGCTGTTGCTTTAAATTGAATTTTCTCTCCCTAAAACAGACCCCCCTTTCCAGCAGGCTTCATGTCATTTCCTATGAACACACCCCATAAGGATTCCTGGGCTTCAAGCACTTCTGACGTCACTCCCTTAGTGCTTTCTCTCCTCCTTGCCTCCTAGGCACAGTCCTGCAGGACTCAGAAGTCTCTTGTTGCAGAGGAGGGTAATGTGCAGATAAAAGGAGGGTGTCCTGCAAAGTAAGTAATCTGTTTTATGTAATGTTACCAGATCTTATTGTAAATCAACTAGGGGGGGGGGTGCAAGCTTTTACTCAATGTTTAATGAAGGAGGGTGAAATAAGAAGCAGCATTTTATTGGCTTCAGTCATCCATGCTTCAAACTTTCCTTTCTGCCTTCCAGACAGCTGCAGCTATTTTAGTAGTTCTGGTGCTATAGTATTCTGTGTTTACTGCAGCCTGGGGAGAGAGGGGGGCAACTAAAAAAGTGATTGCAGGATGAACGCGAACAGGAAAGTCAGGGTTAAAACACTGAAATGCATAAAAAGTACTGGAGAGGAGTTTATTTAGAAGAAATAGATCTAGAACAAGAGTTCATAAACTGAAACAGAGCGTAACGTAAGGAAGATTTACTTTATCGAGAGGGTGGTAGATCAGTGGAACAGCCTCCCAGCATAAGTGGTAGCGGTTAATACAGTGAGGGGGATCTAAACATGCGTGGGGTGAACATATGGCTCCCGAATCTAAGACGAGATCAGCGATTAAGGTTTGAGTCAGGTTCTGAGACTAAATGGGCCGAATGGGTCAAATTCTATGTTTCTGTGAAGCATAAAGAGCTTTTATGAAGATGAAGAAGTGAAAAGGCTGATCCGGGGAATCTCTATCATTAGGGAAGTGGTCAGGTCTTCCTTCTCCCGATCGAGCGCTCAAAGTGACTCGTTCCCTTACAGATGTATTTAACTAATTGTTACACCGTTACCGGTTCAGAAATGGAAACCCCCGTTATCGGCCTTTAGGTCCGGTACAAATACACCTTTTTTTATGAATGTGGAATACATTTAAGCGAAGCTGGAAAAGTCCATAAGGCAAACAGGACACATTCCCAGTAGACCAGTGGTACCAGTCTTTGATCCGTATCCAGCCCTACTAAGCATTGAGTTATGATCCGTGTTTTTAATGGACCAGTAATTGGAAACGGTCCTTTCTGTAACGTATCCAGTTCTCTTATCTTCTCCCATAGAGTCTACAGAGTATTAGAACCTCAGCCTTGTGATCCTGGTGGTAACTTTTTCTACTTTAGCCCCACAAGTGTAGTCGCCGGAGCAGGTTGTATCCATCCGGTATTGACCATTATGTGACTACTCATAAGCTGCAGGTCATCATTTATTTAATGAAACCCAATGGTATCCATTTTCCACAAGGGTTATCAAAACGTAGGTGAGATATGGTCACCATAAGTATCCAGCACCCTGGTTCACACCTAAGAATGAAAACGATCACGAGAAGTCCAGCTTGAACGAGGCATGGATGATATTTCTTTCTAGGTAATTTCCTGAAAGTCCTCTTCCCACGCAGGTTTGTGCATGTTTGTAACGTGATCCCTCTGCTCATGAAAAAGCTTCAGGTGTTTCTTCATCTACGTTCCCGGGCTTTTAAAAGGAAACGTTATATGAAGAATGTTAAAGCTGAAAACACCCTCGATGAATGCGGTCTCTCAGAATCACCTCTCCTCCACCGCAGTCCAGTAATGAGGACTGAGTGACTGAAAAGCCTATGACCTTTGGCTAAAATCCTTTATCGACTTAAGGCTAATTTGGGGTGTTGGATTTGGTGGTGTTCTAAAATAGTTATTCTGGTCATGGCAGAATAGGATATTGTCTAGGGCCCATGGCCATGAGCGAAGGTCCTTCCTATGTGCCACATAAAGCAAGACCACACGTACTATCTGATGACCCCTCTGTTGTATGTAGGGATGGGGACCCTTATCTGGTTCTCTTCCTAGAGCCCCGGTAAAGGTGGGGGAACTAGAAAAGCTATAGTAGAACTAGAGTCCAGCTCAGTTTGTGGACACCAGCCTGCCAGACCAAGTTGTCTTGATTGTCCCTGGTTTCAGCGTTGGCTTCCTTATCCTAAATTAACACTAAAGCTGATTTAAGACAAGATATCTGGTTTAAGCTCCCACCGGCTGACCTGGTCCTAATATCATGGAATGTTTCCCTTGTTCTGCTCCCAGACCCTGAACACGTAGAGCTGCGAAGCACTGGTGGGTACCAAAGGGACTCTCGTGAAAACCGGTGGTCCTTTGCATTGCTTCATGTACCAAATGCTATAGTTAACATACTTTTTTATGTTACACTTTCTGTATTACTGTCTAGAGGCAGAAATCAACCGGAAACAGAGTAACTAAGGAAGTTGAGGGTAACATCTTGGTTATAAATGAAGTAGAAGCAGATCATAGAATGTCAGACTTTTGTGAGTATAATTAATGGAGCGGGTAAAGGGGAACACGATTTTAAAGCTTTCTTTCTTTTCTTTCAGCGTAAAGATTTTTCTGAAATCTCTGGACTCTAAGACCAAAGAGCGAAAATGGCTTCCATAATATCCGAGAACTTGAAATTCTTTGCTTTGTTCTTCAAGAGCCGGGATGTTATGATATTTAATGGGCTGATTGCCTTGGGAACCGTGGGCAGTCAAGAACTTTTCTCGGTGGTTGCCTTCCATTGTCCGTGTTCTCCGGAAAGAAACTATCTGTACGGATTGGCTGCCATCGGTGTCCCTGCTCTCGTCTTGTTCCTCATCGGGATCATTCTAAACAACCACACGTGGAATATGGTCGCGGAATGTCGTAAGAGAGGGCTGAAGAACTGCTCGGCTCCGGCGACTTTCTTATTGTTTGGATCCATTGTAGGAAGGGCGGTGGTGGCCCCCGTTACGTGGTCTGTGATTTCACTATTACGCGGGGAAGCCTACGTGTGCGCCAGAAGCGAATTCCTCGATCCTTTCACGTTTTCAGATGTTAATACGCTCTACGGGCCAGACATTTTGGCAAGGATCCCCTGCAAAGATGCCCCAGCAGTTGTCCTGCCCTTTAGAGAAGAAGCAGTAAGAAGATTGAAGTATGAATCACAGGTGACTTCGTTTTAACTCTTATAATATATAACTTGTGAGTGTACAATAGTGCATTATTTCCCCATCTCCATCATGTTGGGGACTTCTCCCACCCCATGCCCTGATTCCAGCAGCAAATAACGTTAGACGAGGGTACGCTGAATAAATGAACCACAGGAGATATGTCCTCGACTGACAGCTAAACATTGTATCAGATGGGATGTGCTTTGTTAGTTCATTGATGTATGACAAGATCTAGAGCCTTGGGACTCAAAGCTTCATCTCCAGATGATAATTAAAGCAGGTTTTAATCTTAATTAACATTATTTTAAATAGAAAAGTTGAGATCACAATGGGTAATCTTTATTTTTTTAAGCAAAGAATGTTACCAGGAATGCAGAAAGGACAGAGTTCTGGAGTAACGTATGATGAAGGATATTACGTTGGTCTTCAGCCCGAGTTAATCTAATCCGTTTTCTTTGCTCTCGTAGTTCCTCGGTTGGATAATGATCGCTGTAGTCGCATCAACCATATTTTTGCTGAAGTGTTTGCAGCATTGCTGTTCGCCGATGAGTTACCATCAGGAGGCTTACTGGTCACAGTACCGGACCTGCGAAAAGGATCTCTTTAGTCGGACAGCGGAGGTCCACGCCAAGATCCTGGCTGCCAGCAACGTCAAGCAGTTCTTTGGCTTTGTGGCTCTGGATAAGGAGGAGAAGGAACTTGTCAATGAATACCGAGTGGAAGAGGCCCAACCGAGTCCTCAGTGGAACGAAATTACCGGGGTTTACTTGTATCGGGAAAATAAAGGGTACCCGTTGTACAGCCGTCTCCATAAATGGGCTAAAAAGTTAATAGGGAATGGCCTGGACCCTGAAGGCAGGGAAATGGCGTTGCTTGCTGTGTAAAACTTGACTTGGGATTGGAAGACGAATTATGGGTTCCCAAGTAACGAACGTTCTAAATGAAAGAACTTACAGAACGATTATTCATCAACAACACCGATAACTGAATGTAACGTGATCTATCTCAAACCTTTTATCCGAAGCCACTTTGTTGCAAACGGCTTGAAAACTTGAACCACTCTTCAGACCACTGCCGTCCCACCAATGGTCTCGGCAAATGCTGTAATTGAGCAAGGCCCGTAGGTTGTGATATTACATGATTTCGTCTCCTTGTATATGGCCCACTGACCTTGTTTTCCAAGTGATTGGTGGCCCTCCATAGCCACAACTTGGACAACACCGCTGTAGGTCCTATACTAACAGACCCATGAAGTCCCCTCTAGCCGGGTAACATTTAGATCCATTATTACACATTTCTAAGAACTTTAAGGAAATGCGTTCTATTTACCAATAGTGTTATTCTTTTGGTAGCCGGCAGACTAATACACAGGGACGGAATAAAAATCACAAACCTTTAGCTTTAATTATTAATCAGGTCTGAAATAATTCAGTAAGCAGTGTCATTTTATGGCAAATATCCTCATTAACTGCGCTGCAAAATCAATGTTTATAAGTGTTTAACCCCTTGAGAGCCAGATGGTATACGTCGCAGCCCTGGCACTGCAAGGGTTACAACATATAGCACAGATCTGCAATAAGGTACATTTGTTCATAAATCCTCAGGAATCGTATGTTTTTTTTTGTAACAAATATATATTATATATGTATCTTTTTTTAATGTTTGTCGTAGAAGTGCATGTAGTTTTTCCAATAAAATAATTAATATTTTTCACACGGTATCTGTGGGTTTTTTGGGAATTACCCGATTCTAATTCTATGATTATCAATCTTTCTCTCTCCTTTTTCTTCCCTCTTGAAGTAACTTAACCAAAAAAAATCCTGACTTTTTTTTTTTGCAAATAAAAAGCTTTTATTAGGGGTTTACAAAACGTGTGAAATGAGACCATTAGAAAATACATAAGCAACAAATTGTTACTGTGTTACACAATCGGAGTATGCACTTGGATTCCTCATGGGAACGACTACTGAGGGTTATATCCTCCATGAGTGGGACCTGGCAGCTAAATAAATAAACCGACCCCAAATGTTAGATTTGTTCCAGGCAAATAAACCCAAATCATGTAGTCGGGACCAAAAAATTATTTTTATTTTTTTTTGATTAAAGGGCACTAAAGTGTCCCATACATCCTCCTCCTCAAACACAACTGACTTTTAGGAGAAGCTGCAGCTCAACACCACCGTCATGGTCAGGTTTCTGCGGTTGAAGTAGTAGGAGCTGGTCACGGTGGCTGGGCAGACTAGATGGGCCGAATGGTGCAGAAGGGGTCTCATTAAACCATCTCAGAACCTTCGCTGAGAAGGCGTTGGAGCTGGCGGACGGTAAGTACATCAGGCGGGTGCAGGCAGCAGGAGAAGTGTTCAGCTGACCCCATATCCTGCAAGCCAAGGAGCCTTGTAGGCAAGGAAAGGGACAACGCGGAAATAACGTGGGGGGCCTTGGCTCTTATGTGTATTAGAGTGTCCCTGTAAGTAGGAGTGGAAGACTCTCTGGGGACTTGGTTCCAGGATAGATTTTGAAAAGAAGTAACTGGGACCAGTACGCCTACCACCAACCTTCTGTGTTGATTATGGAAGGGGACTCCACGTGCCGAGCGGGTTTGTGCCATAGAGTGTTTGGCGGGTCCTGATTTAAAAGGCTCCTTTGTCAAACGGTCTCTTTGCCCGCAGCGGCTGAGAATACGGTCTTTATTTGTGCCTAGCTTTCCTTCAGAGGAGTTTTTATGAACCACAAGGAATGAATTTAAAATGGTTTTGCGATTGTGTCGGCGAAAACCATCTGTGAGTCACACGCCGTGGGCGTTCGATACAAAAATAGCTGAAAAGAGAGAACAGAGCTAAAAAGTCTGTCTGGGAAAAGGCCGGGACGTCTAATTCCAGGTCTAGAGAGACACGGATGCGGCAGTTTTCAGAAATTCACGGCTTTGCTAGATGTCAATGCAGTGGATGTCTCCGCTGGGCCATGCTGGGACAGCTTACTTTATAAGACAGAGTTTCAGCCTTACGAACAGGTGGCTCAGAACCCAATTTTCAGCTGTCATTCATGACAGTGATGTCATGCTGATGTCATGCACAATCATAAGGTTTGTTACAAGTTGAAGAGCACACATGACTCACCGGCTGGATTACACAGGAAGATAAAGATGTCTTTCTGTCCCAAGTGTGTGTGTGTTAGTGTGAGTGTGTGTGTGTGTTAGAGTATGTGTGTGTGTTAGAGTGAGAGTGTGTGTGTTAGAGGATGTGTGTGTTAGAGTGAGAGTGTGTGTGTTAGAGTATGTGTGTGTGTTAGAGCAAGTGTGTGTTGGAGTGAGAGTGTGTGTGTTAGAGGATGCGTGTGTATGTTAGAGCGAGTGTGTGTAAGGGTGAGTGTATTTTAGAATATGTGTGTGTGTGTTAGAGCGAGTGTGTGTTAGAGTGAGAGTGTGTGTGTTAGAGGATGTGTGTGTGTTAAAGTGAGTGTGTGTTAGAGTGAGTGTATGTTAGAATATGTGTGTGTGTGTGTTAGAGCGAGTGTGTGTTAGAGTGAGTGTATGTTAGAATATGTGTGTGTGCGTTAGAGTGAGTGTGTGTTAAATACAGTGATGGGAGGGGGGCATGAAGGCTCATTTGGATAAACATGCCACCTGGACCAGAAGGGACCATCCCTACTCTGTTGGATCTTAACAAGACCCCCACTGCATTTTGGCAGGAAGATTTGTTAGCATCGTTTGCCCTGCTGTCTACCACCCGTTAGGCCGGGGCTCTTTTTAACAGCAGCTGATCTATATACCCTATATATCGCAGTAGATTTTGCCTTCCTCCTATAAACATCATTGGCTTATTCCAGAGCCCCGGGGGGGGGGCAGTAACATTCCTTCTGAAGGGCATTTAATGAAAGTCCCCATAAGCGATAATGACTTCCACAAGCCTTGGCACGGACACCGGTGTCTGCGGACGGCTGATTTTCACTCGCTCTGTTCCTTTAAATGCTCACGGTTAGTGAATTTTGGGACAATAGGTTGGCTCCTGCTGACCACAATGTGATCATCCCCCCCCCCCAAAAAACCATTTCTTTGTTATCCAGCTACAGAAACACAAAAGAACAGGATTTCCTCTACAGTTCTGGGCAATCCTCACATGATCTGACTGGGGCGGCTCACAGAGGGGCATTTGGGCAAGAGAGGCTTCTTACAATGAGGCAGATGGGGGCTTTCGGAAAAGAAGCCCCAGCGGACAATGATTTAGTGAGTAATATTAACGTTTTATGGAATACGTGGGAAGTGGCTCTGTGTAGAGCTCTGTGTAGAGTTTGTGCTGATCGGTTGTATCGTGTGTTACGGGTGCGAAATCAGAGTTATTGGATCGGGTTTATGGTTAAAAAATGTTACGTTTGGCTTTAGGATTGGGTTTAAAACGTAGCTGTTCGGTACACTATGATAAACCCAGTAGGGCAATAAATGTCCATATGCTTTATATTATTATTATTATTATTATTTATTATTATTATTTATTATTATGTAGTGTTTTATATAGCACCATCATATTCCATAGCGCTGTACAATGACTTTTTTGGTAAAGAAATTTGGTGAATTGTACTGAATAATAGGGTGATTTTGCCATGAGTATTGCATAGAGTTATGTATATTATTATTATTATTATTATTAATTTTATTTATATAGCGTATAGGGTACTAATTCACAGGGAGGTATGGAGGTTGCCAGGCTGTCTCTTAAAGAAATTAGATTATTAGTTGTGGCGCTAACCTGTAAATATATCATTACTGCTTAAAAATATAAAAATACAAATAATTTAAAAAAATATATAAAAAAATCAGTAATTTATTCTATATTATATATAATTCTTAACTTTGAAATACGCATTGATGCGTTTTTGTACATGCTGGAGGCAGACATTCAAATTGTGCTCATATTTACTAAAGAAACATGAAAAAATGGTGGTAAAAATGTTTTATTATTACTGTGAGAATGAAGGTGAAACTTAGGAACCTTTCCCTGGTCACCCTGAGAAAGTACTGTTTCCCTTAGAATGTGGTAGATAGATGGAATAGCCTCCCAGGAGGGGTGGTAGAGGTTATTCCAGCGATGGCATTTAAACATGCATAAGACCATCCTAAATATATTCCAATCTCCAGGGTATTGGGTGAATAGTTTTAGGTATATACCTTCAAATGCTACATTTCTGTGAATCGGATGCCACAATAGCAGGCATTAGAAAGGATTCGCCGTGGATTAAACTTCAGGAGCCGTACGCCTATCCCATGCATGTTTAAATTCCCTTACTTTATTAGCATCTACCACTTCTGCTGGGAGCCTGTTCCTCTTATCTACCACCCAAGAATAGGGAGACACAAAAGACCCGGAAGGTTTTAACTCACCATACGACGCACAATTAGAGAATAAAAGGGAAGGAAGTAAATGGTTAAATCCTTCGCTCGTCGGACCTTTTAACGTGAGCGCTGCTTATTGAACAAGTGTTCGGATATTTGATATCTGCACCTGTTCAAATCACAAATGTGTTTAAGAGTTATCACAGACGTTTTAACAAGCAGCTTGGCCTCTTGGATTAAAGGGACTGAGTGGGGAGGAAAAAAATATTGGAGCGGAATATCAAAGGCTCCAAAAAGGAGATAATGCCTTTAGTTTAATGGGTTTAATATATATATATATATATATATATATATATATATATATACAGTATAATTCACACACACATATATATTATATACATATGTATTAATCAGAAAAGAGCATTTTTATGCCTTTATTCCAAAACGAGCTGCACGTTTCTGTTAGCGCAGGCTGCAGCGTGGGAGAGCAGGAGCTTTGCTTTTGGAAACATTTGCTGAACTCAGTAAAATGAGACAAAAAAAAAAAACAGCAAAGGAAGCCGAACAACATTACGCTAAACAAACGAGTGGGAGTTCATCCATCACCCGGAACAGCAAATACAGTGCAGTCACCATAGCAACTGACCGGATATTCAGGAGAGTTCTTTATTATTGAGTCCCCTTGGCTTTGTGTCACACAAAGAGTTGTTTAAATTGTTTAAAAAATGGAATTTGAGGCAGACAAAGAGAGGAGAATGGATTCCTACACCCCCCGCCCAAGTCATTTGATCCAAGATACTTAGCTCTACCCTCTTATCCAAATACACCCCTACCCCCCTCCGTTCCTCTCATGCCCCGCATCTCTCTTCTACCGCCATTACCTCTCCTCACTCCCGTATTCAGGGAATTCGCTTCGTTCCGTCAGACTTTCTCCCTCGTATGTAACTTTCAAAGGCTCCTCACAACCCGTACAACCGATCCTCCTAACACTCTCAGCCAACATCCCAATCAACGACCAACAACCTCTACAGATCATCCAGACCCAACCAACTCATCCCAAGCCGTCCTCTCCTACTGTTTCACTTCCCCCTCAGCCACTGATTAGATTGTAAGCTCCCAGGATCAGCGTCCTCTTCTCCTTTGGTATAACCATCTAGGGCAACAGAGGGACCTGTTAGGATTATTCAAAGACATCCTTTTACATGGACAAAAGTGTTATTTTCCCATGCGTTGCCATGACAGCCAGTCTCTGTTCGATGTGTCGGACCCTTGAAGGTGACGTCCTTTCTTTTAACGTAGGACGTTCGCGGTTCCAGGAGCCCAATATGACCAGAGAAGTTCTACGCGGGGTCCCGTTAAACTTCATCGTTCTCGTCTTCGGAGCAGGGCTTCTTCTGTTCATTTTCTGCTTCATTTTCTGCTGCTACTTTTTCAGGTAACACAAAAATGATAAAGTTTCTGTTTTCGCACTCATGCCCCAAAAAGAAAGAAAGACCCCGCATCTGAAGGCGTTCTTACAGCCGATGCCAGAGATGTTGGGAGACCAGTTGTGACCGAGCAACGAACGGGGCATCTCAGGGCAAGGCTGTTCTTGTCTATATCACATTTTTGGAGTTCAATTATTTGTAAATTATTATTTCAGGCTAAAGCAGCAGGAGCAGTACCAGCGACGGGGATACAGAAAGGTAACCCGATATTTACTCTCTAGAATAACAAAGTTTAAATATTTAGAATCATAAATAGAAACATAAATACACTTGGCATTCAAAAGTTTGGGGTCACTCAGCTGTTTCCATGGTTGATATCCCTGCTTGAATGCAGGTGACTCAGTTAAGTGCATCTTTAAATAACGACAAGTCAAGGTTTCTATGAGGCCCGTATCAAAGCCATTTGGGTGACATATTTTGCGTACGTAGAATCTTCACGATGGGTTATTAAAGGGTTCATATTTAAAGAGCCTTGGGGTCCGCTCATTTACAAATTGAGCGTGACAAAAGCTGCCGGTTCTTCTTGGTAAATCCCACCTTCCTTTAAGTCTGAGATTAAATACAATCCTCCTACAATGCACAGTGTAGCCTTCAAACTCCTTAAAGTCAGCATTCCGTAAGCATTTGCTCTTTTGTTGAGGTCGGCAAAATATGAATCCATAAAATGAGTGGTGATTAGGGGGTTAATTGACTATTTTGCTGTTTTTCTAGATCACCCTAAAAGAAAAGCCCAGGAAGGCCAACCTGGTGGGTGTAAGTATCTCATTTCTCATGTAGCAGACATGGAGGAGAAAGTAAGGGGGCTTCTAACCTGTTCCGGTCCCTCTGGGTCTGTCATCTCCAACCTGATCCCACACCATCAGTGATTGTAGAACATGGAGAACCTGTCATTCACGCTCAGATGTCCTCCTTTTTAGAAATCGGGAACTAGCATAATAAATCGTGCAGTTAAATGACCTCCTGGGCACTCAGACCTCAAATCCCATCAAGAGACCTTTTAAATCTATATAAATTATTATTCTCAGCCATTTCATTGTACATTATCCAGGGCCAGCTCCGTCCTTCAGGCTGGAGAAACTCGCCAGTATTGACCTTTCATAATGAACAGTGACGTGAGAAAGTTGGGACCACACTTAGACCCCACAATACTCATTCCGTAATAATTCGATGGAATAAACAGGGATATTTCTACCTGCAGCAGGTGTGCGCGGTTTGCCTCGAGGAATTTAAAGTGAACGAAGAACTTGGCCTGTGTCCGTGTAACCACGCTTTCCATACAAAGTAAGTGTCGGTGTCCAGTACTGAACCGAATGAAAGGAGAAAGGATCTTTACATTAGGTTTCTGATTCTTGCTATGGTTTACCCAGAAAGTTTATTTGTGGTTTAACTAATTTATTACGATTTTATTTCATTCAGGTGTTTGATGAAGTGGCTAGAGGTGCGGAACTCCTGCCCGATGTGTAACAAAACCATTTCAGTAACATTGCAGAGACCCGCGTTGGAGCGCATGTGAAGCTAGTTTTTTTAATTTATTCTTATTTTTTTTATTTTTAAAAACATGTAATAACTCAGGCGGGTCCAGACATTGGCTGGCCTTTCCGAAAACAGAGACCGAAGATCAGGACAGTCACCTAATGTATCGGGAAGATGTATCAAGACGCGAGTGGTAGAGATTAAAACTTTTGCAGACTTATAACTCCGAACAGATGCAGCCAACTAGTTTGACCACCAGTGGTGGGTTATATGGGGTCATGAGAGGGGGTAGGGAGGAGAGGGCTCTTCCCCTGCCATCTATCGTTGCACATGCTCAGCCTACGTAGACTGGTTGATCCAATGAAGGTCCCTACATGGAAGGTTACATTAACGGCCACATTCGTGTCAATCAGTAAGAGCTAAATCTGGTCCCAGAAATAGAACTGGAACCTGGGATGAGGGGAGTGCGAGTTTCTTGCACCGGTTAAGTTGGCAGGAATTAAAAATCAAGCCAGTAGAGGCCAAAAAAACTAAGGAAGAGAGACGTGTTAATGATAGGTCAGCAGAAGACAAGAAGGTTTGGTGGGATACGCAGAGTGATACAGAGACAAAGCACGGGCAACCAACAGTAACATCAGACAAAATAATAGATTTATTGTTTGGTTTAATTCAGGTCAGTAATAGTGGACAGACATTAACCCCTTAAGGACAATGGGTTTCCTTAAACCAATGCATTGTGAGCTCATACATGTAGGGGCTGTCATGAAGGGGTTAAAAGGTCCCTGTCCAACATTGTCCTCAGATAATGAGTATCATGAGATACAGCCAAATAATACTTAGTAAAGTGAAGTTGGTCCATCTGTTGCGGTACGAGTCCTAACCCAACGGCTGCCTCGGCTCTGTATGTGGTGGTTACAGGTAGCAGCAGCCATTGCTACGCATGCATCGTTTGTTGTAGATGGCAAGAGAAAGTGAATAAGTGGACTGGGTTTGTGGCTGCTGGGGTGAGATTGAAATGTATGGGGCTGTATATAGTCAAAATGCCCCCTTCTGTGAGTTTTTACATCTCATATACTGTAAGGGGGAAGAAACATGAGATTGGGGGGGGGCAGATCCGCAGCATTGTGTATGAACCCCATAGTTAATGGCACTCCATCTAGTTCTTTATTTAGTTTTGGTACCTATGCCTGGGAGCATTATGCATGACATATTTCATAGCACACCAGCCTGTATACACGTCGAAAGACATCGAAAATAGAAGCCTTTAAAACCGACTTAAATTATAACAAAGAAGTTGGAATAACGCCAGTCTTCCATTACCTGAAACTCGCCATCGATATGGCGATCATCCCAGACAAACGCTAACGGCGCTTTCAGCCACTAGTACAAATTTTATGCCGGTCATTCAGAAAAACCATTGAAGTCTCGCAGTACAGTATGAAGGTGGAATATTAATACGCATGAAGGGAAGTGGAAGGCTGGCTTTACAGCCCCTTTGTATGTAAAGATGAAGAGGTGATGGTCCATGTAGGTGAAAGTTGGTAAAAAAGGGAAACCATAACTGAACAGAGTATAACGGGCTGTTTATCAGACCAATGGAGCTGTAAATTATAATTATAATTCTTGGACCATGATTTGCTGTGATTGTTCTGTCTGATGAGGAAAAACTCCAAATATAAAACTGAAGTCAATACATTAATTTTATGTCTATCACTGCAATGAAACGTCTCTTCCATACAATAATATACAATAAAAAAAGATAACTGGGGAATCTTCGGTGTATAGTTTTCTACTGGCTTTACAGATCAATTAAGTGGAAAATCAGAAGTCCCGCACGAAGGCGTGATATAAAAAGTTGTGTCATTAAATGGCCAGAGAAATAAGTCTTTCCGTCAGACCGCGGTCCGTAAGCAGGAACAGAACCGCCACCGACACAAGCATTAGGACGTCGTCACTGAGCTTTTCGATTCCACGTATGCCAGAGCTTTCTCTTTCACGGCCTGGATGCTCTCCGCGGTGCCGTGTTTCTTCTCATACTCCAAGTAGCGCTTGAAGAAGAATTTAATTCTTTTTGCAGTCATGCTGAGATGAATGACTCGCTCAAAGATATCCCTGCGGAAACAATACGGTGTTCTGTTATACTTCATAAAGCGTCAGCTCATAACTAATAAACTGGGATTTGTATTCTAAACAGCCCTTAAGGTGTGTGTGTGTGCCATAGTTGCTCGATTATTAGACGACCCCCCCCAAATTCTGAATATTCATTTGGGGAAAAAGCCTGAATATAAGAGTACTCTATAAGAAAAAAGTTTTACAAGTAAATATTGATTCATGTATACTATTTTTTCATATTTAATAAAAATTGATTGAGAAAAATGCATTTGTTGTTTTTATTTCCTTATATTTGCCACTCTACCTCCCAGAAATGCCTCTTGACCCCCTATATGCCACTCTGCCTCCAGAAAGCCCTTAATTCCCCCCCATATGCCACTCTGACCCCAAAAAGGGAAGAAGAGGGAGAGCTCCAATTATACGAGGGCTACTGGTTACTGGCGCTTGGCCCCAAGTTTTAAGCCGTACTGTTGTCTATAACCAGTATCCACTTACCTCACTTCCTTCTGGCCGCCATGCTTCATCATCATATCGATATAAACTGACCAGAGATCTGTGCGCTTTGGATAATTGCTTAGCGTGCTCTCAAACAAGGCCTTGGCTCGCTCGGTGTCTCCCAGGTTAAATTCTAGCTGAGCGAACTTTGAAATGACATCGATATCTGAAAACACAACAGGTAAAAAAAAAAAAAGTCAATTCGCAGCATAATCAATCAAACCTTTAATACGCGTCAACTCTTCAATTATAAACGCCTTTTATTTTCCCTTTTGATCTGCCCAATGCGATTACAGGTACGATCCTCTCTAATTTAGAACAGATTGATATACAATTGCTTAATTGATCCCACAGGGTATTCATCAAAGCCAACTCATCAAAGACGTGTAATTAGTCCCTCCGCTCATATCGCTAGAAGGTTGACGTCTTCAGTAACGTATACAGCAACAGCCAAAAGGAGACACGTGGCATCATACAATACCGTGACCAGTGATAAGAATTACACAAGGTTCTGACGAGCAAACGAATGCAGTCAGCCAATGGGAGATGGGATCTCCACCTTGCTCATTTCCCATTGGCCGCTCAGTGATCCGATCTGTGGAGAGGCTGAATACTCACGTTCTTTCTCAGGAAGACACTTCAAGGCGCGCTGTAGTAACTTGTGCGTCGCTTCTTTCTGACCCTGTCTCAGAAGGAACGTGGCATACTTCAGCCACACGGACTTCTCCTGACGGAAGCGCTTCAGCATGGTGTTGAACAGATCTTCTGCTTGCTAGAAGAAAAAAAAAAACCCAAACATTTAATTGGTTTTCTAGAAAAGCAGATGCACAATTTAATAAATTTGTGGAATTGTAATAAAATCGGGCGGGGGGGTATTTAAAGGGACACCTTTACAACGATAAACATTAAAGTGCATATGATGGCTGAAGTGAGCCTCCATACACAAAAAAATCCAGAAAAATCAGAATATTCTTCTACAGACAAAAGGATGATGCGAGGAAAAAAAAACAGAGAGAAAGGAAAACAGAAAGAGATAAACAAATAAACAAAAGGAAAATTGATGCATAAAGTGTCCATCAACACAGACAAGCAAGTTGTTTTGTGTGTGCATATATATATATATATATATATATATATATATATATATATATATATATATATATGTATTACTTATATCACAATTCTATAAATATTATTTTAAATACATTTGAAATAAATGGCAAAATTTAATTTCTTTTATTCCCACTTTACAAACATTCAAGAGACTGAAAGAGCGGTCACCTTAAACTTCTCCGATTTGATGTAGATGTCGGCCAGCTGCTGGAACACTTTCAGGGGCTCGTTATATTGGACAGCTCGCTCAAAAGCTTTCAGCAGCGATTCTTCTGTCCCATACATGTTTTCCAGGTTCAACAAAGCCACCCAAACGTTGAGCTTCTCTTGCTCCTCTCTAGGAGAGACACAATACTCTTTAGTTCTAAATTACTAAAGATCAAGAAAAAAAAACTAATTCAGATAAATAAGTGTCATGGTTACCGGAAAGAAATCGTTTTGAGGGCCCTTTCTGCCACCGCTCTGGCTTTCTCGATCTCTGTAGCTTGAAGATGGAAAGCCATGTACTGGAGCCAGAGGATGGAGCTGTTTGGAGAGCTCACGACCAGCCGGTCAAAGTCATCGGCAGACTGAGGCTGCCGGTTCGGGTCCATAAGGGCAGCTTCGATCTTAGAAAGCTCCTTTTCTGCTTCTTTCTTTTCCATGGCCTTTTCTTTTGCGGTTTTCTTTGTCTGAAAGGTCACATAAAAAAACCAATGGAAAGTCAACAAAGTTTCATTCAACACGCGTGTGGCTTTAAAACAAATCCGGCACGGCTCGTGGGGAAAATAAGGGAAAGACGCAATCTCAAATTTAATGAAATCACATGACATATAATTAGTATACAGGACAAAGATCACGTGGTCATCTTGGAGTTAGGATTATTAGAACTTCAATGCAAATGTTATAAATCCCATGGAAACAAGAGCTCTTGGAGGGGGCAATCGCTCCAATGGGCAAGCAGGGGGGCCAACATCAGAATCACTAGTACATATTGTATCATTGGTAACCTGTGCTAAGTCTTAAGGTTATCCAACAAATCCAAAATACGGGTGGCACAAGCCATACCTTTGGCTGCGGTTCCTCCTCGTCCTCGCTGTCTGAGCTGCTTTCTTTCACATCCGCTAAAGACGTTCGCAGTGTCTGTAAACTGACGTCCCAGGAGAAGCCGGCAGGAACTTCAAGCCTAGAGATCGATTGTTTGCTGCGGTCCTTCTGGAACGGACAAAAAAAAAAGCAACACAACTCACTCAGCAGCTGTTTAACACACAACCCCAGTACAATTATAAAATATATTCCTCATGCGGAAGCCAATTTAATCACACGTTATATTATATATAATAATATAAAACATACAAAAGTAACTCTGGTTAAAACAATAAGGTCCCTTTGATACTATGCTGCTACATGGCTTTGCAAACACATTCTACGGCAGCATCGTTGGGTTAACGCGCCCAACTCACCGTATCAGTGGTTTTGTCTTTGTTCTCTCCTTTATCTTCTCGACAGTAAACTTCAACTCCACTGTCTTCGTCCTCCTTGTTCTCCTGAGATTTCTTTTTCTTCTTCTTCTTTTCAGGAACATCCTGCAGAACATCATAGGACCAACGTGAGCACAAGTTCTGTATTTATTTTTTTAAGTTATCTTTTTATTGTAGCCAAACGATGAATGCACAGATAGACAGATTTGATGCTAAATCGCGGTACCTTTGTTTCACTCTGCGAAACTTTTCTTTTTCTCTTGTCGGATTGTTCCTGCGGATCTCTGACAATTCTCTTTTTGAGGCCAGTGGATTCTGGGATCACATCTGGTTTGCCAGTGTCCTCCGGGAGAAACGAGAGGTCGACGTGCTTCTCCTCTGTATCTTTCCTGGAAAATGACGCCACAGTATTATAAAGCTTATGTAGAGAGGACTAGAAGTGAAAGCACCAAGAGGCATTTACTTGGAAAACCTCAACCCCGTCCTCCACGTATACATACCCAATAACTTTAGCTGTCAGCAGTGTTCCTTCCGGGATATATTTCTTATACAATTCTATATCGGGAACATAGTAACTTGTGACGTTACTGAATTTGAGATGCCCCACAAGAGTGCTTGATAACCTGTAACAAATAACAGTTATTAAATTACATCCACAAGTGGCTAGTAGCCAATTCATTAGAAGACAATGAATGGCTAGAACGGCTATGGTTAGGATTTAAGAAGTCATGGCATATCTGCTCTATACGAGGGCAGAGAGAAAATGCCACACTGTATTTGCCCCCAAGTCTCACCAAACCCCAGAGACAGAACGTTGTGCATCGACGTATAAAAAACATACCTGAAAAACACTCCCTTTTCTGAAATTGCACTAACATAACCGCTGACACATTGCCCTTCTTCAAGGCTTTCAACAGATGTGATTTCTGGGTTGGCCACGCTGATGTTACTCTCAGGATTTAGCCTGAAACAAAAAGGATTGGAAAACAGCATAAGATTTAATGAAAAAAGAGCATTTCTGGTGGTGTAATTACCGTATGAACCAATGGAACGCCGTTGCACCCACTGTTAGCACTTGCCATGCGATACCGATTTTGTTTTAAACTCTCTCTATATTAGAGTACAGATCAGACATGTCGTGTGTACCGATCCTATACCGGTTTATTGACGTTAGTATAAAAATCTCTGCTTATGCACGATCCCTTAAGATGAGTGCCTGAGGAAGCCAATCAGTGTCAAGAAAGCCAATCCCACAGAACCCAATAAGAACGCTCCCTACACATGCACACGTGGGGGTCTCATTAACCCTTGGAAATCTTCCTCAAGTCACCACTAGCAACTCGATTGGTGAGGAAAACACAATGGTTGGAGGGTCCCTTTAAGATTACAACTCCCATAGTATATACATATAATGAGTTTCAAATACTGTGACTTCTGAAAAGTAAGTAGCGTTACATGGGTTTCCTATGTTAAAAAAAAACGTAAGATTTAGGAAAGTGACAGATCTAGTGACAAGGCTAGATGTTACCTTGACTTCCTAAGCGATAGCTCCGTGGTAGCTGAAGTAGAGAGCACACAGCACCTACATTTAAGAAAGGAAATACAATAAGTCAAACAACGTGTGTAGGTTTTGACAGTAAATCCTGTCGGTAGCAGGAGGTCCGTGCTTTATGGACCACCATTCTACCTCTGTGTCGGAGGATGCAGAACACACTATGCAAACTATAAAAGACTAGAGCAAATAAGTATCTGGGTAACAGCGCCAGCACTATCACCAAATGCACCAATATAAGCATTTTAATAGCAGAAAAGAAAAACAAACGAGTCTACATAGAAGTACGTCATACCAATAACCAGCCATACAAACTCCAGAGCCTGGTTCCTTCACGAGGCGAGAGCTCGATAATGTGACTATAGAGAGGACAGCTAGATGTTGGTGGCTAGCCCAACCTAACACAATGTTAACTTTTGGTATAAATACACATTTTAATTATGCAAAAAAAACTCTACGTACGTACACACACACACACACGAACAAATTTAGCTCTAACCTCACAAATTGCCCAGGGCTAAAGCTGTCCAGCGGAGCCTCGGCGTGACAATCGCTTAATTGAAAAAGGTCGACTTTGCCGGTCTTTCGAAACGGGAGGGATATAACAAGACAAGAACCCGGAATCACCTTCTTTACGCGGCCCACCAGATCGGTGCCTTTTTCCAGCCGATGGAAGCCTGCGTAAGAAAGAAACACAATCTAAGGGTCTTAGAACGAAGAGTATCGGAGACCGTGCTGCTGCTTCTAGGGAGTATTGCCTTTGGGCCTGGGCCACAGGACCCCCATACCTTACTGACAGCAAGACTTACTCTCAATGATGAAGAAGAGCATAAGAGCCCCAGAAGGACCAGATACTCAAAGTAATTGAGCATTACTAAAACCACCGATATTTGGCAAATAATGCCATTTTTTGGAGAGATTTACTTTAAAAAAAACCACCCACAATGGAGGATGAGGCGGGGGGCAGTAAAATTCTACGTTTACACTTGTTTTGGTGTGGAAGTACTTTAAATGTTCTGCTTTCATTTGCACTTGTGGCCACGAAAGATATGCCCTCATTTTAGATGTTAAAATAACCAGAAAGCGGATTCTTGCGTTCCCGTGAGCACGTCGGCACCCAGCACGGCACAATACCTGTGAGCGACAGGTGAAGATACTTCAGGGAGGCATCTAGGGACACTACTGTAGCAGACAACGCCTGCCCTTGCTTGAAATTCTTTTCTGGACGTTTCAAAACCTGGGGAGGAAAAACGTTGAATTTTGCTTAGCGACGTCTCAATACATGGTCCACGGAAACAAATATGGAGGAGACATTTTCATACCTTTGGAGTATGCGAAAGGAGCAACTGCTCGATTCTGCCACGGACACCAGGGGTGAGCTCTACCTCCAGGACGGACATCTCCTTATAATACTGCACAGGGTATAAAAGACAATGCCGATGTTACATTGTACACAACAAAACTGCTGGTCACCCCCGCAACATAACATCCCGGGCTAAACACTGCGCTGAAACATCCCCGCCATAAACTAAGGAAAACGCATGCGACAATATTAGTTCAAAATGTAGCAAAAAGTATTATTTAATAGAAAAAAAATGTCACATCATGGGCCGACTGGACTGATCTTGGAAATTTTGTTGAGGGGTTTTTGGTCTCTTTGGACCAAGGAAAGGGTCGCTGAAGCTCTGTTAAGAGTGTTTTGTTTTTTTTTTAACCCCAATTTTGGATACTTCAGAGCAGAAAATTCAGAAATCACCTAACAAGCACGGCAAATTATCACCAATATACAACGTATTCATTCCCCCCCCCTTATTTAATAATTTGTAATCTAAAAAAAATAAAAAAAAAAATATTTTATTCTATATTTGTAAAAGAAGCGTACAATCGTTTATCTCATGTTCACCAAGGGTCATGGGAAACATAGGAAAATTTACATTAAAATGACTAAATATATATTGTAAAAATTTGTATTTACTATTAAACATTATTTTATCCAAAATGAAGCGCTGTCCAAGTTTAAAATACCCGGCAGTATTTCCTGGATTCCAGGGAAAATTATTCAATTGACATTCAGCCGAGTCAGTCGACTTTCTTTTTTTGATACTGAGAACAGATTAAATAGCAATCGTTGGGAACAAAAGCTACGTTTATAAAGAGATAGTTTGGGCAATTACTGTAACCGTTATACCTCCTGACTTTCCTCTTTTAATGGTTATTACCTTTAGTACGAAGCATGTCACCTTCTCTCCAACGCTGTACATGTTCAGGTTTTTGGGAGGTGGTAAATCACCCTCTTTTTCAATTACACTGCAAGAGAAAAATACATAATTTACTACACAAGTCATTAATGTAACCGGACAAACCGTAGGATAGGCCACGCACGTTTGGGAGGTCATTCTTCAATGAAATTGTTGAAAAATTGGGTTGATTCCTGCTTTACGAGGTTTCTGGTTACATACAGAATTACTTACCTTGGAAGAAGGCTCAACTCTGGTAAAGACTGCTTGAAATTCGGGTGCGTAATTGGCAGGAACCTATAAAAAAGAAACCATAGCTCATAACTAAGATGTGTTGGTAATTTGGGATAAACCAAAACATGATAAACCTTTCATCTAGTAAACATTTCACTTTAAATAGCTGCACTGGAACATTATAAGACAGAACGTACTTCATACAGATCTCTCTTGTAGGGTCTTTATTCACCTCTCGGTAAAGAGGAAGGCAACCTACTTTAGATGTTCAACTAAGAATCCCCATTATCCTCCACAAGCCACAATCTTTGCCTGCATGAGGTTCACAAGGGTAGTAATCTTATCAGCCGGAGAGATATCCACCTCCGACCTCAAATCACTGCTGATGAGGCGTCAAAGATCACAAAAGCCCAACCAGTGGATATGTGGACCTACAGAAGGCTCTTTAAAGAGACAAGTCTCCCTATATTTTTCACCTATACAATGTGTTAGCCCAACACACCTGTGCGACTTCACATCTCTTGCTCCTATGATTCGACAGGTGAGGCTCTGCTTAGGCTTCAGTTTGGATGTCGGGAAGGAACCCTCGGACATCTCCTCCAGTATTTGAGACACGTGGATGAATCCAACCGCTTTATCGTCGATGGAGACGACGACGCTGTTTGGTTTCACGGTCTTCACAGTCGCAGAGACTACCGATCCGATCTGCAGGTCTTTCTGTATGCAGCTGCCCGGCGCAGCGCTCTCTGGCGTCTTCTTGTCTCGCTTCTTGTGTTTCTTCTCGGTTGAATCTCGCACAGCGAGCAAATACCCGTGTTCCTCTGCAGATGCTGTTTTAAGAGTTATGGAGATCCTTTTCCCGATACTTAACTTCTCAGACTCGAACCGGTGCGTGTCATTAAAGTGACAGGACACGGGTACAGCTGCCAAATGAGACGTACCCTCCAAAGCCACAACGGCGAACTCCTCTGCTACGTGTTGCACGACGGCAAAATAAGTGGAGTTTTCTGTAAGCTGAGAGGCAGGAGAGAAGGTTATTCATCAATTATACGTATTATTAAATATAAACCAACATGCAGTCATATATTTTCAGAGCCATAAGGCTTATGGCATCAGATTTTGGTGTTTAAACATTTCAGAGAGCATGGGGCCAACCGAAATCTCTATACAAGTCCCTCGGATGACCAGAAGACAAGAAACGGTACAGATATTTAGCCAAAGTCAGGGCTCCTGAGTAGCCATTAGACAAGTAGGAACATATAAGGCGATAAGAAAATTATACTGATTAGAAATAACCAGAAATTAATTTTATATCACCAAATATTTGACTCTGAGCCACATCATAAACATGTACAGCTGAACCTTTAGTTGCCACCAGCTGAGGTTAAGATACTCACCGCTCCTTTCTTCTTCAGGAGAGTATTATTTAAAGAGACGTAAACGTGAGACTTGATGAGATCTACATACAGAACCACGGCTTTCACTTTCTGGCCGCTGTCTATGCTTTTCCCTGCAATGGAGGTAAAACAATGTCAGATAAAAAAAAAAAAAATCGCATCATCTGTAATGTCAGAATAATATTCCTAAAGCTCCGCTGCGTGCACCATACAGTCTCTGAAAAACACCTGAGCATAACATGCAGTGATGTACACAGTAATGTAGGTCAGCATTGATAAAAATCTATTCTTATTGGTCATAGTGCCCTGATGGGCGACTAAGACTAAGCCATTCTATTCTATTGTCTACCATAGGCAGTATAATGGGTTGTTTTTTCTAGTATGTCTAGAAAATGCACGAATGGTTATTATACAGCTGCCTGAAAACATTATATCATGCAAAAACTACAACTTTAAGACAAGTATGGTGAGCTTTTTCAGTAATAAACCGATTGAACCCGTACCTCCAAGGTTATGGTTGGAAGCCATAACTTTTTCAGCGCCAGGAATCTGGGCAACAGCGAAAAGGATTGTCCCGTCTTCTTCTACCTCCTCGACCACCAGGTTCAGCTTTTTTCCAGGGACTAAACTGGTGATACTTTCACCATCATCGTCTCCTAAAAATTAGAACCATACAAAACATTAAGGATACACGAAACAGACAAGACATTAACAAAAGGTGGACAGCAAGCTTTATAAGGCTATGATAAATGATGCTAGGATTCCAAGCCTTCCATCCCATTAGCTGCTCAGAAATCGGTTGCTATAAAGAATGACGCCAAACATCCGATGATGTCATCGGGATTAAGGTAAGCCAGCGGAGAAAATTTACCAAAATCTCTATAATTATGTATAAAAGTATGTATAAATGCACAACTAACTTCACTAACAGTTTTATGATCCACTCGATAGATTCTAAAGACCCTAAAAACGTAAAAAATGAAAGCCATTGCTCGAAGCCAATAGGTTTCTTGCTGCCGACAATGAAACAGCCTCACCTTTTCTGCTGATCATGCTCTTTAGGAGCTGCTGTTCGCTGAAACACTGGCTCAGCCGAGAGAAGCTGTCATCAGAGCAGTCATCCGGAGCGCACTGAGACAGCTTCAGGGTCAGCAGACAGCGCTTCCGCTCCTCGTCTGTCTCCAGAACCTTGGCTACCACCGTCTGCCCTTCTACAAAATGCTCGTTGACGTCCGTCACAAACTTATCGGCCACTTCCTGTTAGCGAGAAGCCAAAAACTTAACTTTTCTTCTTATTTTATAAACTCGTATTAAAAAATGAATGAATATAGGGACAGCCTTACTTACCGATTTGGGTGCCAATCCTACTAGCCCGTGTGACAACTGCACAAACACGCCGTACGGCATGGTATTTCTCACAAACCCGGGGAGTAACATCCCAATCTGCAAGTCGGAGAATTCTTTCACGCAGTCGTCTTCCTTCACGGCCGCAATCAGAGTGGATTTCCTGGTTAATATCTACGCTTTCCGTAAAGGATTAAACGAGTAAATACAGGGGGCTGCCAGATTTAATATTTATCAATTGGAAAGCAGATCAATATAACGGCAAAGTAAGGTTACAAATTATTATTTATGTGAAGGTGCGTTTTAAATACATTGAAGGTGGCAACGGCCCGTTCTGGACTCTGATGTCACCTCGTTCTTTAGATCTTCCTCGTTTACCGTTGAAAAGTAATAAAACACACCTATTAAGGTCTGCCCCGGTATAATAAACGTTACTTATGTGTGACAAAAAGGATACATTCTTTTTCTTAAAGCTGCTCAGATACATCGCTCCGGGGAGGATGTCTCCCACCTCCAGGTGACGCCACAGTAAATTGCAATTTGTGATGTAATCCGACAGGTGCATTTTAGGAAGGAAGGCGGGGGTGTTCTCCGGCAGGGTTACGACATCCAATCCCTCGTCGGTCTTCGCTACGACTTTTACATCAACCACCTGAAATACGCAAGGCGATGAGAAAATCTAGAGAAACGGGCTGCCTGCTTACACGATATTATACAGATGTGCAGATCATGGAAACATGCTACAAATATTATATATATATATATATATATATATATATATATATATATATATATATAAAATTTAAAAAAGTAGAGACTCCAAGGAAATAAAAAGTCAAGAGGATTTCTCTGCGATCCTGTGTATTAGCTGTCCTTTTAAAGATGGCTGCTCTCAATGTAATAATTAAGTTAGGTTCCTAATGTCAACATCTATGTTTCCGTCTTAAGAATGGTAATTGTCACAGCTTTCAGCATTTGTGCTGTTTGTCAAATGAACTTAACCCCTTAAGGACAATGGGTTGTCCTTAAACCCATTAAAAACAATGCATTGTGAGCCTGTACATGCACAGGCTTTGTCATCAAGGGGTTAAAGGCTTCGGAGATATTTTGTTTAAATGTATAAACATGAGACAGGCAAAATCCGATGTCTAATCAATTTAGTGTCCTGAAGTTGCTCCTCCCCCCTTCCCCTTAAAAAGGCTGCCTGAACCAATCAGCAGCAGTCAGCAACTCAATAAGATAAATGCATATCCTGAGAACAGGAAGTGGAGATGGTTGCCGCGGTGACACACATGGCATTTTAGCACTGTAATTTCTAGCATTGCTTCCATGTTGTGATATTTTATCTTTAAGTGGATTACTCGAATTCAGAGAATTCATATAAATAATTTACAGAAATATTTACCTTGCCAATCTCCAGGGCTTTTGGGTTTGGTTTCTTCAGCGTCGGTTCTTCATCATCATCCTCTTCGGTTAATTTAAACGACACCAAGATCCTTTGAGTTTCTACATTGCATTCCACGACACGTACCTTTATCACCTACAAAGAAGAGAGTCGATGTTCAAAGCAAAAGCGAATTCAGTACATAAACACATCTATGTACACACACACACACACACATCCATTCACAACACATCAGTGGATCATATCAACACCTAACCTGTCCTTTGTAGAAAACCTCCTCTGGATTGTGGATGGGTTCCGAGCTCAGTTGACTCCTCAGAGCCAGCGCTTGAACTTCGTTGTAGAATTTGACAATGCAGCCGTAGGTTTTGATAGACACAATGAAGCCGTGAGTGATGAGACCTGGCTTTGCATCCTCGAAACTGGCAATCACCGGCAGCCGTGAGTTCAATAACGTTTTCTTCCTTGTTAATATCAACTTCTTGGCTGTTGGATCTGCAGTTAGAACCTAATGGAGAAAAAACAGTAAGGGGTATAGAAAGTCAACCCTGTAATACTTTTTATTACTCAATATAGTAAATCATTTGAACATTCTGCCTCGTACTTACCCTGCACTTCACACTCAGCCCTGTTTTATACTTGAGTTCGGGATGCTGAAGCTCGACATCCGCCAAATGGAGTCGCGGGACAAGACCAGAGAGATAATTGGTAATCTTCACTACCATACCTACAGGTTCAATGGTGCTCACGGTGCCCTTCGTAAGAAAAGGGGAAAGAAAAGGATTATTAAGTTAATGTTCTGTGAACTCTACAATTAGAAGCCCTACATCAAGTGGTCTTCTGAACTCAACACTTCCCCAGGGAAAAGAACACCTAATATTAAAACCTCATCTTAATGCGGAGTGTCCGCCAACCAACCATGGAATATTTTATCAGCTGTTAAGGCGGCAGCAGAGAGACGGTTAAAAACACTATGATAGAATAAAAATAAATGCATTGTTTTGCATGAAATTTCCAGCCGTACAATCATTAAGAATATCGTTTACCGATGAGTCGTCTTAATGAACGTCACAATGTTTGGCTGAGAGGTGCTGTTCTGACCGACACTCCAAGCTGTCAGCACAACTCTGCGCAAACCAGCCATTCACTGAGACATCCACAGCGAGCAACCGAGCGCCCCACAAACGTGGATCTGTGCATTTTTATAGCAATTTGGCGTAACCAACAATAAGCTATATTCCTATTTAAACACCCAGCATGGTTGACTTTACCTCTACTATCTGCCCAGCTCGTATATCTTCGTGCCGCAAGAACAGACCTTCTACGACGCTCCTACAAAGTCGAATCACAACAAAAGATAAGTACCCATCGGATATAATGACCCAGAAGCTACACTTTAGCAACAGGCATTTAACAGAGCATTGGCAAACACATTAAAAAAAAAAACCACACACACACACACATATTATATATATATATATATATATATATATTCATAATAGTGAATATTTAACGTGTAAGTGAAAATGGTGAATTAAAATTAAAAGGTATCTAGAGTCAGGCAAGTGTTTGTTCGCACTTCTGGATAAACCCCACCACCCATTCAGCGGGGGTTAGTGTTGTTATTAAGCTTTAGAAGTTTGTTACACTCAGAAAGATTTTTGGACATTATCCAAAGCTGTGTGGAGTGAGAATGCTGTTCTTACGTCTTCAAAGATATCAAGAGCGTCTCATCCATCGGGCTGTACTCGATCACTCGCACTGTGTGACGGGTGCCGTCTTTAATTTTCTCAACACCCTTGGGTTTTTCAGAAAGATTGTGCATCTGTAAGTATAGTAAAAGTGAAACATCAGCTATGATTCCCGCCGGGACATTAAACAACATTTGAGCTACAAGAACCAAAAAAACGAAACAAGTGCTTCTAAGACTTGACTATAATAGTCCAGGTTCTATCGGTTTATTGTTCTGGAACACGACTGGATAACCTCAAGACCTTGTGGACGGTTCCATCTTTATAGCTTCCAACATGTATCTTGACCCAGGTAATACTACAACTTGAAATGACCGCCCTAAAAGCATTTCCTAAACGTAACGGCTGTTATAAGACATTAAAAACGTTATGACTTCTAAATATATTGGTGGGGAAACAAAGTATATATTCTGGATTCCTAGCTTTACTATTACTTACAAACGCAAACCCCAAAGTCCCTTCGCCAAGCTGGAAGAAAGCTCCTGCCGTCTTAAACATGGATTTCATGGCGCAGTCCTCGATGACCGACCCGACCAGGGAGCTGGACAGCTGCCGCACGGAGCTCCCCGGCTGCACAAACGACTGGCGTAGCGTCAATCGGAAGTTTTTGGAAGAGGGGTCGACCCAAAGAATGCAAGCTTTCACCTGCAAGGAGGTATAAATCAATAACGGCAAGCATCCTAAATATTAAAAAGCTGTTTTGTTCTCTATTGTCAATTAACCAAAAAATGGTTAAATCTTGTTTGTTTCCAATGTTTAAGTAAAAGGTGCATACAATGGGCATGATATGCATACATACTTAAAATAAAACACTTATAGATATGTTTAAATTTATAGATCCAGTGAATAAGTTGAGCCCGCGTAATTATGGTTTATTCCATTCAAAAGTTTGGGGTCGCTTAGTTGTTTTTATGGAAAACAAAAGGAATTTCTGGCTGCAACTTAATTGCAAAAGGGTTTTCTAATCATCAATCAGCCTTTTAAACTTAAACTTGGATCAGCGAACACAACGTGCCATTGGAACCCAGGAGTGACGGGAGTGATAAAGGGCCACTGGAACACAGGAGTGACGGGAGTGATAAAGGGCCACTGGAACACAGGAGTGATGGGAGTGATAAAGGGCCATTAGAACACAGGAGTGATGGGAGTGATAAAGGGCCATTGGAACACAAGAGTGATGGGAGTGATAAAGGGCCATTGGAACACAGGAGTGATGGGAGTGATAAAGGGCCACTGTACGCCTATGAAGATATTCCATTAAAAATCAGAAGAGATCTAAGACGGAATATTGAAACCTCTTTTAAAACAAAGTAGTTTAAGGTAAGTCTGTAGCAGGAAACAAGGAAGTAAACGAAACATTTTTTATGTGTGCCATATCACTTACCTCCTGGTCCACACTGTACGCGCTCTTTTTTAGGAGATCAAAGTGCAAGAAATCTACAGCTCCCGTGTAGGATGACAAGAAGGATAGGGAAATTTTGCTGCTGGATACCTGTGATTAGAAAGAGAGCGGCAAAATACAGGGTCAGGGCTGGGTTAAAAATCCCTTCTCAGGCTTGAAGGAATAGTAAGAACCAAAGCTTATGGGGCAAAATTCTACAAACCACCCCCCACACACACACACACAATGTGCAGCAATGGCTTGAGATTTTACCGTACCGTAAAGCGTATTCATACAGAACATCCTAAATATAGTATGCTACTTCCATGAATTTGCAACCTGCTCGCATTTTACCTTCGTAATTTTGGCTTTAACAACCAGTCCGGGCAACAGATTATTCAACGTCCACTTTTGTTCAACTGTCGCAAATGCTGCAGCCACTTCGGACTGAACGATGGACAGACGGACGATCCTCCCTTCATTCTTCACTTCGTCAACCACGCAGTTAAGGTACTCTCCCACTCTCAGGGCTGCTCCTAGAAGAAAGATAGGGTGCAAGGTTGTAAGCATGGAATTCAAAATGTCAGAAAACATTTAACCCTTTCAGGTTGAATATTCTAAGAGCGACACTTCCGGTCTAGAACGTTTTTTAGAAAATGTTCTGGAGCTCAATCAGGTGAGACGGTCACAACGAGAGCCAAGGCTGACCAGTGAAACTTCACAAACCTTTGTTTGCTTGCTTTAGAAACACTTGAGCTTTTTGACGCGGCAAGAACGCCTTAGATCCACCAACTCCTATGTCAACAAGATACCCATGATCTTCTACACTGGACACGCAGCCCGACAGCAACTGCACAGAGACAAAAATCATAAGCACAAGTAAAAGACAGATGGAATAACAGCCCTAAAACATGACAGGCCACAATAATATCCTCGGTTATTGAGGTCCCCATACAATGCCCCCCCCATTGACAAAATAATAATTAACAGACTTTATAGCTTAATACCAGCATTGTAATTTGTTTTTTGTACAATTTCACCCCAAAACATACCATGCCTGGTTGTAAAGACGCAGCCACGAGGACACTGTTGACAAGTTTGGGATCGACCGCCAACTTGACGCTGTTAAAGCCACCCGCTGTCGTCTCCAAGCCACTGACAGCACATCTTATCAACATCCCAGGAGAGTACAGGTCAGACAGAGGAGTTAAATTCTGGAAGAGAAGAGAATAAAACATGCTTTCCACATAAGTACCCAATGCTACATATTAAAAATGTCAGAAAGCAAAGTCCAACAAACCCTTTGCACCCTTTACCTAAAAACCTTAAGCAGAACTACCCTGCGAGCCTGTTTTATGTCTCTGACTGCTAAAAGCTACGTAATGAACCAAGAACCTCTGCTGGTTGGCGAGTGGTAACGTATTATTCTTCCCAAAAGTGATCTGCCAGAATCCAAAATGGCAGCCTGTGGCAGAGCTGGTATCATATAATCAATTTCCTGCTCCGAAGTTCTCCTGACCGGCCCATACAAAATCTGCCTGAACCAACAATAGGGGAAGGAATAAAAGGAATAGTCAGGCAGGAAGTCCTTACCTCCAACATGACTTCCTTCTCCACCTGCTCACTGAGGAGTTTGGTATAGGCCTCGCAGATGTTCATTGCATGGACGTATCCCGTCAGGCCATACGGCAGGCTGACGACCAGTTCGAAGTCTTTAGCTTCTTTCACACAACCCAAGAGCAGAAAACCAACGCTGAGATCCTAAACACCAAGAGAACGAACATGTAAACATTACCTGAGCAATACAATACATTACATCATCACTTAAAGGGGACCTGTGATAGGTGTGTGTGTGTGTGTGTGTGTGTGTGTGTGTGTGTGTCCTTTAGTGTAACAAAATGCGTTAATCACCTATACAGCAAAAGTATTAGTTTACATCATAAAACCGGATATCTGTAGCAAAAAACGAGATTTATTCAATATAGAGAGACCTAAAGCACCGTTTTATTTTATAAAGGCTGCCTAAGCCAATCAGTAACAATCAGCAACTTAACAACAGGGCAGAGATAATGTAATAGGAAGGAATTATCATTCAGTCCGTCAACAGAGGTATTAAAACGTAGGATTTGCGGGAAAAAGTGTCAGACCCGCTAAGTATCACCCAATCAGATTTTAGGAAAAGTCACAGGATAAATTTTTTTTGCTCATAAAAGATTTAATGGGAGAACGGACCTTAAACCGCAGGATTTTCACCGGCTGCTCTTTGGTCGGCGTGACTTTCTCCGGACGGACAGCCTTTGGCTTCTCACTGACCGCTTTCCTCTTTTTCTTCCTGGTTTCCTCCTCTTCTTCATGAAACTGAAGAAACATTTCCAATGATAACTCATAGGTTTTTCACTTTACAAATGTTTTTGATCTCCTTCAAGTTTTTTTTTGTTTTTTTTTAATTTTATGCTTCCAAACAAGATTGCAACCAGGACAAATACATAAAATGTTTTTAAATATATGCTTATAACGATGACACCTCTGAATATCTATGGCCGGCAATGTTTGGAGAAATTTGCAAACCACAGGTGTAATGTAACGAATAACAGAATATTGTTTCTAAATACAAATGGTCATCAAAAGTCACTTTGCAACATTCACAAATATAGTATCTATATTTTGTAAGAATAATTTCATGTTTTTATTGAGTCTAATAAAAAAAGCAATTGTCCCATCTTAAATCATTTTACCGATTTCTTGAGTATATTATATATATATATATATATATATATATATATATATCTCCCCATTATATTTAATGTTCTTTCACAAACGTGGACCTCTATTTGCCGTTAACTTACGGAGAACAGGTTGTCACTTTCTTTTTTTCTCTTTTTAGTGGTTGACTGGTCAGATTTGGGTAACGATCCACCACGAGGGAAACATTCCTCCTCCATGATGTCTTGATTTCTTCTCTGCATTTATATACATAAAAAAAAAAAAACACCTGGTTAGTAGACGCGTAATGAGATTTCCCCTACAAGGACTAAAAGCATTATTAAAGAAAAAAACGACTTCTCGTTAAGCTTTACTAGCCAACATCAATGTTATTAACTCCTCTACATTATTATCTTTTACAAAACAAGTATGAATGTAGTGCCAGGTTGCCATGGCGACAAGAAATCGCTTCCTGGCATTATTATTAATATGAATTATTTTACAAATTGCCATCATATTCTAGATTCTAAGCTTGTTTGAGCAGGGCCCTCCTCACTTGTTGTTTCTGTAAGTCAAATTGTTATGTTACATACTACTTGTTACGTCCTGTCTACCCATTGTACAGCGCTACGGAATATGATGCCGCCATAAAAAACAACAATATTATTCTGTAGAACTGTACAGTGGGCATCTAGGGGTTTTTTCATCCCATTGCAACAAAAATGGCAAGCTCAGCGTCCCGTGTGTAGACCTTCCGTTTGTTTCAGGGCAAATAGACGATGCTTCCAAGAACGCCGTTGCCTATGAAAGCCATGTATTGCCATAAATAAGGCACCTTGGGACTTATTCACTAAACTGGGCGTTTGCAGGCGAATTAACATGAGAGCTGCGCTTCTACTCCTTGACCTTGCATCATGCATTGATGAATGGGTGATCAGATGGATTTAATCATACATTATACAGGGCCAACCAAGATTTTCTAACATGACGAACGGACCTTCATTGGCGGATACAGAATTTGGCACGTTCAAATAGCTAAAGGTCTTTAAGATCTTTAAAGCGGATACAACGAAACACTTACAGCCCCAAAACCACGTTTTTGAAAGTTGGACAAATCAAGCGTGATCTGCAGAAAATGCTACATTTATTTCTACCAAACAATATATACTTGTGCTTCAGGTGGCACCCCAATTTCCGTAAACTACAAGTCCCACAATGCCCCAGACTGACGAATAAAGAGTGCCAGGGATAATCCCAGTCCGATTAGTCTCTATCCAAACGGAACGTCATTTCATAACAAAGACACGTATGAATAAGACACCCTATCAAACTCTAATCGTTACGCTGTCTATTTTGACAGAGAAATGGTGCCTCAGTTCTTAAACTTATGAGTTGGTTAGTTTACTAATCACAGACCAACTAGTATTAAATTGCAAAAAAATAAAATAAAAATACTAAGGTGCCAAGACATTATGGCATCAATTTTTATCTGTCTTTTGACATGAGTCTCCGAGAGAGGGGCCGGCTTTCCAAAACCGTGAGTCCTGGTGAAATTATCAGTGACGCTATTAAATGAATGATTTGGGTTTTTTTATGAATGGCATACAAAGTTTTGGATCCAGCCATTTGCTTTTTCTGTTGCTAAAATAACTGCATTTTAGAAAAGGCTGGTGAATAACTGTCCCGACAGAAAATAAATGTTATTTTTGATTGGCTAATAATAATTTAAAAAAAAAAAATCAGACTGATTTCACTCCATCTGATCCAGCCCTGGTTAAGATGCGGGCTCCTCATTCCGGTAACAGACACGCTGAGCGCATACTTATTTTATATTGCCAACATTTTTTTTTTTTTTTTAAAAAACCCTATTCTTATTTTCCCATGGATTTTACTTGATGCTTGTGCGCCGGCTGTATCCGTGTCTCTACAATTATTAATTGTATTTACTAAACACCAGCGGATCACCACAATGAGGAAAACATATACAAGATGAACCATAACATCAACATACAAGAGGAGAAGAGGACTCTTACCAGCTTGCAATACATTAAAGGGTTACATTACAATAATCTGAAAGATCTCTGAGATCTCGAAAGTTTATATTTTCCTGTGTTAGCCAATTAAATACCATACCCATTCCGCTAAAGACTCCGGTGCAGTGAGAGTTTAGCTTGTGCATATAATAACCCCCATCTATTTACCTTCAGCTGTAATAAACTATTCCCGCTTTGATCACAACCAATCTTTCACATCAACATGCAGCATTCATACCCACGTGTAGCCTTCCGCGCACCCGACCCGGAAGCTCAACTTTCACAGGTCGACACACAAGAACTTCCTGTCACAGGCATGGAAGCGACGTCATTAGAGTCACCTTCCCAGTCACCGAGCGCTAAACACCGCACTGCTGAACTTCTACTTCCCCAGCCAGTTCACTGTGGGCATTGCGGTTCATCCCGTATCTTAATTAGGCTTCGGAGAAATGTTCTCTTTATTATAGCGCAAGGTTCGGCCACGGAGACACTGTTTTTAAACCAGCTGTCATTGGTATTGTGTTGCCTCTAGCGCTTAGAACTCTGTGACCTAGCGGGAGGGCGATATTCTGTTACAGCCAATTACAGCCGACAACGCATTGATAGACAGGCCTGACAGCCAATGTAAGCGAGAGGTTGGGTTTGCCTGTTCAGATCCTAAGAAGTAGGAGCTGCCGCTGAAGGACACTTGCCATTTAGATTGATTTGAGGCAAATAAGTGAGTATGGAGGCGTGCAGGGAGCGGGAAGCGGGTTCATATCAGCCGGGGAGGGGGTGCTGTCCATGTGGGGGTGTCATGTATGAGGCAAAGTGTGTATGGATGGGGTCCTGCCATTACTGTAACGTTCGGTAGTGTTGGGGCCTAAAACCAGGCATGGGGCTCATCAGGCGGCAGGGACATTTTTATTTTACTTTATTATTTATCCGTTACGAGTCTCCTGCAATATAAGTGTTGAGATATATAGTATATAATATATATACATTATACATTTAATATTTGGAATTATCAATTCACTAAGGCAAGATCTATTAAAGGACCTTAATAAAAGAACGGTAACTGGGTGGTAATATGACTGGTGCTCGGAATATAGGTTTTTTCTTTTTTTAATTTATTTATTATTATTATTATTAAAAACTGTTGCTTTCAGTTGAGAAAAAATAGTACAATCTTAATATTTTTTTTTAATTCTTCACTCCAGCCTGCCTCATCAGAGTCTCTTATAGGAGAAAATGCTCATTGATATGAGGGCAAATTACCCTAAGAATGATTTTTTAGATTAGTGTAGAAATCTGTAATGGTCGGTATTGCACCTGAGCGCACACTCTGTGTTTCAATCAAAAGTCAATGTTATCGCACCCTGAACGCGGTTAAGAATTAGTGAATTATTTTTTTGGGGGGTGGGGGGAGAATTTGTCACAGATGTCTGTGTTGCTGGTTAATTGTGAGAATAACAGGGTTTGCGAACGATCAAACTGCATCAGTGCGATGAATTTGACCTTCCAGCGAAGTCCCCTTGGTGCAGGGGTGAGAAAATACGAAACGTTTTCTCTGGACACATTACAGGTCCAGCTTTTTTCTAGGTCCGATTTAATGTTATTTTACCAATCCGGAGCAATAGATGTTTTAACCCAGACCAAAAAATATATACTCTGTTGACTGCTTGTCTTGAAGATGGGGTGCGTCGAAACTGGAGTGAGATATCGATAAACTGGTATGGAGCAGATTGTTAATTATGTCCTAAATCTCCAGATTGGTAACGTGGCAGAGAGTTTATTAAGAGACAGAGTGAACATGAAGTTCTAAACATTAGTAGCTATAAGATCGCACTTTATCTACAGTACACACAATGTATGAAATGACCAGGTATTAATGACGTGTGGCTTACTTGTCACTTTCAGAGTTTATCAGCTATTTTGCATCTTCTACGCTTGAGTTAGCCGAAACAGAAACTTGATATACACTCTGAGGTCACCTGACCATCACACCTATATGACCTTCTTAACATGCCATTCCGATTTTTACATAGAGTCCTTCTTAAATTATTTTAATGGTGGACTTCAGCTTTATAGTAAACTAGTAAATGTTTTAAAGCGCAATGTAGCCAGAAACCGAACTTCCAAAAGTATATTAATTTGCATTATCTCTCTCTCTTGTTTTATAGACATCCGTCATGGGCGCTCACGATTCCGGCAGCCACCACCAGTTCACCGGCATTCAGAAGTACTTCAATGCGTATACAATCACAGGGAGAAGAAATGTACGTACAAAGACATATCTATGTTTCTAATAGCTGTATGTTCACGCAGGAGAATTATTCACTGTGTCTCTCTTGTTTAGTGTGTACTGGCCACGTACGCCGGCATCGCGGGACTCATCCTGTTCTTTAAACTGAAACCTAAAAAACAGACCCCCGCCGTCACAGAAAAATGAGCGGTGAGTGTGATTTATACATTGTTTTCCCCCCACCTCTTGTAGCTTTAAAGTACGTGTGTAAGAATGGAAATCGGACAAGTGCTATTAAGAATAATACTTTGTCACAGGGGGGGTTTGCTGTAAGATAGTCGGCGTGAGGAAAAAATGAAAGTTAATACAGACTGTTTCTGCAGTCGCTTAAGATATCTAGTCAGCCGGTGCCATGCAAGGATGTATGGCCACCAGACAATAAACATTTAAGGCACGTTATTAAATACTCTTAAATGTTGCGACTATTGCCACCGAGGGCTGGCTGTTCAGCTTTTGTGTTATAATTCTACTCTCCCTATAGTTATAAGGCCTGTTCCCGTCCTTCAGGAAGATGGGCATTAAATATAAGCTTAGATGTCTTATTAAGGTAAATACTGCCTCTTAGAAGCCCAACCGCCAAACAATTACACAGTACCTGGCGTTATGAATCTACTGCTAGTTTGATACCAAACTGGTCTACTTGGACACGGCTACATGGTGGGTAGTGTTTTGAAACCACATCCTATTATCACCAACCTGCCACTTACAGAAGAAATCTTGCTCTGTTTAATACTTCTGCCATGTTAGAACTTGAATTAGTCCAGAATCCTACTTGTATATGGAGCTCCTGTTCTGCAGAAGAGTGAAGCAGGTTTGCAATTTGTTTTTAAAAGGTAACTGTTTCATACTGTAATGCACATAACGTAAATGCTTTAACAGTTAGCACTGTGTATAAAGCTATGTCTGCAGCAGCATTATTGCAGATTCTATATCGACCTTCCTCCGTGTTGTATTTCTAATTATTAATTTGCACTCTTTGTTCCTTAGGCCCTTTCCTGCCTGGAGCTATGAAAACAGTAACATCGTCTTCAAGAAACAACCAAACTGTTGTGGATTTGTATTTTCTTTATTTACAAAATATAAAGTTAAAAAAGCCTGTACAAAATGACAGTGGAGTCCTGTCTGTTGGATCACGTTACAGTTGAGCATAGCACAGTATGTTGGAGGTATATGTTTAAATAAATGTCTTTAGTTCACTTTCACGTTTCCTTCTGGTGACTCAAAATAACTTACTTATTGCTCCAGCATCTATTCACATCTCAGTAGCTGCCTACACTGAGCTGCAACTGTTCTAATTTAGAGGTAGAAATGGCATCAAAATGACTTTGTTACGGTTTGAGGCCCAGCTGCTGTTTTTACATGAAAAAGGACAATATATTAATGCCACTTATGCTGCTAACGGGGAGGGGGAGCTTTAATGGTGAAGCTTAGATAAAACTGTTCAGCCTTCCCATTCCTTGCATAAACAAATAACAAGTATAAGCATTGTAACGGTTAGTCTGTCCAGCCAGTTGCGGTCAGCTTCGGTAGCTTTAAGTACGTAAAGTTGTAATCGGCTAATACCTGAGCGTTTCTAAGGAACAAACTGGCCCGAATAATGTGTATCAGCACTGACGAAGCCGGAGACGGCTCGGTCGTCACTGAACGTGTTCCCAAGACCTGTAAGTCATCAGAAGAGGGTGCTACTAGTGAAATCATATGTTCGAAAGAGGCGGAAAAGCTCTAGTATCAGTGCAGGAAGCTAAAGATCAGTTACGATAGGTAAAAGACTGCTCCTTTTATCCAAAGGTTAAAGAGAAAACACTCTTAATAAATTAGGATTAAACGCACCGAAAGGCATTCATTTTCTGGAAGCAACCTGTGCTTAAACCCCTGAAAATAATTCCCTTATAAGTTTTATAAACCCAGCTCGCTGCAAAGCTATCGGGCATCTGCAGTTTTTGCAAGTCTATGGTACAAACAAGGCATCGTGGAGGAGGCAGGAAATCGTGGAGAAATTGACATCTGTTCCCCATTTTGGAAACGTTCCAGCTTTATCAGCCTTTTTCCCCATCTGAGAGCCATTTGCTGATCAGAACAATGGAAGATAATCTTTTGCATTAGAACGATAAAGTGCATCGCTATCCCTGCGAAGTAAAGGCTCCAGCGCTGAGGAGTAGGTTTCGCCTGGTGAAGTGGAGATGTATAACTGAAGTTGATTTGGTCATATAAGATCCAAGCAACAAGTCCTGTGAGTTTTCAGGTAAGTTTACATGACCGGTTGAAGTTGTGAAGTCATCCGTCTCCAAGTCTTCAAACGCTTTGATGGCATCCCATAGTTTCACCGTATTATCTGTTGAACCTAAAGAGGTAAATTAAAAAAAAAAAAATCTCACCCAATAAATCTCACTTCCAAGCTCATTCCTTTATAAAGCCATATAATGCCATTGTTTCTTTAGGTTAAAGAAAACCGTTACCAACGGTGTTCCAAATCCAATAGCAAAGAACGACAAACTCATTGGAGTTCATGGAAAATTGATGCCCGTATGTGTGTTCATTTAAGGATAGATGGCAGGCTTTAAAACAGCACTCTTTCTGGGGGAAAATTTATATAGCGATCATAAAAGCATATGGTGCAGTTTCACATAAGTGCTAAATTCCATTTAGACTAAATTTGAGCTTTCTAACTGATGTAAATGAACATTAGACTGATCATTCTATTCTACTTACTAATTAAATCACAAAATATATATTTCCTAAGGCAACAATCTATGCCAGCCAGCTTTTGGGTCAAACAATGCCCAAGAAAGTAGGTAAAATTATACTCGATAGAAAACACTACAGGGTCAAACCTAATGCTATAGTTCTAAAAGTGCTGAATGTAATCTTACAGGTTAACCTTTACAAGAACAAAGACACTTTGATAAACGGGGGCAGATAAATGTGAAACCATACATTTGCTGTTAGGATACATAAACTGATATTATCCCTCTATGGCTTTAGTGATTTTGCCAGCAATTCATTTCTTTATGTACCGAGTGTACTAAGGCAAGGAAAACAGACCTCCCCTCGAGTTACTTCTAATGCATTACAATGGATACGCACTTGCAACAAAACAAAAACACGGTAAATACCTAAATAAAGTTTTATATAGAGTTATAATGAGGAGGCTAGATACTAGAAATAAACAGGGTGGGGGTTGGTAATACCCAGTATAACACTAGACATACCAGATGCCAGAATCTCCCCATCTCTGCTAAATCGAAGTGCATAGACTGTATTCGTGTGGCCCTTCAGCTCTCCAACCATCAAACCATGGCCGATATCCCACAGCAGAACTCTGCCATCGGTCGCTCCAGACGCGAGAAATTTTCCATTAGGAGTAAAAGTCAATGCATGAATTGGTCCCTAAAGAGACAAGAAAGCTTGTGTAAATACACACACACAAACATAGTGTGGCTACACACCAGAGTTACATTTGTACTTTACCTTATGCCCAGTAAAGATCCTCACGCAGTTCCCAGTTAATACATCCCACACTCTGACCGTTCGGTCTGTGGAACCGGTGGCAACGTAGTTGGAGTTCGGATGGAAACGAGTTGATATCACATCAGCAAGATGGCCGGCGAATATTCGCAATGGCTGATAGTGGTCTGTAGCCCATAAACTGAAGACAAAGCAGAAAGAATACACACGTTTAATTCTGGTGCACACACATGTTCCGTTACAATGAATGTTAGGCATGTATGCCTGTAAAGGATCCATCTGGCTTCATCCACAGGTGTCCTTCACAAGCATACATTTTATTAGCGTTGTTACACACGGCCTCAAAAGGTAAGCCATGTGTTTTTGCAGATGACACAAAGGTCTGCAACAGCCATGTGGCTTATTCCACCAGGAACGGCCACCCTCATGATTTATATAAACTAGAAGAACGGTCAATAATGCAGCAGCTGCAGCTCAAGGATTATAAATTCATTTGGGACATAAAACCCAAAGACAAGATCAGGGGTCCTGTACTGTCAGCAACAGAGGAAAGGGATTATCCATTAAGGGGGGCAATAAGCCAGGATTTTGAGGGAAGAACACAATTCTTTAGGATGGAAGCCATGTCCCTAATCACCGGTACCGCATTTCAGGGCAGGATCCTTTCCAAGTCGGATGTGAAATGTTTCAAGAAAGCTGCAGATTTCTGATTTAGTGACCAAATACCATTTCCATACAATATAAGGCTCTCTCTAATACAGAACGAGCTTTCGTACATTGTGACGCGTTGACCTCCGTGTGCTTACCGGGCAACTCTGTCATGACCTCCAGACACAAAGTAGTAACCGTATGGAGAGAACTGTGCATCCCACACAGGATAATTGTGTCCTTTATAAGCTACCAAGCAAGTGAACGTCTGAAGACTCCACAAGCGGACAGTTCCGTCTTCTGAACTGGATAACAAGTAATTCCTGAGAGGAAGAAAAGGCTGAGTTACACAGAGGGCTTCTCACAATAGGATGTAAACACTCAAGATCGTAAGCTTGCGAGCCGAGTCTCTCCACCTAATGTATCGGTTTGTCTTAGTATTAAGCGCTGCGTAAACTGTTGGCACTATATAAATAAAAGATAATAATAATAAATAAGACTTGTAATAACATTCTCTTACCTGTCTGGACTGAAGCTTGTTGCATAAACAGGACCACTGTGCCCACATAAAACCTTCATCTCACAGGCAGTTTTCTCATCCATTATTCTCTCCAAAACATCGTCAGATTCCTTGTCTATAAGACTAAGCTCTGAAGAAAGAAGCATCTGGTAAGGACGCGCTCCCAAATATTTAGCATTGCTTTTTTATCAACGCATTTCAAGTATTTTCCTAACATAGAAGTGTTCACCAATACAAACATCTACAAAGATAGAAGGCAAACTTCAATTGATTCGTAGTATTCTAACCTCCAGGCAACAAAAAGCCTGTTAACTCCATGGCCATCAACATTATCTTGCCAGTAAAGGACCATTAGCAGCAAGCGAAAAGCTGATCGCCATAGGGTTCAATTTATTTGTTCCTAGAGACTGCTATTAGTAAGTAGATTATGTGTCATATAATCTTGGTGTGAAAATAGTAATTAACATTAAACAATGAATGCCCGGGCACAAGAACAATATGCATGATGGGCCTATACAGCTTTACCTTTTGCAAGTTAAAGGGGGGGTTAACAGAGCGGTAATGGGGGCTCCTGGCAATGATTTTATATGGGCTTCCAGAGGTGTAAAAGGATGCCCTCACCTCACGTAGTACTACATACCCATCTTTCACCGAAAAAGCTTAAGGGGCAGATTCAATTTTCTGTTTAGAGGGAACGGCGTTCTAGTTACCTGTTGCAGATTTGACACTTCTCAGTTTTTTGGGAGTCAGACTCCAAACACGGACAGTAGAATCTGCAAATCCCCCGGCAATCAAACTAGAGTCATCTGTGATATCCACCGCTGTTAGGCCCTGGAAGAAAGATTGGGTCCGGTTAGTACAAAAATCACAAGAGGTTTGTTTGTAGAAAAGAACAAAACCAGTGAAGCTCTTGGACACAGGAATACACCTGGTCTGTCGCTGGCTTTAAAAAGACGTCATTTTACTTACTGATTACCAATATTTGCTACAGACCTGATAGGCATTGAGAAATGTGTAGAAACAGATCGATGGCAGACAGTCTGGACCAAGACGGACGCGCTTTGCAGCCTCCTTCATTATCATAATTTTATCAAGCTTGTCCGAGTCTTTCAGTTCTGGAAGTGGAATCCTTATAAAAGAAATGGGAGGGGGGCATCAAAAGATGTCATTTTCCACATAGAAATAATGGAGCACCAACTGATCAACTCAGGATAATGTGGCACAAAACCAGAAAATGCAAACTACCTGGAAGGGTTCATCACCCTGATTTACCAAACACTCAAAAGCAAGCAGCTTCTACACTATCCTATCAACTTGTTTAACCCTTGGTTGCTTGTTTAACAATTAGGACAACACAGCTACAAGTACACATTGTGATGAGTAATAACAGTACCTTTATACTCAAGAACATGTATACTGTGCAATAAAGTCAATCTGAAAATACTGCTAAATAGATTTGGTCCAGTAAAACATACGCTTTGCATTCTATAGACAATGTGCCCAAACAAATTGAGGTATATTCACTAAAGGAAGAGCTTGCAGGACGTGTGATTCAGCTCCTTGACTTAACTGTACCTTATGATGGCCCAACCTCAGTGAGATTATTCTGCAGAGAGGTGGGCTCTCCATGTATAGTTCAATCGGGGGGATTTCTTCATATTATATCATGCATTAAACGAGGCCAAGTCAGACCTCGTTAGCAGGGAAACTAGCCTGCGTTTGCACTTTATAATGTGTAGCAAGGTCAGGTAGTTGAAACCATACTGAATAAGCCATGTGAATAAACACCATTGCACAGAATTATAGATACCTATTTTGTGGAGGAGCATTTGGGTCTTGTTTCTTGCTTTTTGACCCAACGCTATCCTTTTTGGGCTTCTTTTTCTTCGGCTTGCCTTCTTCATTTTCTCCTTCCTCATCTTCGTCATCCAAAGGCACCTCAATCTCCGGCTCTTTCAGAAGTCCGTAAAACACCTTAAGGAAGATTAAAAATACATTGAACAGATTAATGGACACACAAAATATTACTGATGATTCAGCGCTCAAACAGTCTCAAACATAGTAACCCAATTAAAACAGATACCTTGACTTTGTTGGCTTCCCGTTTTGCTTCTCCTGACAAGCTGCCCACCATAGCGTCGATCTGCTGCTTGCTTCGCGGCATCCCATCAAAGATGTCGATGTATAAGTGCTCCTGGACGATGCTCCAGATCTGATTGTTCTGCCTTTCTTGCAAATGCCTCTTCAGGAGCTGATAGGAGTCACGGGAGATCCGCAAAACAAACTTACTCGTCCGAAAATCCAGCATGGTCTCGTTGCCTTTCATATGCTCCTTCTTTGAGAGGCTGGCTAAAACGCGAAGGTCGTCTTCGTAATAACACTCCTGGTCCCCGTGAAATCTGTGGAGGTTTGTTAGAAAGTACACGGGCTTACTTTAAGAACAGCTTCAACACTTTACTAGCGATGCTTAGAAATCCCCAATATAAAAGCTACTAAAGGTGCATTAAATACGGGCAGATCGTACAACGATTTATCTGGTCCTATGTAGCCGCCAGAATAGATAGATCCACGGGTCAACAAATTAAGCACTAAAAGAAACGTATTTAGAAACCACAAGAACATGGCAGATTAGGCTCGGGGGCAGGGGGGGTGATCCATTGGTTTATTAGCCTCTTCTGAACACAAATTTGGTAAATAAGACTTACTTGTCAAAGAAAGATTTTGCCTCTTTCTCGTGCTGGTTGTAGACCAGCTCCAGGTACATGTGCACAAACAACGGGTAGAATAACTGGGACAGCTCCGCACGGTGACAGTCCAGCACAGACTCAATAAATCTCTTCAGGCCGCTATAATACTCCTCGTACATAGCAGGGTCTCCTTGCTGCGTGTAAGCAGACAACACAGCGCTGACATCCGGCTGGTCCTGCGGGCCGCTGCTCATAGAGACTAGAGAGAGAAATTAAATTAAATAATTTAACACATTAGTATACCAGGGCTGCAGTTACCCAAGATCCCCAACAGGTCTTACAAGTTCCCTGAACTGTTAGGAAACCCCTTATAGACAAGTTATTTTCAGTAAATGTGAACAGGATCTCAAATGTCTAAAATATATATAGTTCTGACGATAGTGGGGTCGGAGTAGTTTGAAAAAACCATGGATCCTATAGAGGACTCTATACCTTTGATTGAAGAGAGAGCGCCCCGAGACCAGTCCCCACGCGGTGACCGAAAGCCTAACAGATGGAAACGGACCATCGCAACACAAAAAGCTCCAAATCCAGCATTACAGCGCCCCGAACCCCTAACACTACGAACCAATTCCTTTCAAACCCTAAACCATTTGTTTGCCCAGTAATACCCCCTGGCACGCCTACCAGCCGCATAGCGAGAATCATTTCAGTGGAACTGCCTGCATTATGCTTTATAAAACATCATTGTTCTAGATTTTTCCAGCGACATGTCTTTCGGGATCTGGCGTTCACTTTAGCAGTTATTACATCACTACAGCAATTCCATGTTAAACCTGAAGATCACATCTTGACCGCACTGGCAACTTGAAGCAAGGTTATGATGTCATCAGGTTTAGTGGCCTCCTCGCACATCAGGAAAGTTCTAGAAGACCCACGACACACAACGTCATTAAAGACGATTTCATTCGATGGCACCAGGCGACCCACGGCTTCCCATCCAGAGAGAATATTTCATACCGTTGTTTATTCCACACTAAAAGAGGTTGCGATCTCTGGTGCAGCCCATAACCAGGTCTTACCCCGATAACTATGGCAGAAATAAGCACTAAGAAACTTGTTTTTGGCTCTTTGACCCACAGAAAAAGGACCCAGACTCCAGACCTACAAAAACAACTTTGGGCACCAAATACACCATCAGAGCGACATCACCGTCCCCGAGAAGCTGTTCCGGGGGTTTGCATGCGCAGATAGCGCGCACCCCTCTTGTTTTGCCCCCTTGAACCTGCGCACATGTGTAGTTTCTTAAATTCTACCTGGTTTACATAATTTTATAACTGATGAGGTTAAAAAAGACAACAAAAAAGACACAACATTGCCAAGGTGAACCCTTCCAAGACATCCCTATCTACATTTATCAAGATGAAGCCCCAAATCCTTCCTTACGCTGGAACGTCAATTTCTCTACAAGGATAGAAAAAGAAATCCTTCGCGAGCCCAACAGGCGGTAAGATTTGCCCCAGGAAGCCGAGGCAACCAAACATTACACCCGGGTCCCCAAACACCGCGGGCTGTATGTAGAGGAGCCTAAAACCTGCGCCACGGTATAGGAGGCTGCAAAACATCTACAGGTCATTCAGAGGGATTGTAACTCTGAAGAGTTCGCTGGACTACAATTCTCATGATCCTGACCAAACTAAAGGCACTGGAGTGGTTGGCTAGAGGAGTAAAGCTGCAGTTTCAAGAGCCAGAAAGTCCTGGTTTGGCTCTCCCACAGGCATGGAGGAGGCTGGAGCTTCTCTGCAGCAGCCTGCGATCCCAGTCCCCAGCTCCCCCGCCACACACTGACTGATATGAGGTGTATGAGGCTGTCGGCCCCTCCAGCATCAGCGATCAGACCGTATAACCGCAGCAGCCCAGACCCAATAGTCACCCCGGAGCTCACCCTTCACGGTAGAGGCATTGGAGGCATTCCCAGCGCCGGCTGCAGCCGAGTTAGCGAGCCCCGCGCTGCCTGCAGTCACCCGGCTCAGCAGGCTGGCTCCAGCACCATCAGCCGCCCCGGACTGTTCCGGACTCAGGGTGGAGGCCTCATCGGCATCCAGAAGCCCGGTTTCCCGCTTCAGGATATCCACAGAATCTTTCAGGTTACTCTTCTTGAGGAACTGCAGCACGGCGAGCAGGGTCTGGCGGTCAGGGAACTCAGCCCCGGCTGCCTGGGCTGGAACAGCCGCTGGGGCAGCGGGAGGCACGGTCTGAGGGCTCGGGGGCTTCGAGGAGGCCCCATTTCCATTGCCCAGCACAGGGGCGCTGGATTCGTTGCAGCCCAGGCCATCGCTTTTAATATCTTCCTGCAGCTCGGGCTCCGTCTTCACCGCCTCGCTCGCCTCGTCTGGCACCGCCGCCATGTTGAAGCGGGAGTTTATTCCCTTACGACGTCGATCATTGCGACACTAAGGGCAGAACCCGCCCTACTTCCGGAAATCGTTCCGCGACAGTCCTGGCATAAGCCTAATTGGTTGAGGGCGTACTCACATGACGTCATATTAGTGCGTACCAGAAAATCGACCTTCTGGTAAACTACTGTGTAGGTCGCCTGCTTTACATTATGGTATTAACCTCAAGGTGGCTAAATTAATTAATGTAAATAGTGAACAAAATTATCAATATAACGACATAAGTTTCAACGTTTTTATTTTTCAAATAATGTATCTGTTGCATCCAAGAGGTTAACGTTATAGTCCCTGCACCTAGCCCATAAACTACATTTCCCAGCACCCCAAGCGGCGCGCATGCGCAGAAACGTTCCGAAAACTCGTACCGCGCTGGCTTCCACTTCAGATCAGGGAGACGTCCGGATGGACGAGGAGCCTTCTTATTCACCGAGGTCCGATGAGCAGGGCGAGGACCTGGTCTCCAGCACTCCTCGGAATGCAGAGTCTCTGCCGGAGCTCACCCGCTCTTCCTTCGGAGAAGATACCGGGTCCTCCATTGGAACTGATGGAGGAGAGGACGAGGGGGTGGGGGAGCAGCAGCTGTCTCCAGAAGAGGAGGAAGAGGTACCCAGCACCCATATATATGGGCTACTGCTGAGGGCAATATTCACTAAGTGGGCACACAGCAGTGTGGCATTTAAACCCTCTGACATCGCTATGCAATATTAGCTACTCTTGCAAGACCCTGTGTGATGCATGTTTTAATGTGCGTGCTGACCTGCTAGAGCTCCCACTGATCTTATTATACCCTATACAGGGCCAGATAACTAGTCCTTTCACATAGTTTGCCTTTTTATTGCAAAATGAAGTGTTTCGCTTTGAACTGCAGAACTCCTGTTATAGTGAATTAAGCCCCCGGGCTCTTGCGTAATACATCCCACCTTCTTCTGGATCATAAGCCCTTAACCTCCGCATTAATGCGCCGCCGGTTGTGTCCTGTGTGCCTGTTATACAGCGCTGTGGTATATGATGGTGCTCTGTCCGTCTCCGGTAGTTGTTTAGCTCCTGTTGGTTCGTATGGCTTGGCCAGGTGTCCAGAGCTGTTGTCAGGTTGTTTCCGATCCCTCACTATGAAGGGCTGACCCCACGTAATGCATGGTGGGTGACGAGACCTTGACAAACCCACGGATTTTACTTTACATCGTACAGGGCCGGCTAAGCTCTTCCTGCAGCAGACGCTCACCGGGGCTGGACCTTCATAATGTATAGCGACCTCGTTTCTCCCTTCAGTGAATAGAACCCCTTCGCCAGGCGGATTTTAGGAACTGTAACACTGAGTACCCCTGTAGTCGGTCGGAGACCCCTGCTAGTAGATGCCATTAACCCCACCCCGCAGATCTCGTGGCATTTAATTCCTGTGAATAAACCCATTCGCTGTGAGCTTTACCCCCCGTGCCCAATGTAAATCCGTGCAAGATGCAGAAATGGGGTAAAAAGGGTAAAGTACTAGAAGAGAAGGAATAACGTATTCCCTGAGTAGGTGTCGCGACGTAGCGTTATCCGTACTATGTGTAAGTCAAACACACCTATTTTATTTTATTTACAGCCCCTGATTAATTTGACGGACTTGAACCCTTACATTCGGTGCTCGATCTGCAAAGGATACTTCATCGATGCTACGACCATCACCGAATGTCTTCATACGTGTGAGTAAGGGTTTCCCCGAATGTCTTCATACGTGTGAGTAAGGGTTTCCCCGAATGTCTTCATACGTGTGAGTAAGGGTTTCCCGAATGTCTTCATACGTGTGAGTAAGGGTTTCCCCGAATGTCTTCATACGTGTGAGTAAGGGTTTCCCCGAATGCCTTCATACGTGTGAGTTAGGGTTTCCCCGAATGTCTTCATACGTGTGAGTAAGGGTTTCCTTATCTCCATGTGCGGTGATCACACACAATCAATGACAGCTCCGTGTTCTATGAACACTGGAGTTGTTAAAATCCTCTCTTAACGACACGCTTTGATCTAGTGTGTGTGTGTGTGTGTGTGTGTGTGTGTGTGTGTGTGAGAGAGAGATTCTGCATCCCTGAAAATAAATTAATAAAAGCATGAAAACTCCCCCCCCCCATTTTTCACAATTATTTTAAACTGTAAAGAAAAGGGTTAGCCTCAAAGGAAAGCCCCGTCTGTCCTAAAAAAACACTTTATTACCCTCAGTCCTGCACATCCCTTATTTGTGTAAGCGCATGCATGAGCGCGGGGTGGAGTGTAAGCATGAGCACGGGGTGGAGTGTAAGCATGAGCACGGGGTGCAGTGTTACAGATTGCACAGATATACCGCGTAATTTGGGATCTAATGCTATCATTTTTATCAATTTCAGTTTGTAAAAGTTGTATTGTGCGACACTTTTATTATTCCAACCGATGTCCGAAGTGCAATGTTGTGGTGCATCAGACGCAGCCGCTCTACAATATCAGGTGAGCGCTCCTCCTGCATTATTTCACGTTCTTATTGCCCCTTTTTTCATGCTTCAAGGGTAAAACTTCACCAAAAATAAGGGAAAATTAGAACTTTATGCCACTTTTATGCATATGGTAGCCGTGTGGCCCCATTTTGCAAATGCCTGGGGGTTGTTGATTTAAATAGCGACCCCGTATTTACACGACGCCTCTTACATTCCGTGCGTTCGAAGGGTCTGACAACCTGACGCATTAAGTAGACGGGGCCCTGCTCACAGGCTTATATAGGTTACCAGTTTGTAATTATTGTAGAAAATTCAAACATAAATGCAAAACAAAGTACTTTTTTTTTTATTTTTTTGCAATATTATACAACCCTGAACTTTGTGACAGCGGCCCTTTAAATATAAGGAACACACGCATGTTTTATGTCTCCGCATACACTGATTCCTAGTAGACGTAACCTAAACGCTTCTCTTTCTGATGCTTCTTCCTGAATTTGTTCGATAAACCTGAGGATAAACCTCATTCTGCAAAATCCTTACTGATTCCTTAAATTATCTTTTAGGTTGGATAGACAGTTACAAGACATTGTGTACAAATTGGTGGTCAATTTGGAAGAACGTAAGTACTTTTCTTAACTAAAGCTGGTTTATGTATTATTTCATTGTTTTTTTTTACACCTGTTTAGTAATATTTTTTTATTTTCTCGTTTATTTTGCATTGCTTGTATTGTATTTGCATAGAGATCACTTAATCTCCTGCTATTTATTTTAGGAGAGAAAACCCAAATGTGTGAATTCTATAGACAGAGAGGTCTAGAAGTCCCAAAACCTCGTAAGTATGATGCCGACTGTATTGTAGATGTAAAAGCTTTTACATCTGGGTGACAGTTACTTTATCAGTTTGTTACGCGCCATGGAGTCTAGCCTTGCCAACAAAGAATGTAAAAGTGTGTTAAAGTACTTTAATATGCATTCTTCAACCTGAAGTGATAAAAATTAACCGGACTGTCCTTAAATTCCAAGAAGCCATTCGGTGTCAGGAAGGCACTGCCATTAAGATCAATGGGAGCACCTTCTGCACATGCACATGGGATGGGGGTCTCATTAGACCTCTTCATACCCCTCTATGACCTGGAGCTGGTTGGCAATGGGTATACAACGCGGTCACCGGCTACCATAAATGTGCCGAAGGCAGGTGGAAGAGGGGAATACATGTAGGGGGTCCTGCATAATCCCACAATGTATTTGCATGTTGGACCACCTGCAAATTTAGGGACCCTCAGCTGTCCTACGCATTAAAGTGCATATGATGGCTGAAATGTCCTTTAATTACATGCTCGCTTTTTGAGCGAGGCGCTGATTCAGAATACATTTAATTTTTATGCTCGAATGTATTTAAATACTTTTACCAAAAGGCTCAGATATTGTTGCAGTAGACTGGTAATAGTATTTATTTGTTTGGGAGACAACGTAAGCTTTTGTTGTAAATTGTCTGCGCGCTTCTATATGCTGGCATCTTTTTGAGGCCGCAATAATACCGAAAAGGTGTCTATAAATTAATGGTAAGAGTGTTTAGTAAGCGATAATCAGAATTTTCGTCCATTGCGCATTGTAGTTTAATCTGCTCTTCTATTTGTTTTCCTCTCCCCTTTAAAAGTGCAATTATTTTTATATATATATATTGTTACTCTGTCATAACGAGCCTTTGTTATTTCTGGACATTAATAGGGCATTCATTTTGGCAAAACGTTCTGATTGGGGGGATTGTACTTTCTTATGGGGAGATGTAAAGGCTGTTGATTTGAAGGATGTGGGGTTTTCTCCTTTACTTTCTTTGTAAATATGTTCTCGTTTTGTGTAGCGGCCCCGCAAGCAGTCTGTACCGAGCGAGGAAGATCAAGGAGGATATTGGGACCCGTTTTCCGTATTCCCTCGGAGCTGGATGTGTCCTTACTCCTGGAGTTCATGGGGTCTGTAAGAAAAAGTTTTTTTTTTTTTTATTAGCTTTTTATATTTAATTGTTACACGAACCGGTGGACGTTATTAAATTGTATTGTAGAAAATGCACTTCTCACGCTTTACCTATACTTCTTATGACACATAGAAAAGAACAAACACTTCTGATTTCTACTTGGAAATCAGATCACTTCTTGGGGGGGTCAGTCATTAACTCCTTGAAAAGATTTGAGATGTACCCCAAAAAACTGTTCTTTCACGTCGTGCAAACCAGCCCAGGAATCATCTCTTACCTGTAAACGCAAAGTGACACCTGAAATAATTGTGTCAAAGAATCGTGACATAAGGTGGTCGGCCCCTGGGCAAATCACCGGTGCCAGCCAACCTCACTCATATATATTATATAATATAACTATATATAATTATATATATATATATATATATATATATATATATACACTAGTGGTTAAAAGCGTCAAGATGGTGCGCAATCACCACACTGAGCTGATGCTTTATGGCGATGCTAATGAAGTTTGGCTCTCCATAGACTTTCAGTAGTCAGAGTGTCTTGCTGGGTTGTTGAGACAGAGTTACTCTATTGTATACCATAGGCAAAGGGCGTTTGTCTAGTAGACTGGGATAATATACCAGAGTGAGGACACATGCACATGGCTGATATACAAAAGCATTATATTATGCAAAAACTAGAAGAAAACGGAGCTGATCATCTGATATTGTAATAAAAGGTGGCTTTCCCTTTAAGCAATGGGGGGGTAATATCTGATGATGGATATCGGCCACAAGGGGGCAGAACGACCAAATGTTTATTTTTAATGTTTTGGGTGTGTCTTTCATTCGATTTCACCTGCCTTATGTTACCCGGCTTTTAATCCCCTGTTATTGTTAAGCCGTATGTGGTTTGGCCTAATATTTAGCTTTGTTTTGTGAATCATCGCCCAGTACTGGCTCCATTTTTATTTTTAATTGCGTAGAAGTTCTATTGCTTCTTAAAGATGGTGATGCATATTAAATGTTCCCTCTGGGTGAACTTACAGGTATTACAAGCTGGAATAACCGGCGGGAACGTTCTGTTTGCATCCATTGCTGCCGCTCCCCTTTAGGAACTCTGCCTGATGACACCGGTTTATATAAAAGACCCGCCATGTGTCATAGAAACTTACCAATTCTCTCCGTCTCTAGAATTAAAAGGAAAAGAAATCCGGGTTATGCAGTAAAAATCAGATTGAAGATATGCTCGTTCCTCCAGTAATGTGCGACGCTCACCCTATTTCTCGAAGGCTCGATGGCTTTAGGTTGCCGTGTAGCCGCCGTGGCCTTTAGCCATTGACCTGAACAATATGTGAAAGGCTTTCCATTATATAGGAATTTTATTATTTATGAAGATGAGATGGTACTGAAAGTGGATAAAAAGAGAACGCTTCGGTCCTCGCATGTAGCATGAAACGAGTAAACCTTAAATTATAAATCGCTTCTGCCTGGAGACGTAATCATCGATGGATCTGGGAATCCATTGGATCCTTAATCGTGTCGTTAATGAAGTGTTTGGCTTCTGTATTTCAGGGCTGCGGAAGGCACGGGGAACTTTAAGGTAGGTCATCGCTGCCGCGCGTCCTTCGTGTGTTTATTCCAATAAACACGGGTTTTTTGGGTGTTTTTGAGTCTCAGCGTCTGCGTGTGTGATAAAGGCATTGCTTGTAGAAGCCGCCGAATACTTGCTTAGATTAACATTTAGTTATATACTTAAAAGCTGCGTCATCGGAAACATTGTTCCTATTACCGTTAAAATCCCAAACCCTTCCCAGAAATAATTCTTGCGTAAAGTAAAATTTTCTCTCATTTATAATAGAAAACCGCTTAATCGCGTGACATAAAAGCAGGGACTTTTAATAAACCCCCGTATCAGAGGTGGCGCTGGTAGATATACACTATAGTGAATCCTGGAGTTTATTTCAGTTCTGGCTCGTATATATTGCGGGTCCTGCGTGGTATCGGTCGCTTTACTACACAAAGTGCTTTCTCTTACAAGTATTTTCCTTTTTTTTTTTTTTTTAAATATTTTGTTTTAGCCCTTGGAGAAGAAGTTCGTCCGTGTGTCCGGCAGTGCAACCATTGGGCACGTTGAGAAGTTTCTAAGAAGAAAGATGCAGCTGGATCCCGCCTGTCAGGTGAGCGAGATGTTTTATTGGTTGCGTGTTGCCCGTTTCTTGCTTCTTTCTCTTTTTGGACGTATCTGCCTCGCTTTACATTCCCCTAATCCGAGGGGCCAGGCCAAGTCCGGCGTTGGGCTCGAGTCCCGTTATTACATTGCTGTTGGGGATGATGCAGATATTTAATGACATTAAGAGCATGGGGTTGATAGTAACACACGTGAAGACGTACTGCTGCAGGAGGAGGAGGAGGAGAGGGCTCGGGTCTTTTGGTCCCATTAACCGTTACTGTAAGTTGCTCTACCAGGAGTGGCTACGAGCTGAAGGAACCCCCAAAAGAGCTTCATTGAGGCTTTTCTTTTCCTGATCGGGCAAGACTTTGGAGTTTACTCACTAAAGAGAGAACGTGCAGTTTTAGCTCTTTGACTTTATTTAAACTTTGACGTTCTAACCCCAATGAGCTTCTGTTCCAAGAATAGCTTGGATGGTTCCGTATAAAGCCTTTGTTTTTAAATCAGTGAGCCTTCTTGAAACTTTACTTCCCTGATTCAACTATACATTATTCAGGGTCAGCTCAGCTATGTCTTACATAGGAACATGCCTAGGATGGTCCTTTTTGTGAAACCACAATCTTACCTTTTTATTTATTTTTTCAATTCCGCTCCTGTTTTCATAGCTTAACCCTTTTAGTACACTAGAGCCTATCTATTTCAATACGGTGAATGTGCTTTATAAATCGGTAAGTAATAAAGGTATGGAGGCAGCTTCAAAATGATAAGTTTTGGCAATTTGACGCTTTTTTTTTCTTCTTTTTCTGGTAACTATACCTGGGATCTCTCCGGGGTTGACTTGGAGTCTTTGGATGAAGCGCTGCCTCTCTGGGTCTCCAGGTTTTTCTTTTTTTTTTTTTTCCCCAGACAGGGGAGTGCCCACTAAAGGTTGTCTGCAACAAGCACCACCCCTTCCTGCAGTTAGCCCTGCCCCTACATTCAGCTAGCCCCACCCCTTCACAAAGAACTCCAGACAGCCTTCCACGCCAAGCTCCTTTGTCTGCTGATAATGTGGCAAGATATAGTCAATGATTTTAACCAAATACCAACGATTTGATGCGATTTTCTGCGATTCTTCATTGCATCACAGAAGACAAAATCTTTAAATAAAACGCCCTATTTTACCGTTTTAAAAATAACCATATATATTCTTTACGGTCAGACCGTGTATAGCGACTCGTTTACCTGCGTTGTTATCTCGTTCATCCCCCACAGACTCTGTTCTCGGCATCTTTCTATAATTATAAGGAGGTAATCGGGGGGGGGGCACGGCCAAGTGAAATATTCATTAACAAGCTGTTTTATAGTCTGCAGGGAGCAACTAATGTTCAGCGAGCCGTGAAATAAAAGCATCGCTTCTACTCCCAGAACCCTAACAGAGTAGCTGTCAAGCCGTGCTTTATTCTGGCGTAATTGTCTCGGTTCTTTAATGTTCTCTGAACCAAAGTTGCCGGAGTATAGGCTGTCGACCTGGAATAGGGGGCTAAAAATATAAAGTCAAAAATAGATCAATGTTGAGTTAAGCCGATTTCCGTCTTTATCGCGTCCTTTGAGCGAAACCGTTTGCAGATCCCTCCTCGCATCCGCTTGTCAGTTTAGCATGCGGAATAGATGTTTAACGCAGCCGGGTTCTCGCTCCGCTTGTGTGATTAAATGTTTAATACATGAAGTTTATTAAGAGCAGACTGCTAGGCATATTTAAACAATTACACATCCCACGTGTTTTCAGAAGGATTTATTATAAACATATCCCATCAAGAACATCATGACCTTTACAAGAGGCTGCATGGTGTGCAATAATTTACTTTTCTGAAGGAGTGGTAGATAAGTGGAACAGCATCCCAGCAGAAGTGGTATGGTTTTAACGCAGCGAGGGAATTTAAACCCGCATGGGAAAGGCATATGGCTCCAGAATGTAAGATGAGCCAAGGACGGATTTAAGGTTTCATTCTTTACATCGAGAAAAATTGGACGTTCTTTCGCATTCTAAGTTTCTGTAACAATTCTGTAACAATTCCGGGTTGTCTGAAAGCTATGGTTTAATGAGTTTTCATAAAAAAGTTTGAAAGGGGAAAAAAATTGTATGCGCAAGAATATTGTGATCGAGGAAGCTGTAAATGGAGTGGAAGTAGTTGAACCAAACGGACAAAAAAGATGGGAAATTGAATAACAAGAATAAATGTGAAGAGAGGGGAATATAGAGGCAAATCGTGGGAGAAGGGAAAGTCGTCATGGAAGACGGGATGGAGAATGAGCCAAGGAAGTAAAGAAATGATTAGAAGAAGAAAACAAGGGAAAGGGACAGGAGAAAAGGAAAATGGGGAGATAAAAGGGAATGGAAGTGTAAAGGAGCCAGTCCTTTGGTCTGTTATGTTTAATGCGTGATCGCTGTGTGTTTTATTGGCAGGTGGACATTATATGTGGAGATCATTTGCTGGAGCACTATCAGACGCTAAGGGAAATTCTTACAGCCATAGGTGAAAGTGCCGTTCAGGTAAAGTATCGGATCTAAAAGCATAATGAGAAAATATGGGGGGGGGGGGGAACGACTAAACTTTGCCCACTAAACTAAACAGCTTTACTGGGCAGACTCTGCATCTGATATTGGGACTCTCCCATTTTCATTCATCCACTTAAGTGTTGGACACATTATCCAAGTCACTCTTTACATAACTAATCATCTACCCACCATACATAAGCCAGTGCTCTCATGTTTTTTAATTAAACAGATACCCCCGCCATCATATGCACTTCAATGCAGATAATAGCTGAGCGGTCCCTTTAAAATATCCTTTGCCCCCCATGTAAATGCCTGGAGGGATTTCAATGGGACTGTTTCCCCACTGCTGATTGGTTGCTTGAAGCAGCCAGTCGGTGGTGCAGAACAGAAGCCATGGAGCGGGTGAGGCTCTGCAGCTTCTCCTGAAGAAGGTTGATGAATTCATATTAAAGCACTAATGCATTATTCTCGGGGCCGCGTGGGACTCCGGTCCCTTTGATATTCTGTGCGATTGTGAAACATGTTTGCAAGCTTTATTTTCAGTTTAGTCTCACTTTACATCGGGGGTAGCAGGTGTTTATCGGCGTATATTGAAAATGTGTCATTGTAAGGTATATTTTATCAATATGCAGCTGTTATAGCTTCATAACATCTGTATAACGGCCGTTTGCTCAGAGAAGTCGTCAAATTCTATTCTGAGTCTCCTGGGGCAAATGAATGTATAATTCATCATGGTGGGTGTCTGCATCACAATATTATCTATAAAAAGCTAGAAAAACCCAACGTGGAGATTGGTAGCTAAATGAATGTCTGAAAATTACTTTTCATGTTAATAATGTCCAGTCCACCCATTGTACAGCGCTACGGAATTTGATGGTGCTATATAAAACAATAAACAATAATAATGTATAAACACAATGACAGAATTACCTTTACTTCTGCTGATGAGATTTAGATAAAGAATACAAGACCCCTCAAGTCACGAGTATTTCATTTGATTCTTGTGCTTTAAAACATCAAAAAACACTTCTTTCTTACAAAATCCAACAGAATCAATATTTAAAGCCTTTGTAGATGGTCAGGGCAGAGAGTGGAGATATATATATATACTGTGTATGCTTCGTAACTCTGGCCTTCAATATAGAAAACATGGTGCCTACGTTTTAATTTTCCTGTACGCATAGAGTGTTAAATGAGACCCCCGCATCCCGAAATCCCCCTGTAATGTAATAAATCACGGAAGTAAATTATGTTGTCTGCTCCTCCAGTACAAAATAGTGTTTTATGGAGGAGAACGGAAAATGAAATGAGTGTCTCAGCTGCGGGCGGCGGATTATTTCCGATCCGCTAATGGAAGTGGAGTGCGATTAGCTTCACGTGGTAGAGATTTGGTCTTTGTTTCTAGGTGAGAAATTAGAATCAGGAGGAGAAGGCTTTGCTCTTACATCCATGGAGTAGTCAGAGCGTGAAACTGAATCCTGCCTCAAAAACAATCATTTGGGTTCTTATAACCTTTATTTACTCTTCTTTTTATTTATTTTTAAGGTGCTGTTCCATTTAGTCAGTTAAGTGTAAGATCTGCTATAAAGTGCGGAGACGATAAGCCTTTACATATCATTAGCCATTTACAATTTGCCGCTCCGGTCGTTTCCCAGAACCAAAGATATTCCTTCATTTCTTAAAACCAACAGCTACTTCATGGTTGCTCTGATAAGTTTTCGTATTAATGTGTTAATAAAAGACTCTTTTGTTCTGTGCGTTACTGACGGAGGACAGATACAGTTCAAGGTCAAGACAAATGAACGGTCTATTTCTAGCCCCAGTGCTTTTGTTTTTCTTATCGTTAATCCCCCCCCAACCCACCATGTAAAACTGCCTTTCAAAGAAGAGCGAGAGCTGCAAACGCAAAATCTGAATGCGGCCACGAAAATGACGTTAAATCGCGTTTCCATGATGAATTCTAGCTCGTAAAATGTGTGATCGTTGGCGAACATCTGATAGAACCCATGGCAGACCACGGAGGAAAGGTGACCCTTGGCACGACCCGATTTCACGTGATATATTTAGCTCGCTTATCTGAAAAAGGAATTGTCATATCCGACGTAACCACAGCTGGCTCAAGCTTTTAAAACGTAATCGCCCCATCTTATTTTCTGTTTAATCTATGTTTTTATCTCTGGTCAGAGACCTCACCTAGAGTATTGTGACCAGTGCTGGAGACCTCATCAAAGGAGGAGAAATGTTAGAAGGAGAGGTCATGATCTATAACTAGAGCGTCAGGGGCTTGCATGGAATGTAAGGAAGGTTTACTTTACTGAGAGGGGGTGAGATGACGGCCGCCTAGCAGAAGTAATTCAGATTTATAGGTCCCGGGTCTCTGCCGGCTAGACCTGGCCAGACACTGTTTCTGGGGTGACCCCATGGTGCTAGCTCTCTTCACCGAATGTATCGGATCATCTTAGTCCGTCGGTACTAGTTTTATCAGACCCTTTGAATCTATGGACTGTCAGAAGCGCTGTGGAAATAGCTGGCATTGTATAAATTAAAAAATAATAATAAATGAGCGGGTTCCTTCGTTGTGCGTGCCGGTTCTCATGCCTTCCCGTGGATGGTTCTAGGGATCTTCAAGGAGAAACATTTCCATGATTTCACACATCTAATGAAACAGACGAGACGCGGGAGATCTCGCACTGCATCGTAATTCTCTGCATAAAAGCAAATCTCTATTTGCTGGCTGCCATAACAATACTGTCAACGTTCTGACAGTTTTCTATACAGTTAAAAGAACCCAGATACAAGCCGCAGACAGTATTTGATAATGAGTTTCACCGCAGCAATCTTTATGATATCGAGCCTTTAGCATAAATCAAGCATCACTTCTTTTTAAGAAGACAGTATTTGCCCTTCGGGAACCGGGTGAGGGCCGTTGATGTTTGCCAGGTTTTACCAAGTCAATGAAACATTCTGCCCCAGCTGCTCCCAATGTCTACAGACGTCAGGGATTCTCTTTATAGTCACAGAGGACACATGTACAGAGCCATACGATCAAATGGATTGTCTCTACTAAATAAGCTTCGCTGTTGAAAAACAATATGGGTTAATTATTTAATATGCCGAATTTCCGTAGTAAAGCGATAACGTGTACCGATGTCCTTCTCCTCCTCAGGACGGTCTTCTCGTGCTTCACTTTTGCTTGGTGTTGTCCCCGCTTTCACTAACATGAGGATCCACTCGTTGAAGAGTGAAGATGCTACAAACGTTCCGTCTCCTCTCTTTCACCCCGTTGTGCTTCGGTTTTCGCTCACTTTGGATCTCCGCCGGTCGACTTGTCTCTGAGACGGCTGCCGAGCGGAAATCGTTCAGCTGGAACCCTCGCTTTACGAACGGACATATTGTTTTGTTTTTGAGGATTTATTCTGTATGTATGCACTCGGAGTGGCTCGCCTGTCGGCGGTCGGTCTGCTATCGCCAGACGTTTCTTTTCCTTTACAAACTGTTTTATTTGTATTCTTTGGTTTTTACACACTCTTGTGTATATAACTCTCCTGAGATTTTGAGAGAACTGTTGTTGTCTGGGATGACAGTCTTGTGCTCTTTAGTGGAAGGTTTCAAAATAATAATTTAGACTGTAAATAAAGTTAAAAACCTAAGGCAAGCATTTATTTTTTCATATTTCATACCTGGGTACCCTCCAGGTTTGACCCGGAGTCTCCGAGGCAGGCGGGGTAGCAGTGTATGGCCACACCTACTTCCCACCCATGTTCCACCTACTCCCTGGCCATTTTCTCCAACTAAAGGAGGTCTGGGGTTAGCTCCACCCCTACGCATGGATAGGCCAGTCTCTACACAAAGCCAAGCCCACAGAAGAGGATATTTATAACACTGGACGACCTGGTAACAGCTTTTCTCTTCTGGCTACCGATTTCTTACTCTTCATCTTTTTTATGATGAATTTTCAGGTCTGTGTATAAACGATGTAACTATGTCTTTCTTGTCTTTTTTTTTTTTTTTAAACAATATATATATATTTTTGTCTACGTTTATATTGTAAAAGTAGTTTTCATGTTTATATAATATGAATTTATAAATGTTCTCCTTTATTGAAAATATCCTTTTTTTTTTTTTTTTTTTTTTTAAATTAAGAATTAATTTTGAGTTAAAAGTACTGTGTTCTTTATTCATGACCCAATATCACGATTGTATAAATTTCTAATTATTTCTTTTGGCTTTTTTTTTGGTTAAAATGAATGTGCTCTACAGAATTATTTCTAAGCGCAATAAAACATTTCAGCAATTCCTTCTCTGCTTTCCATTATTTTAATAACTCACTAGATTTAGCAATATATATATATATATATACGGTATTATACACACACACACACTACCGTTCAAAAGTTTGGGGTCACTTAGCTGATTTCTGGGAAAAACAGGACATTTTCAGCTGTAACAAAATGGTTTTTAACTATTAATTAAACTTGGTGAACACAACGTGCCATTGGAACGCAGGAGTGACGGGCGTGATAAAGGGCCATTGGAACGCAGGAGTGATGGGAGTGATAAAGGGCCATTGGAAAACAGGAGTGATGGGAGTGATAAAGGGCCATTGGAAAACAGGAGTGATGGGAGTGATAAAAGGCCATTGGAACACAGGAGTGATGGGAGTAATAAAGGGCCATTGGAACGCAGGAGTGACGGGAGTGATAAAGGGCCATTGGAACGCAGGAGTGATGGGAGTGATAAAGGGCCATTGGAAAACAGGAGTGATGGGAGTGATAAAGGGCCATTGGAAAACAGGAGTGATGGGAGTGATAAAAGGCCATTGGAACACAGGAGTGATGGGAGTAATAAAGGGCCATTGGAACACAGGAGTGATGGGAGTGATAAAGGGCCATTGGAACACAGGAGTGATGGGAGCGATAAAGGGCCATTGGAACACAGGAGTGATGGGAGTGATAAAGGGCCATTGGAACACAGGAGTGATGGGAGTGATAAAGGGCCATTGGAACACAGGAGTGACAGGAGCGATACAGAGCCTCTGTTTTCCATTAAATATCAGCCAAACTTTCTAAGTGATCTCAAACATTTGAACAGTAGTGTATGTGTGAGTGTGCGTGTGTATGTATTTTTATGTATGTGTATATATATATGTATATATATATATTATATCAACTTTACACAAACATTAAAATGTGAACTGTTTTCTCCCTTTATGGTATAAATGTATATTTCATCCATGGACACATTTACAGTGGGTTCCGCAGTTACTCGTGAGGCTGTACAGCGTTCTCAGGCACGTCCCGTTTAGGTGATAAGTTGCGATATTAGTTTGACGTATGATGCTGAAATCTCCGCTGTTCCTTGATGTAAGCGGCAGCCACAGCTCTCCCGGGTTATTAATGGAAATCCTTTACCTAATGAAATGCAAGATTGATCGTAAACCTCCAGTGGATGGGTTTTCGCCTGCATTGTCGGGATTAATGGCTTTCTGCTGAATGGTTCGTGTGGACGTTCAAGATGAATGTGAGGACAGTGTGACATAGTAGATGTTTGTAATTAAACCCTCCAATGATCTTGTCTCAAATGTTGTTTTGTGTTTGTTTTTCTTACTCATTAAGGAGCAAACTGGGGGGGGGGTATATTATTATCCAGGAAAAATCTTAAAAATTAACCGTAACATTCCATGAGAGAAATTTCCGAAAAATGGCAGTTTTTCTGATTCCATTGTGCTTCTTCCATGTCTTTTACAGCAGTTGGGGGGCTGTTATTAAAAGGGATGTCTCCTCAATGAATTGCTTTTTCCCGGGGATTATTACACGAACACCTTTTCGCATAGTGGTCTCTTTTCCGGTCTACTAAAAATTCTCAGCATCGCTGGGTCCGTTCCGCATCCTAATGGAAAAGCCTGGTGGGTCGGTGTCCTTCGTGTCACCTACTCATCATATGTGCCACTCGCGCGGCTGATCGAGTGCTTTAGCGAGCGGCCACGTGATGCAGTGTGCTTAATTGGCCTCTGACCTTAAAGTGCAAGGACCCGTTTTAATCCCCAGTCCATTGCTGACCCAGTTTCTGAATGACATTTCAGCACAAAGGACTTCACGTCAACTACCATTCATCTGACCCAGCTCATTGGGCGTCCATGGTTTGATGTGTAGCCAGGACTCAGGGTCCTACGAAGACCTCTAGGTGGCTCTTGTGATTTAAGAGGAAGGAAATATTTTTATAACGTACTTTTACAGTTCCTGCTCTTTTAATACACATTATTTTGGCTTTTAGGGCTGTAGAACCCTCTCATACCTTCATACTCCGCAAACAAGAGGAACATGGGAGTTTGGGACTGATCCTCCTAGTTGGCACTATGCTGCCCCTGGGTCAAAAGCAATCTAAGGCCAGAGTCCTGCACCCCTTTTAGCGCACATTCATTTAACCCTTTAGCTTTTAATATCACAAACCAGTTAGTGTCCCCTGGAGAAGATCCAAACTGCAGTAAGACCTCTGCAGAAAATCTGTTTCTCTCTACTTCATGCATTACCGAAATTCTAGCGATGGCTCATTAATGCAGAATGAGCCTGAATTATTAATCGGAGATAGAGAAAGTAGAAGCCAAAAGGAAGAGAGAGCAACCAGCTCAAATGTTCGCTGTCTCATAGAAGTCAGACAGCTTCCTGGTTGTTTATTGATCGATCAATCTTTCTATATCAGCTGCACCTTTATTTGCACGTTACGACCTGTAACTGCCCCGTACACACCTGAGACTCGAACCAATAACCGTTCTTTCATACATTGACTCTACACACGTATTAATCGAACTTTGTGTCCAAATGGGAGTTGGGGATAAAGGCAGGAGCGGGACTACCTGTCACCCCTACCTGTCTAGCCACCATCAGTTTGGCTCAAGGTGGCCACATGGGAGCCGGGATAGAGATCAGTGCTGACCTCGATCAGTTTCACGTCTCAAAGGGCACGACATTGGGGCAGCCTATTACGTCAAGCCGTCGGCTGCGCTTAGGTCATAAGGAGGTCGTCGGCTTTAAAGTGCCGGGACTGCCTCATTATCCCCAGTTCGACCCCCAGCGCCTCTTCGTGGAAAGACGTCCAAAGCGTTCCTTGCTCACCAACTTCCAATCTAGAAAAAAGGAAAAAAATATTTATTTTTTAAATTCTGTTTCAATTTCTGAGTAAAGGAGCATTGAGACGTCAGTATGCTCAGAAACTCCGAATAAATCATTCAGAAACCAAGCAAAGTCAAACTTTGGGAATAATACAGTAATAATAATAATAATAACGATAACGATAATAAATAATAAAAAATAAAAAAAATGATTATTATTATACACACATAGAAAGAAACAAAGGGGGAGGAGGGGGTTGCAAAGGATGAAAGAAAGGGAGTAGAAGAAAAATGTTTTTTTCGCTAGAGATATATATATATAGACGCAGACAGACAGACAGTTTGGTCTGGCAGTTGTCGCCGACAGGCGCTCGTTCCGAATCATTTTCCTCTAACCTGACACCTGCTTCGGTTTATTTCTGCCGTCCTCTGACACAATAACTCGACGGGGCCGTTAATGAGTCAGTAACATTTCCCCGCGCCGCATTCCGTACATTCAGCCTTCCTTTTATTTTTCCTTCTCATTTACACTTCGGTACGAAGCGAGATCGCCCGTGGCGTTACATACAGAATAAACTCTTACTTTTCTTGCAAGAAACAGCAGTTTTTTTTCCTAATATTGCTTTTTTTTTTGTGCTGGTTTTGTATGGTATGATATTTAAAGGGACAGTTTAACATCCCTGACGGCCTGAGTATCCGTATAAAGGGCCGCATTTAGTGCCAATAATCAAGCGTGTTCTTCTGCGAGGGTCTGAAAGGTACCAACTGCCTCGGCTACCTTAATTTAAAGTAGTTTCTGTGTCACATGAGGATTAAGTGTTCCCGGCAAAAATATGAATGAGACAAAATGTTTGCTCGTTAAAGAATTATTCCTGGGAAGGGTTTTGGGGCATTCAGCATTACTGGTGGAACAGCAGCTTTAACAAATCTCTTGTTATGTTGCAACACAAACCACAGCGTATGTGAAATTAAAACCCCCTAGCTGAAAATTGATGGGCCCCTGGGGTAATCTCTGGGTTCCTGCCCCTGCTATTACTTACTCATCTGCTCTTATTTACAGCGATAATGGGCAATAAATAACCAAGCCTTTCAGACAGGTGCGGCTTTGCACAGAATACAAAGACATTTAATAACAGAAACACAACCTTCATTCACAAGGGCTACGAACCAGTGCATTCCCAGTATACCCAGTATACCCAATAAACAAATCACTAGGATTCTGAGAATTAATGATCTCTGCAGCCGGAACCTCTGCCCAGGCTGATCTTCTGGCAGGATGGGTTAGACCGATTGCCGCTAAATTGCGGGTAATTGCTGCTCTTATTTAATGATTTGGGGCCACTGCCTGATGCTTTATGTGTTCTACTTGCAATTCCGTATACAGCCACTAGGGGTGTCTAGAATAAAAAGAAGGACTTACTCATTGACCAGATCCTTTTTGTGTTTTCTGTTGTTTTTTTTTTTTTATAGGTATTCACTTTTGGTCAAACTCTTACGGACTAGATTGGATAGAGAACATTGGGCACGCTGCCTCTAAATATACTTCAGGCTGCTTTATTAGTCGGCTATTATTATTATTGTTATTATTTATTATTTTATATAGCACCATCAAACTCTGTAGCGCTGTACAATGGGTGGACAGGACACAACAAGTAGTATGTAACATAACAATATGACGCACAGACACAACAGGTGAGGAGGGCCCTGCTCAAAGGAGCTTACAATCTAGCCTATATGGCTAGGATAGCCCACTGGGAGAATGTCACCAGCCCACCCATGCCAAGTGGGTTGTATTTAGAAACCCAATCTGGAACAATTTACGAGGCAACATTGTCACCATTGTTAATATTGTAACATATCGCACTGTATCTTTTTTTTTTTTAGCTTTTTTAAACTAATATAAGTATTCATGTATTTTCTAAACATAAACACGTGTATCTATATCCTTTTATGCGGATTTTCCAACATTCTGAAGTTTGCAGTGTCTTAGAAATGAAGGATTTTAATAATAATTACCATTTACTTTAGGTTAGATTACAAAGAGCTTTACATACTAAACAGAGACAAAGAGGCAAGAGGGGGCTTTTCTGGTGCCCCCTTCCCCTCAAAACGTGATTTCAGTGGCGCAAACCCTTTCGAGGAAGGGCCTTCTGGACGGGGAGGAAAATCAGGGGGCACATAGCCATATGGGGAGTGTGGCCCCTGAAGAAACGAAGAAGAGGAACTGGTACCATCTGGCGCGATTTGGCACTGATTTTGTTTTTTCGCAGCAGAGTCACTGAACCTCGGGGGCTTAAAAAAAAAAAAATATGCGATATTTCACCCTAATTCTTTGTGTCAGACCCACAGGCCGTGTTATCGCTGCCATGCACCAGCACTGTGCTTTCTCTTCTTCCTAAATGCATATTACTGGTATTTTCCCATTCGTGACCCTTTTTTTTGCGGTCCCAGACGGAGGGTCCAAGGATCAATATTAGGTTCAGCTGCATCACTCAGGATCCGATCACTCCGGCGTTACCCCGAGGGAATCACACGTTTGGTTTAAGATGAAATATTACAGGTTCTGAAAAAAAGCAACATTTTTAAATAGAGACCTAACATCCTTTGAAAAGAATTTCGTTTTTTTTACCCATCTGCCTTTATAAAAGCAATATATTTCTTTTGTGACGGGATCCCCAATATTTATGGCTTTGATTTTTTGGAATGGCCAGATATTTAGCAAGTGGCCAAATATACCCATTAATATGAGATTATAGAATAAAAAGAAATTGCTCTCCAGATTTTGACCGCTACTGAATTTATTAAGGCTGGTAAATTTACTTGTATTAAGGTTTATTTTACATGTTTGCCAACATTTGTTAAATCTGAGGGTCATTGCCCAACACGTGAAATTGCATCTAAATTACACAATTACTTTGTGATGCAATGTTGTCCATGACTTACAGAAGGTTGGGGGGGGGTTATGACCTCATGATTTTTTTTTCTAGTCCAACCTTGGTGAGGATGTCTATTTGGAGTAAAATCTGCCTAACATTGGACCTAAAACAACAAGATTTGCTGTTTTAGGGGAAAAAAGGTTTTTATTTTAAGCAGTCATAAAATTCTCTGTCTAACAACAGCCAGTACGCGATCAATCAATTTGGTGAGAAAAGCCTTTAAAAAAACACAGGTTATATCTCACTGGGAACCGAAGGAGAAAGGGCATGCGATCGATACTCATTATTCACAGCTTTTCTGTCTCTCCTTTAAAGATTTCCGGAAGAAGCGTTCCCCTAGGTAACATCTCAGGCATTCCATGAGGTTGATCCTTCCTTTATTCCGTTTTATTTTATTGACATTCCTTTAAAAATATATATTTTTGGAAGTGTTCGGGTATTTTATTAAAAGAATCTATTAAATTGTATATTTAGTCATGTTTTAATTTAAAATGAGGTTTTTTATTTGGTATTTATGTATACACCTGGGAAATTCTCAGGGTAGGCTACCCGGAGCTCTCCCTCTTTAGGGGTAGTGGCTTTGTGAAGGGGTGGAGTCAGTCATGGGCAGGGCTAGCCCAGACAGCCTTTAATGGGTGGGAAGAAGGAGGGGAAGTGGGCGTGGTCACACAGCCCTGGACATAGAAGGAAGACGTGGACCCAGAGACCCCGGGAAAAATCAGGGCTTCACTTAGAGACTCCAAGTCAAACTCAGGGAATTCCCAGCAGTGTTAATGTCTGTTGTTCCAAACTGCTTTCCTTAATTGTTCCCGAGGTACATGCAAGTCTTAATACAACAAAAAAACTTAAAACAATAAAATGCCGGGCTATATCTCCGAGTAATTATAGGTTATTGCTATACTGGGAACAGTTAGCAGCGGAATTCCATTGGTTTCCGTGGTAACTGCTCCACATTTAGAACTTTGCCCCAGAATTGCTCTTTATAAAATGTACCCATCGTGTAAATGGACAATGAAAGTGTGTAATAAAATAAGATCAACTGCTGTGTTCTGCTGTGTTGAATTAAAGAGAGAAATAACTAAAATAGGCAATTATGCACAAAAAAAGCACCCCAAGAGTGGGAAGCGGCATTCGGCACCAAATAGGTTTAATATTTTGGAAGGATATTTATCAAAATGCTTTTTTGTCTGTTCTACTGAATTTTCAATTTTTTTTTTACTTAACCCAACATTTGAAGCATAATTGTTACTACTGTTCAATGCCAAGACTATTCACAGAAATAATTCTACAATCGTGTACAATTTTGTTTCATTCACAATTTTTCAGGGAGTCACATGACATTAAAGCAGGCACTGATAGATTGTTGAAAGAAATCCTCCAAAGATATCTATCTTCCTTTATAAACAGTAAACATTCCAACTCAAAGATAAGCAGCAGCGCATGGGCAGTAATGTATTCTGGCCTAAGCCAAGGACTAGGATGACAGGTCCGGGGGGGGAGGGCAGTTGACGCATAACTCAATGGGCCAGTTAATTATGAGATCACTGATCTCTCAACCAGCCAATTAATGCTATAGAGGGTCGGCATAGTCCTTCCTAGTTTCCTCCTGCACCCAACTTCCCTTTATAGTGGACCACCAGGATATGACATCATTTCCTGACGCTCAGTAGTAAGTACAGGGAGAAGCTGCTGCTCTAGAGCTGGAGTGCATTGCCCCCTTCACACTCCAATTTTTCAGTCTTGTCTCTCTGAAGCAGCCAATCATTGGCAAGGAAGCACCCGGAGATCAATAGGAGTTCTTTCTGCTTATGTGCACAGGGGGTCTCATTAGACCCCTGGAGCTTTCACCCATCCCGCACTGGTGCCGGCTAGCAGTAAGTATTATGGACTTGTCCACTGGCAAGCAAGGCGCATGTTTGGCTGAAAACAGCTGTGAGCCGTGTGGCAGGGAAAGAGGCGAATGGATGGGGGGGGATTCTTATAATTTTAAAGATACGCTCAGCAAACATATGCTTTAAAGTGTGTATAATAGCCGGAGTGCCCTTTAAGTGGTAATAGGGAGTCAGCGTATGCCAGCCGAATGGATCTGATCTGCCATCACATCTGATCTGCCATCACATCTGACCTGCCATCACATTCTATGTTTCTTTGAAATTGTTAATCAGGTTTTCTACTAGATGAAGCTGAACACCTCGTTGCTTTTTGGAATACAGGCAAATCTTAAATTTCCCTAATACTAGGGTATCCTTTGCTCCATAGTCTCCCCAATACTCTCTTCTACCACAGAACATTTACATTTTATTAAAGGACGTTAAATCTGTTTTGTTCCTTGAAATGACTGCAGCACTGGATATTGCCAATGGATATGAGGTCAGGCGGCGGCTGGAATAGTCATCAGAAAAACAATACTGGAGTTTTAGGTAGGATGGGCCAGATGGTGTTTATTTGCCAAATGTATGTTCAAGTGTATATTACTCCGAGCACCGAGCTTATTATTTACTAGACAGGCGCCGGCAGTAAACATATCAGGTTATTTCTTGTATCCTTTCTCCTGAAATCATTAGAAGGGTGGGGAGGCGAAATCACCAATCTTCCTATCCAGACCGCAGGTGCAACATGTAATTTACTCATTAAAAATAAGTACGTCCCTCCGGGCCGCAGAACAATGACTTGCAATAAAGGTGCTGCTAACATCCAAGGGAGACTCCGCAGGCGCCAGGCGTGTAATCATCCCTTTGTAACCCTTTCACGGCCTTCCACTTCTAGAAAGTCACACCTGGCAGCTGCCGGAGAAACCCCTGACCTGGTGCCGTCACGGAGCGGAGACAGAATGAATGGCCGAGTTCGTCTTGTGTCATAGCAGTGAAAGAAGCCAAGGATTCATGTTTGCCCGGTCTGTTCTAACACCAGCGCCTCGCCCGGTCCTAAGGGGACTGCGCTGAAAAAACACAGATTGAACCACAGCAGGTGATCGAATAGACAGCAACCCCTGGCTGCCTGGGTGTGTTGAGAATTGCTGTCCACGGTGATAGAAATGGCATTAAAGGAGTGGATGGGGCTGAGGGTGACCACATCAGACTTCTATTTTACATGCTGCTGACATCTATAAGAAGAATCACTGGACATAAATAGGTTGCAGCGTAACTATGGCTCCAATAGGGTGGCCATTTTTTCCAGGACACACATGTTTCACATGTTGCTAGCCACCACATACAAAGGGGCATTAACCAGAATTCTTCAGTGGGTGGGGAGAAGGCGGAATATGGGTGGAGAGTGGGCGGAGTAACCAAATGCTGCCCCCGTGACCAGAGAAGTAAGAAACTGACCTGGAGACCCAGGGAAGCAAGGCTTCACCCCGGAGACTCTGGTCAAACCAGCAAAGGTAATATAATTCGTACCCCTCCTGCACCACGATCATACCTGGAGGAGTCGGTCACTGCAAAGTTTGTCCGCTAATTCACTCACCACATTTTAGTGAACGGATCGGCTCCAGTTTCCATCAAAGAGATTAACACAACTATACTCAGCCTCTGAAATATAATAAATCTGAGCGACACGGGACATATTGGTTTCACAAATTTTATTTCTAGATTTTGCATGTCTAATGATATAACAATCACCTACTTACTGCGATTAAGACAATTCTACAAAATCCCAGGCCACAGTACTCATCGTAACCCCTCGTCATGGTATCCAAATAAACGTCTGGTCGCAGACAGACACACAAAGTACAACTTATTCCATGAAGAATGTTGCTGGTAACAAGGCGTTTAAAGACAGCGTGGAAAATCCTATCTTTAAACATGGCACGCCTTAATGAAATGCATCTTCCCTGCTGGTGAACCCTGCGCATGTGTCTATGGACAGCTATCTCAACGGAGAATGTACTAAAACCATGCAAATAAAAGAAAATTAAATGGAAATAAATTACATTTAAACCGTATCTGATTCTAGTTCTTTAGAATCTCACGACTTGTTGATAACATATTGATCCACTGATCAGATTCCGCTTTTAATATCATTATAGCGCGGCTGTATTTTTTAGGCAGAAAATCTACAATTTTGATTAAATGCTTAATTTTTTAACCAATTTTTCTTTTATTTGCATTGGTCTGGTACATTTCTCACTATTGTAAGTTTGGTCTTTGGTGCAAAGCAGTCCTGTTGCTGCTTATGATTCCATCGCTGCAAGATCCTTCGATGAAAGGACACCAAAACAGCTTCTAGATAACCACCTACTGTGTATGTGGGTGAATATGATATGTCTGGTTCATGCGTGTTCAGCGACCACTTTGTGCTCACGTCACAATAACATGTTCACCGTTACTGGTAGTTGTGTCGCGTTTGGAATCGAATGCAAACATGGTTGAGCTGTGAACATAGGCGTAGGTGACGCAATACGTTTTTTAGGCCACGGTTGCAAATTCCAACCAGTTTTACTACACTACACAGACCTAACATTGGTGTGGCTGGTTCAAATCACCGAGGCCCAGTGACATTGAGAAGTTTACTCCGGATAAATGCTGGTAAAGAGTATGCAGAAGTCACATGTAAAGAGCAGTTCTGGAGCAACATGGTAAAAGGTGCAATCTCCATGGCAACTAATGGAATGCTCCAAATAATGGTCTTACTTTTACCACTTTGCAGCAGAATCGGTCTTGCCACAAACCCCCCCAATATATCTCAGCGATGCCAATGCATTGAGGTCCCGATATATTTAAAAAACCGGCCCCATGATTTATGGCTCTGCCACTTTTGGTCCCCGCGTCAAAGTTTCTTTTTCACTCATTACATTCCTAAGGACTAAGTGCTAAAGTTCTACTCTAGTCAGTGCTTTAAATAGTTATGTGCTTCTAACGTGTGATTATCACGATACAACACGCCATGCTCAACTCTCAAGGCCTTGAGATATCATCATGCATGTATACGTCGCGTGAGCACGGTTTGGGACTGTAAATAGCGTAAAGAAAACATTTCATAGGAAAATTTTGCATTTCATTCCAAAAAAGTGTTTTGGACTATATGGAAATGCTTTATTGCTTAATTAAATTAAATGCTTTTATTGCCTTATCTTAATCCTCATACCTGGGAACTCTCCGGGTCTCGCCAGGAGACTCCGGGGTCGCCACTGGGAAAACTCTGCGTCGCGGGGGCGGCGTTGGGGCACGCCCCACTCCCCGCCCACTTTCCCCCCCAACAATGGTGTCTTCCTGCGTGGTTGGCTAGCCCCGCACGCAACGCCCGCCGACCTTTGTCAACGGGACCGCCCAATGATTATGGCGCAATCGCCAACCCACATCCCGCGATGGGAGGGCTATGGGTAGCGGGAGCCTGGAAGCTTCCAGGTACGCGAATGCTATAGCGACGTTACCTAGGAAATTACACCTTAATAAGTAAATGGGAGCTCCAACACCTTTAACCCTTTCAGTGTCAGGCAACGCATTTGGGCAATAAAAGACACCCTAGGTGGGCAAAATGGTTCTTAACTGCTGTCAAATTCTACATTTCTACGCATTCCTCAGCATCTTACAGGTTTACTTAAGAACGTAAAATGTGGCTTTTGTGATTGTAAAGTTAGCTCCAGAATTTACCAAATAATCCCTCCCCAAATGATTTATTTTCTCTATAATCTTAATTTGTCAATTTTATCCATAACCTGATCACGTTAATTAAAAAATGCATGGCTGCCCAATTTGTACTCATTTTTAAGTGTAATTCCCTTAATATTTTGAATAGCACCAGGTGCTTTTGCTTGCATCTTGTTGGATTTGATTGAGTATTGTGTGTTATATTTAGAATTCTAAGAGTGAATGAAATATGGTGTGAAAGTTCTAACTTTTAATATTCTCGCTACTTTTTAACTTCTATTTTTTTCCCCCTAAGGTTTTCCGTTGCTGTCCTCATCCTGATCTGGCCTCTCTATTTTTTTGGTTGATACAACTGTTTCCTCAATGATTTCCTCAAAGGTCTCCCCTGTATGGGTCGACGTCTTGGAGACCACTCTGGATACGCCGTCAGTTTCTTCTTTCTTGGAGGAAGAGACGGCCGGTGTCACCTTAGATGAGGACGATGAACTGTAAGACCGAGGTTGATAAGAGTAGCCGGGAAATGGATTTGGGTTTGGAGGAGTGATGCTCATGGCTGTTGTGCTAAATCTGGTCTCTTCACCCTCCAGTAGTTTCCTAGAAGCACATAAAAAGAGATTAAAATATAAATCGAGACACAGCCTGCCTTGTAATGATTAAAAAAATACAAATTCTCATAAAAAATAAATTAAGCCATTGACTAAATCAGTCACACAATGTCATCTTGTTGCTTCAACCAACCACCCATGTACACGCCACCATTTATCCTAACACTAATCAAACCACCATATCACGCCACAATCACACACGCACTGCACATTTTTTATACCTATACTGTGACACAGGGAGGGGAACACAGCATCTCGGCACGCGATGTACGGGGTTACATTGTATGTGATGCTAAGCGTGATTAATCAGTCACGTATGATGATGTGTAAAGAGAGGTGCAAGAAGCTGGATTGTGTGAAGTTAGGTGTGAAAGGAGCCAGATTCCCCACTAGACAGACATAGCCACGTTCCAATATTATCACGGTGCTATAGGAGGTGAAATAGGCAGAGAGGGACGTTCACCCAACCCCTCGTCTTTAGAGATTTGAGTATGAACCTAAAGCACACAAATAGTATACATTAAACAAGCAGCTAAGGTATGACAATGTACCCTTCTGATGATTCAAATTGCAGCAATTTAGACTAATCCAAACCAGAAAGAACACGGCGTTCTTGCAAAGAGATTTAATGCCTTTTCTATTATTTCCACTCTACTTTATTATACATTTAGAGGTTCGGGAGGGTGAACGTTAAGGACGCCCAATGGTGCTTTAAAACAAATTTCTGTAAAAAAAAATAAAAAAAATAATAATAACAAAAAACTATTTCCTTAGACGTCATGGATAGCATTTCAAACCTAATTAAGACTGGAAGCAAGTGATATTTTTTTTATTTCCAGCTCATTCGTATAATTTTTTGGGCTTCCCTAATGTATACACATTTTTCTATGTGTAAATATATCCTGTGATATGTATCTAAGTTATACAGATAGATGGATGGGCGATGGATGGATAGATGTACGGAATGTATAGTTACCTATACGCAGCTATCTCTATATCCAGCGCCATTTTAACGTTTAGCAGATCCTGATATTCACGCAGATGGCGAGCCATTTCACCCTTAGTGTTTCTCAAGTCATTCTCCAGCTGACTGATGGTATCCTTTAAATAAAAAGTAAATCAAGGTGTATTCGATTACATAGAAAGCATCTCCACATTATATATAATAATATATTATTATTATCACATATATTTATATAATTATATATATATATATATATATATATATGAATGATAATTATATATATGTGATAATAATTATATATATTTATGTAATAATTATATATATATATATATATATATATATATATACATTTATATTTACACACAGTACCGACACAATATGTACATATATGTTCTAATTCACAGCCCCTTTCCTTGTCTCATTGAGGATCTTAACCCCCTGAGTACCAAAGGGGTGCAGCACGCAATGGGTTTATGTATAAAGATTCTATACCCCCCCACCACCACCACAATCATTTTCCTTGTCATTTTAATTGTGACAGTAATTAAAGAATTATTCTTAATGAGTTGGTAAAGTCTTGTGTTGAATAACAAAGGCAAAAGAACAATCAAATTAAATGAATGTCACAATTCAAGGTTCAACTCTCCCTCTATAAAAGATGGCCCCTGATATATGATGGGTGTAGTCTACATGGATTATTTTAAAGATTATGGCTCTAGCTCAGTGGTTCCCGTCTCCTTTCATTGAGATATAATGTTTTCTGGATGTAAGACTCTTACTGGCCAGGTCTGCTCTTTAAATTTCAGGACTTGATTGAACAAACTGTGATGCTGTGAGAGGGCACCAATGACCAAGGACATTGATTGTTGGAGTTGGAAGCTACCAGCAAGATTAAAATCAATTAAACTATCTTTTATGTGTTATATTACATTTATATATTTTATGATTTGTGTGGCGTGATATTTCACCATATTTTTTTTATAATTTTCCTTGATGTGCAAAAAGCACCTGAATATCTTGGTTTCTTGTGCATCTGTAGCCATTAGAAAGGAATCCCCTGATTCTGGCCGCATTTATATGTGACATGTACCTGTAAAAGCCAACATACATGATTTACTGATATTGGGGCTCTTGTCCACATTACAGGGACTTCAAATGAGTCAAATAGGGGATCTCTTGTGAAATAAGGCAAAAAACCCTCTAAACTGAATAGTATTAGTATTTAAAAAATCAAATTCAGGAATAGCGTATGCTTCTGTAGTCTCTATTTTATCTATCGATCTAGTCTAACTTATCTTGTGCTCTCCAAATATTTATTTTCATGTTGAAAGCTGAAATGTCATTGAATGTCATTCAAAGAAGCATCAAGACCATTTCCCTTCTGGTACATCTTTAGATAAGATGCTTCTATTCTCCACCTTAGTTGTTAAGGGATTAAGGGGATCTATAGGAGCAGTCAACATACATATAGGTTTAATACAATGTAACTATGGAGCTGGTCAGGCTACAGATCTTGATCTGTTACAGAAAGGTCTCCTTGGATTCTGTTTTTGTGTCTTTGTTGGATTATGGCACTACCACACCCTGTCCCTCCTCCTCATCCTCCTCATCCTCACAAACTGAGTCTAGGGACTGCACCTGCTCCAACACAAAGCTCTTACCAGGTGGAAATTTACGGATTTTGGACATTTTTTTTACATACAATTGTATTCTCTAAAAAAAAAACATTCTTAAAGCACAACCAAAAGCTTTCAAGTTACACTAAGTATGTTCACAAAACACAATTCACATTATGATGAGGGTTTTTTTTTAAAAAAAAACATTCAATTCTATAGAATATCACTACAAAGAGTGTTAAGGGTTTGCACCTACATTCTATTGGAAAATAGAACAAGATGGAAACGATCTAATAAAAGATAAGTAACCAATGAAGCAGCACCTTGAAGACATTAAGAAAACTTACTTTAAACCAAACCTCAGACCTTTAAATGTGTCTATGGAATGTGGATCTAAGAGGTCCTCATAAGTGATCTAGAAGCAGCAGGAGGTTATACATTCAGCACCATAGACAGAGTCTGGAGCTGCATAGAACAGCAGTAAGGGAAGAAGATTTTTCTCTATGTATCTTTATTAAACCGAAATATAAAATATAATTGGATGTCATATTAGTTCTTGTTTCAGGAAATATTGTTAATTTAAGAGATTTTATAAGTGACACTTATATAGGGGTGATATTTGGCTACTGCTTTTGTGGAAAGTTGAGGACTTACCTGGAGTCCAGAGGTTTCTGCTATATGTCTGTCTTCCATCTCTTGGATCTGCCTTTCTAGAGATTCGTTGGTACTGCGGAGACTTTCTATCTCGATGGTTCTGGACTGGAGCTGCCTCCTGTAGTCATTGATCTCCTCCCTGCTGGCTCTGATCACTTCATTGCTGCGAGATGCCTGCTCACTCAGGTTGGCATACTTTGACTTGTACCATTCATCTGCAGACTGGAGGTTTTTGGCAGCCAGGCTTTCATATTGAGATCTGATTTCCTTCAAGGCTGAAGTAAGGTCAGGTTTAGCCACCTCCATCTCCACTGAGACCTGTGAAGCTTGGATCATGGCCATGAGCTCGGTCACTTCTTCTTCATGAACTTTTCTCAGAAAAGAGATCTCATCTAGAAGAGATTCTACTTTTTTCTCCAGGTCTAGGCGAGCCAGGGTAGCATCATCCACATCTTTCTTGTGCGCCTTTAGAGCATATTCGGTTTCCTCTCTCATTCTGATTTCATCTTCGTATTTGCCTTTGAGTTTCTGCAGATCATCTTCTAGATTATCTCTCTCTATGATGATCTGAGACTTCTCAGCATTCAGGTCTTCCAGCTGAGCTCTAAGCTCCTTCATCTCCTCTTGGTAAAGTTCTCCCAGCCTTGAGGGCTCAGACTGCCTTTGCCTAAAACCAGCCAACTCTGTCTCCAGCACCTTGTTCTGCTGTTCCAGATTATGGACTTTCTCAATGAACATCGCAAACCTGTCATTGAGCCCTTGAAGCTGCTCCTTTTCATTTATGCGAATGATCTTGTACTCGTTGTTCTGTGCTGAGGTTTGGGTCAGGTCTAAGTGATCTCCTGGTGCATAGCCAAGTCCTCTGGTGGTCCTTCTGTAAGAAGATCCGGATGATACATTGCTTCTAGACTGAGAGTGAGACCTGTACCCTCCAGAGGTAGTTCTGGATGAGGAACTGCTTCCCCCTAGGCGAGCAGATGACACCCGGGGAGGGTCTCCAAAAATTTTCCGGTATGAGGAAGAGAGGTAATGATCCGAACCGTAGCTCATCTTGGAGAGAAGAATGAGGGAGGGACTCCTGAACACTGCCTTTTATACCGAGAGGCACGATCAATTAAATGGGAAAGAGCCGCGACCAAATAACTAGTGGATGAGGCTTTAACTCTTTCGTTTCCCCTGTGTGAGGATTTCCCCGTGTTCTAGAGTCGATCGCTGGCAGGAAATGCTATGCAGCAGCTGGCAACCTGAACAATCCAGAGCTTTGACTCAGGTTCTAGAGATGGAACTGTCCGTTTTGCCGCAGTGCTGATGTCAGCGATAGTGCCTAATTCCCCTGGCTCTCCCCTTGCCTGGCACTCCTACCAGCCCCTGCCCTGTGTAATCCACATTATTGTATGGAACAAAAATCCAGTCTTCTTTTCTTCTTTTATGAACTTTCATTCAAGAAACCTCCGAAAAGCTCTGCAGAGATGAAAAACCCCACATGGGGCAGTAAATCACCATTACATAAGAACGTCATTTGCGTTTTTATGTTTCATTCTAATCCTATAAATCTTCCCAGAGTCTAATAAAGTGTTCTTAACATATCACATTTTAATGGATTTGCCTTTTATCTCTCCAGATGGGGCAGTCGGGATTCTCCCATCTGCTGTTCATGGACATTATGTAAAACTAATCTTTATCATTCACAATCTATATATATCTATGTGCTGCTTTCCCCTCTCAATATATTATCTTGCACCCACCTCTCTCTATATGTATTTACTCTCTCTCCCCTCTCTGTAGATATATATTCTCTACATTATCTATCTGTTCTTTCTTTGTAATCTCTCTCCTCTCTCTCTTTGTCTCTTCATTCTCTATCCTATCTCCCCATTCGCTCTCACCTCTCAACAGAAATATTCTCTATTTTCTTTCTATCCTCTTTCTTTCTCATCTCCCTCACCTCTCTCTCAAGATATACATTCTCTATCTACTTTATCTGTATCTTCTTTCTCTCTCTTCTCTCCATTACCTCTCTTACCATTCTCTCTCTTGATCTCTCTCTCTATACAGTATATATTCTCTCTTAGTCCCATCTCCCTCTCTCTCTAGATATACATCATCTACTTTCTCTAAATCTTCATTCACTCACACCTCCCTCACCTCTCTCTCAAGATATACATTCTCTATCTATTTTCTCTGTATCTTCTTTCTCTCTCATCTCTGTTACCTCTCTTACCATTCTCTCTCTTGATTCTCTCCCAGTCTCATCTCCCTCACCTCTCTCAAGATATACATCATCTACTTTCTCTAAATCTTCATTCTCTCTCATTTCCCTCACCTCTCTCTCAAGATATACATTCTCTATCTACTTTCTCTATATCTTCTTTCTCTCTCATCTCTCCCTCACCTCTCTTGCCATTCTCTCTCTTGCTCTCCCTCTATTCAGTATACAGTATATGTTTGCTTTACTGATTCCTGAAGGAAATCTGATTTTGAATATGTGAATTATTGGTTTCTAATCATGCTTAACCTCAAACTTATTCATCACCCTAATAACAAGCTCTTTCCTCAAACTACTTTCCCCGTAACATTGTAAGTTCTTGAGCCTCCGCTCTTTGTGCATTATTATGGTTTTTTTTAATTCTTTGTTTCCATATAATATCAGATCACCAGCATCCAAGGCACCCCTGCCAGGTATCAGTCTAACTTCTACACATTGGGGGTATTTTCAGCGGTGACCCCCTGGTCCAGACACCCCAGACAGCTGTCTGACTCACCAGGCACTAAAATTATATATATATATATATTCGTTGCGCATTTAACATGTAATACATGCAGATTAGTATTAAATTTGAATTGGTGTTTGCGGCACTAACAGCCCTCCTGTGTATTTTTTCCAATGCAATCTTTTATTTCCATCGATGAGTATTTATTGTTCCTCCCCAGGTTATTCTGCACATGTAGCGCATTGGACCATAGGCCGCAAATTACAACACCTGATCTGCCGCTGGAGCTACATATCGGATAGATTGCTAGATGGTCTTTCCTTATTGACTTTACTGAACCGTAGTTTGGTGCTAGTGACCCGTGTTGGAGATATCATGGTGCAGTAAAAAAGGACACGCATGTTGGATGGGCTACACTTACATGTATAATGTTCTCTACCTATTCACATTACATCAGATTCTGTGGCAGATGAACGGGATGTTTGTCAAATTGCTGTGGCTTGTGAGATGACTGTTGGTCCTTTATATGCAGATCCAGATAGGCAATTACCAGGTGGGCTGAATCTGAGCCCAAAAACCGCTCCCACCCACTGTCATGGATGCTAAGATGGACAAAGTAATTGTATGGTTTACGGCACAATTGGGAAGATTGGCAACGTTTGGCCCAGGGGCAGGTAAAGCCGAGTGACACATGAACACACACACACTCTCACATCTACATTCTAAAACATCTTTGAAATTCAGCAGTGTAGGTGGAACAGCACCTTTAATTAGCATCCGTTACGTCACCAACGTGAATCTTTGCCAGAGAGATTAATGCCTGTTGTTATTAACAGATTTTCAGTGATTATTTTTAACAGATTAGCTGCGTTTATTGACTGTTGGGTTCCTTGTTCCTCCGTCACATATGGAAAGGAAACCGCGCATGTGCCTTGGCTGCCTACCAGCACTACGGATGATGCGGAGAGCTCATATTGCATATACAAGTGATGTATATTTATTTTTGAAATAGTTTCTACATATATATATATAAGATTTTTTTTGCAGGAGGTATAGATAAATTCACAAATCCACCGGAAATGAAGGGTTAATCCTGGCATTCCTATGATAATGTTGCAGTTCCTTTTAAAACTTTGTACCCCGCATTGATCCCCTTTTTTTCGGATCGCCCAGGTAAATGCCAGCGGGTGACACATTTTCCGCCCGAGGCATCGACTGCCAACTGGGAAATAAAATAGCTGCATTATCTTTTTTTAACTCTCGCAAGGTTCAAACTTCTCCTGCTCCATTCTAATTTGCTGAGCTGGCCCCACCACGCACCGCGCGCATCAAACTGCAAGGGATCAGGAACAAATGACTTTATTTCAGCACTGCTGCCAGCAATCAAATGATAAGAAAACGTCTAAAATAGGCCTCTGCAATAGAAAAAGAGACCGAAACAGGAAGTAAGAGCGCTAGATATAGTGCCACTGAAATAAAAAAAAGAATATATACATATACACAGTATATACACACACTCCGTTCATAAGTTTGGGGTCACTTAGAAATGTCCTTGGTTTTAAAAGAAAAGTACATTTTGTCCACTAAAATAACATGAAATGGATCAGAAATCCAGCGCAGACGGGGTTAATGTTATAAATGATTATTGTAGCTGGAAACGGTTGATTTTTAATGAAATATCTTCATAGGGTACAGAGGCCTTTATCACTCCCATCACTCCTGTGTTCCAATGGCCCTTTATCACTCCCATCACTCCTGTGTTCCAATGGCCCTTTATCACTCTCATCACTCCTGTGTTCCAATGGCCCTTTATCACTCTCATCACTCCTGTGTTCCAATGGCCCTTTATCACTCCCATCACTCCTGTGTTCCAATGGCCCTTTATCACTCCCATCACTCCTGTGTTCCAATGGCCCTTTATCACTCTCATCACTGTCTGGCAAGTGCAGCCTACAGCACTCCTGGGTGTTAATTCTTCGTGTCACACACTGCCAACGGACTTCTTTTAGTTGGGCAATTCCGATCCAGTTCAGGTATTAGTTTGCGTAGAGCGTTGCTGCCACCGTATCGATTAACTGGAAATTATTGTTGACAACCGCAAATGTTATAAATATACCTCCCAATAGTCCTGGTTTTAACATGACAGTCCTGACTGTCCTGCTGTCCCAGGGAGTGAGGGCTGTTTGGGGAGATCCCTTCATCTATGAGATTCCACATGCCCCCTCCAAAGCTAGCGTCATAAGCTGGCGGGTTGGCTAAGGCGGACAGGTAGCCACGTCGGCCACCCCATCCACTTCTCCCCTGCCTCTTGCCACTCCACAACACAGGTGCCCCGATTTGGACACCTGAAATGTATAAATTATTATTATTATTACATAACTGAAGACATCTAGAAGCCGCATAATGAAGTTTATTTGAGGAAAAAACGTATCAACCCGTTTCTTGCAGTCTCTATACACATTATTTGGGGTTTTATGGCAACAGGGGAGGAAAAAAGGGACAGAGGCACAAAAAAGCACATTTCCAGACAGGTTCCAGGTTGCAAAGAGGAAAGTTTGGGAATTAAGATGTATATTATGTATTACATATTATATATAAATACATACACACTGTATATATATATATACACACACACACATATATTATCTATAGTATCTATATTATATATTGTAAATGAATGCCCCTCTGGCACACAGCGCTCTATGATTTTCCTGCCCTTAGACACTTTGAATTGTATGACACGGTCTGAGGGGCGGCTCTGGGGAGCGTGGCAGTGACGTGTCGCAGTGACGAGCATACATACAGCGGCTCAACTGTTCGTTTAGAATACAGTCTAATATTGACTCCGCTCCCTGCGCTCTGGGCATCGCGCATGCGCACTCGAGCGGTTAGTGCAGTTTGCGAGCTTTTTGACAGGAACGGAAGGTGAGTGACGGGCACCGGGCTGATGTTATAGAGGGAGCGCCCCGTGTCTTTGTGTTACACGTAATTTGATGTTTGGCGGAGGCTGACGGTATATTCTAGCACACAGCTACGGTATATGTAGGCGCTCAGAACGCTATACAGAGACAAGGGGAGCTCGGTTGTTGTATAAAGGGGTCATGCTGGGTGGCACCGGTTGGTATACGGGGCTTGGCACCTATCGGTAATGAGGGCAGGGCGCCCTAGAGGTGTTATAGAGAGGGAGAATCGTGCTGTTACAGACAGAACTTGGGTTTTTCTGCAGGGTAATCTCAGGCATCGCTGTTATATGGAGAGCAGCCGACTTTAATACAATAGGAAATATGTGTGAGGGCCTGAGCCGTGGGTGCTTTTATATAAGGGTGTATATGACCGGTAAGAGAAGAGGGTCTGTCCTTTGTATGATGACGATGTACATGGCAGGCAGGGGTGCTATACAGAGAGAAGGGAGTCTGTAGTCTTATGTACCAGTATTACTGGTGGAGGTGTGATGTTATACAGAGGGAAGCGAGTGTGGGGAAGGCATGGTGTTATACAGAGGGAGGCGAGTGTGTGGGAGACATGGTGTTATACAGAGGGAAGCGAGCGTGATGGAGGCACGGTGTTATACAGAGGGAAGCGAGCGTGATGGAGGCACGGTGTTATACAAAGGGAAGCGAGCGTGGAGGAGGTATGGTGTTATACAAAGGGAAGCGAGCGTGGAGGAGGTATGGTGTTATACAGAGGGAAGCTAGCGTGGAGGAGGTATGGTGTTATACAGAGGGAAGCTAGCGTGGAGGAGGCATGATGCTATACAGAGGGAAGCGAACGTAGGGGAGGCACTGTGTTATACAGAGGGAAGCGAGTGTGGGGGAGGCCTGGTGTTATACAGAGGGAAGCAAGCGCGGGGGAGGCACTGTGTTATACAGAGGGAAGTGAGCGTGGTGGAAGGAGGAGAGCCTGACCTTTAGAATACTACCGCACAGGCATGTGTATGGCGGGTGTGAAGAGGGTGTTATACACAGAAAGGTTGAAAGCTGTGTTATGGTATTGGGGGGTATTTATCCTTGATGAATGTTCTTATACAGAGGCAAACAGATGTTGGAGTGTAAGATGCTGGTGGCTGCAGGACATGGTACGCAGGTGCAGGCGAGGGCTTTTATAAGGGTCTATAATAGAGAGCAGTTAGCAATAGAGAGCAGATTAGATCGAGTAGCAGAAAGTATTAAGAGAAAGTTGCGTAGAGTGCGGGTGATTCATGCGCCCGACACATGTGCAGCGCGCGGCCGTCTCTTCTCCATGCGCCGGGTGGGTCGTGTACGAGCTGCTGCCGGCTTCACGGGTGAACCCAGAGGGGGGACGAGGTGCGCAGAGATGAGGGACACTGCTGTTTTTACAAAATACTTTCCCCCTAAAAAAAGGAAACGCGAAGGAGTTTAACGCCAAATTCTTTCATTCAGCTGCTGGCGTGGCAGAGCGTTACAGTAATGTGTAATTAACCAAATGACGTTGCTTTTTATAGCTCAAAGATGACATTTTGGTGGCTATTGCCCTGGCAACCCGGCATGTTCTTTAACCGGCCGCACTGCATGATTAGAAGGATTTTTATTATTAAACACGCGGAGGGCATGGAACGCGGCATCCGCCGTATCACAAAACAGAGAGGACTCAGCTCTATGTCAGCAATCCTGGCCGGTGTCCATTATATGCATATAGCTGAGCACAAAGCTTTTCTTTCCGTTTCCATGGAAACAACCTATGAACTAATTGCTTTTGTCACATGACACTTAATCATTCCCTTTAAAAAAAAAAAAAAAAGAAACCAAACGAAACCAAAGTGTAATTATACTCGACTAAAGAGTTCTCTCCGGGGAAGCTTTGGACGTTCACCAAGTCTTTTAAAGTTACGCTTTATCTATGGAGCGCGTGGAGATTCCATATATTACTTAAAAACGTTACGACATAACCAGTAGAAAAAGTTTTGGGTCACTTAGGAAATTTCTGGCTGTAACATAATTGCAAAAGCCTTTTCGAACGATCAATTAGCCTTTTAACCTTGGATCAGCGAACACAACGTGCCATTGGAACACAGGAGTGATGGGAGTGATAAAGGGCCATTGGAACACAGGAGTGATGGGAGTGATAAAGGGCCATTGGAACACAGGAGTGATGGGAGTGATAAAGGGCCATTGGAACACAGGAGTGATGGGAGTGATAAAGGGCCATTGGAACACAGGAGTGATGGGAGTGATAAAGGGCCATTGGAACACAGGAGTGATGGGAGTGATAAAGGCCTCTGTACGCCTATAAAGATATTCCATCAAAAATCAGCCGTTTCCAGCTACAATAGTCATTTATAACATTAACCCTATCTGCGCTGGATTTCTGATCCATTTCATGTTATTTTAATGGACAAAATGCACTTTTCTTAAAAAAAAACTAGGGTATTTCTAAGTGACCCCAAGCTTTTGAATGGTAGAGTGACTGTATATACACGTCACATATAATAATAGGTTTGGTGTGATTTATATAACGAGAGAAAAGAGCAATCAAAACGTGATACAAAAAACAAAATAAAGAACCCAGAATTAGGACTATTTTATGTGGTATAAACATGTCGAGTTGTTTCCACTCTGCCCAATTTATACAAACTGTAGTATTGATTGATGATTGATGGATTATTGGCGAGATGATCTCTGTTCACTTATTATTTAGATACTTTGATCTGCATTTTTATAATAGCATCAGAAAAAATAAAATCATCAAGAAGCTCCCAAAACTCCTGTGTTGATGTGAAACGAGGTTCAATGGGTTATTTTGGCCTTAAATTTCCTATTAAAAGGTAACTTTACCTTTTTGACCCTGATTGCGATCTTTATTTCCCTGAATCAGCATCCTCTCCCGTGTTTAAATTAATCATTGTAACCGTGTACGTCCGATAAAACGGCAACCGATCCTTTAATTGCCGGAACCGGAGAATTCATTGAGAACATTAGTTGCGCTGGCGGTGAATTCCGCCCCGGGGCTGACCTTGTGTCTCCGCGCCGATTGCTCTCTATCACACTTCTTAGTATTGTCACTGAATGGTACATCGTTATCTCCACTTTAGATAGATTTCCCAGTAACTGGAATAGCGCCTTTAACTTTTTTCTGTTTGAACCGGTTTTGTTTCGGCGGGGGAGGGTGGAGAGGCGCCCATAAGTCCACAGCATAGTTCGGGTCTTGCTTAATAAATACAAGAAGCCAGGAGCAGTGGGATGCACCCTCAAAATACTTGGGGTATTTTCTTTTAAACAAACTGAGGTAATCATCTTAGAGAGACATGGCTGAGCGCGTTTGTGTATTTTTTTAAAATGTTTTTATTTAAATTTTTTGTATTTATTTGTATTTTTTTTGTATATTTATCAGAAACAAGACAAGAGGCAGCGCCACCAAAATCATACATATTCAATTTTTTTTTATTTAATAAAAAAATTAAATACAAAAAAATACAAAAAATGTGTATTTAATTTTTTATTAAATAAAAAAAATTGAATAGGTATGATTTTGGTGGCAATGCCTCTTGCCTTGTTTCTGATAAATATACAAAAAAAATACAAATAAATTAAAAAAAATAATAAAATAAAAAAAAAATACACAAACACACTCAGCCATGTCTCTCTAAGATGATTACCTCAGTTTGTTTAAAAAAAATACCCCAAGTATCTTGGGAAGGGAGAGTAGAAATTATACATTTTGCACAGAAAAGAGAGAGAGAAAGGGAAGAAATCCTTGAGACTCTTAGGCAGAATATTTCCGAGCATTGGCCGCTATTTTCTGTATAACGTCGTTGGAATTGTTATAAAGAGTTTGGATGTAGTCCCCCGGGTCTCCGTACGCAGCGGTCCCTCCCGGCGGATCTCACGTGAACGCTCTCTTAGGTTGCTTAGTATCTGAGGGTTTATTGACAGAGGCTGCTTTGACCTTTGGTGTTTTAAATACTTTGTATTATATTTACAGCAGTCGGTAAGTCTGCGAGCCGGTCCCTCTCTCTACACAGTGTATGGGTTTGTCAGTTAGAGTTCCGACAGACCATTGAATGCAGGGATTGTAAGAAGCGCCGCGGAAATTGCTGGCCCTATATAAATAAAAGCTAATAATAATTAATAATAAAATAGCTGGGTAAACCTGTACCCTGCCCCCCGATTTGTTTTCTGGAAGGAAGACATCGCACCATTTGATAAGCTATACGGATTACGTTGGTGGAACATCCATCGCCGAGCTGCTGCAGAGAGGAATCGGTTTTAGGTCTTTGTTCGCTGAACGTGGGGAAGAATGCGTTAGAATGTACAATAAGTTATAAGCACAGAAAAATGTAACGCTGTCTAGTAAGAGGATTAGTGCCGGGAGCGTTCAGCCTCATGGAATCGTCTCAGTTGGACCCAATTTCCTGATCTGTATTTGCTGAATTTGTGGCTCTTGCAGCCCAGTTGGTTGAGCAACAAATATATCGAGCGCCAACTTCGTTCGCTTCACGGACAAAGAGCAGCCCGGAAAATCGTGAGACCAAGGAATGTGTTTTCACAAAACAGAAAATTAATTAAAAGGGACAGTTTATTTATTTATTTTTACAAAACAAGACAATAGACTTGCATCAAAGCAAAAGTAATATGTAGCGGTTAAATAACGTCTCAAAGTAATTTTACAAAAAACAAACAAGCAGACAAAGCGTGATGTTTCTACGATTCAATCAGACTTCCTAGCACTCTTTGGGATGGACTAAATAGACATACGATTCCAGTCGCCCAAATATCTTCATATTTCTTTAGGTTACCGATACACGTATAATATCCTTTTTTCCATTATTTTTTGTGAGCTTCCTTGGTTCTTTATTTGCAACCAGGTGATTAAAAATGTACAGTTTATTGATCCAGGCTCCCTCCCACAAAAAAAAGCATATTAGAGAACTTTTTGGGTACTTTAATATGCATTCTTCAAAAAGAAAAACAAATGACTTGAGGTAGAAGCTGCAGCCCCGCAGCTGTCCTCTCCTCCGAGCCTCCTTGTAGCATTCAACCAGTAGAAGGACATTCGTTGCATTGAAGGCAGTAGCGGCACGTTCCATGCATAGACGTAGGGTCTTAACGGACCCCTCAGAAGATGCTGCAACAAGTATATCACGTGCAAGGAGATACACATCTCCTGCCCGGAAACTAGCCGGGAGGAGAGGGAAGGGGCAACTTAATTGGGGGGGGGGTGTAATTCTGCAGAATCCCTCATGAATTTGCAAAGAGGAAACCACAAAATCTAGCATTGAATACATTATGGTGGATATGACGGCTGGAGAGCCCCTTTAACATTTAACACCAGAGGGCTATATTATGACGGGCTCTTCGGCCTGTAAAGTATCTATGGTTGAAGGGACACACCAGCCATCGTATGCACGTTAATACATATGATAGCCAGGTGGTCCCCTTAATTTGTCATGTAATTCCCTTGCAAATGCATTGGAGGGGATTCTGCAGAATGCCTTCGTATAAATGTGTACCCCTTCCCAGCCCTCTTTCAGGCGAAATTCTCACTCCGCGAGGGTACAGCGCATCTTAAAGCATTCCTAGTGGTTCAAAACATGGGTACTGCAGCCTTGGAGCTTCAGCTTCTCCTAAAGGCAAGTACTTTATCATGCATTCTTTGTTGGTAGGGCTGTCCTGAGACACTGGTAGGTCCATTTATAGCAGTTGGATTGAGCTATACATTATCCCATACATTACTATACATTACCCCGGAGCCACCGCGGCACAAATTCCCCCCCGGGTAAAACCTCAATAACGCGCCGGGATTCTATCAGCGAGAGAACAGAAAGCGGCTACTCCAGGTCTTTCCAGAGCGCGGCCTAAAAGTTCTGGGCCGTTCTAAAAATTGAATATCCCGACGTAGATGCGACGGCAAACAAATCTGTAGATAAACAGCGAGGCTTTTAAAACCTACACAAAGCTCCGGTCATTTCAGAGGCTTATCCAGCACAAGCTCATAACGCTGGCATCGCTCCAGGTCCGCTCTGTGCTGACGTGGAGCCGGCTCTGAACGGACGCGCTTTTTACTGTGTATAGTAAATACACAGCTTTATTTGAGATTACCCAAGACGGGAGTTTTGTAATATTTTTCGTGGTGTTGATAGAATGCGAACCCCTTGCCGTGCATTTTTATAGGGTGTGTTGTCCTTGTGAATATATAGAGCTTATAAAGAGCTTATCTTGATGAAAGTTCCCATATAAACATTTTAATACATAGGTTTATTATATACGTTGCATTTATTTTATACTTACGAGCTTTTTATTGACCGGCATTTGCTGCTATAGGCCCTCGCATTAAGGAAAAAAATGTCAGTTGTCACTCGACATACCGATAGAAGTCACAGCAGCCAATCACATCTGTGCTAGATAACCGTGCTAAGACTGCAGGCATGTGATTGGTTGTTCTTGAACACATTGGATTTCCATAGCTCATTTGCCATTGGCCAGAATGGGAGTTCTACTGAGCATGTGCAAGAATCATACTAAAGTATGCTCCCTGCTTTCTGTGGAGGCGGTTAGGAAGGGGTTAAACGAGATACCTCTAATAACTTCATTCCTGCATCGATTTGCTTGCAGTTAAATGCACCGGAATCCACGCAAACCCGGCTCCAAAATGTATTTAACACGGAAACAGGGCTAGTTTAAGTCACGTGAAGCACAAAGCTAAGCTATTAACCTGCAAAATGATTCAAAGAATGTAAAAGTATGGAAAGAATGCGGCAAATCATCCGTCTGCATAGAGATTAAGATTAATAACAGATTACAGATTTTTGTTCCCTTCGTATTTCTGTACATTGGGACCTAATTAAAATTGCTGGCATTAGGGGGATTTCCTGCAGAAATACAGCTTTAGGGAAATTAACCCCCACCTAGACGTCTCACAAGACAGGTTAATTCACCCTACTGGCCTACCCCATTGAAGATATACGGAGAGTGCTTTAACTAGAACCCCTAGGACGTTCACAGAGCAAGCGCTGGTTAGTATACCACGAGCCAAACATATAGCCTGCCTGGCAAACAGCAGCGACCAGGGAAAGGAGCAAATGCATCGTCCCTACTCACTCGCACCCTTCCCTGACCAAATACATGGGAGGGGGGCTCTGACGAATCCCCACATGCATTTTAAAGGGAACACCACATGCACATAAAGAGTCCACGCAGCTATCATATGGATTAGAGTGCACATATTCACTGGAGTGTCCCTTTAACCTAACCCTCCAGTCATTAGAAAACAGAAAATGACTAGATTGTAAGCTCTTTTGTTAAGCTCACCTGTTGTTTCTGTACGTCATCTTGTTATGTTACATACTAATTGTTACGTCCTGTCTACACTTTGTACAGCGCTGCGGAATCTGATGGCGCTATATAAAACAGTAAATAATTTATAGTATAGAGATCCCATAAAGGATCACTGAAATAATCCTTGTACCCCTGCTGGCAGGAAGTGGAACTGCAGGCAATAAAAAAAGTAGTAGCCTCATGTCAGCCTCCCTGCTGATCAGCGCAGCCCTTTTCTTCCCCGGAGTATTTTTGTGTGCGCTCGCTGGTTTCAGTACGTCTGCCGTTCATTGCTTTTACTCCTGGCCCGGGGAATGTGTGAATATAACATTACCCCAAACAATGGAGCTTGACCCCCCCCCAGTGCTATTATTAGCCTATTAACATGGCTTCTATTTCCAACGAGATCTCAATGCTCTTACCAGCCCTTCTATTTTAAATGTAACGCCAGCGCCGGTGCCAGCTCCCCCAAGTTAAGCGAGACGTTGGCAGCGCCTGTGCCAGGCATAGTGCGACGGACGCCGCTTATCTTCATAAATAACCACCGGTCAAACTGAAGGGACTTCAGAGCAGCACCAGCAGCTGGATTATCACGATGATTCGAATGCGCCCCCGAGTGAGTGTAAATCATTAATGTCCACGCTATGTAAAGCTATTCTGCTTTAACCTTAAAGACCTATTTATTAAGGATCCTTTCAAAAATAGGTTCACGTGGAAGGAAAGCAGCCTCATGTTACAGCGTCTTATGAGCAGGCACTTATTGACTGTGTTGACAGTCTGGTAGGATACTTCTCCTTGTTATTGATATATGTCTGTTTATTCGCTCTCTGTCGTCCTTCATGGTATTTAGTATACATAGATGTGTATATATATTCAAATAATTGGTTGCTTTCATCAGCCAAGACCAAGATGGGTATTTTTCCATTTCTTTTAGTTAAGAGAATTGATATTAAAGTATTTTAAGTGGCTCAGAAGCTAAGGGGAGAAAATAGTCGATTGGCATGACCTCGGACGGATTGTCGGTGGCTACCAAGTTAACTTTATTTTCTCCTGGGTTTAGTTTTTAAAATTGCTTAATAAAGCGACTCAAATGTTTCAAAAAGTAGTTACCTTAATGTCTGATGAGTTATTATTACTGTTATTATTACTATAATTATTGAGTCGGCGCTTGTAGCATTCTGATTTGTAAATGCTTATTACGGGGTTACGTAGCAGGTATGTTCCCGTTTTTAGTTTGCTTTGATAACACAAAAGTAGTAATGAGTGACTCAACTGCCTTATTGATTCGACCGGATTTATTCAATACCGTAAGAAACTAGTTAAAAGGTGGTGTACTGATCAGATAAAATGGAGCCCACAAGTGATCTCACAAGGTGTTCTCTCCCCATAGTGATGAAACCATTCTCTCTTTTTTTTTTTTCCTATGCAGAACCAAAGAACCTGTTTGAAAATGACAACTTCTTGGAGCGATCGACTCCAAAACGCAGCCGATATTCCAGCGAATATGGACGGTCTTGCAATGAAGAAATATCGGCGCGAGGCTTATCACAGGTGAGACTAAGTGAAACTAAGCAGAAGACGAGTCTCAAAGTCCGGTCGTACGCCGGGGTTTCATTGTATTCCCAGCTGAAGGGACAGGGAGTGCTAAGGGCCATTCTTTCAATCGCAAAAATCAATAAAAGTGCCAGATATGGATCTTAAAGGAAACACATAATTTTAAAAAAAATCTTCTAGTGTGTTTTTTTACTGTCGATAAATATTAATCGGAAAAGGACATATCTGGTTCCGAGTAGATCCGAAGAACCCCTTTTCCTTTGAACTGCTGTGTTCAGCCATATATATATATATATTTGCGGGGGGGGCTTTCACTAAGCTGTGAGTTTGCAGGTGAGAGTAAGTGTTCAGCTTACCGACCTTCCTATACACGGTAAAGCGCCAACCTGTGATGAGGTGAGCCGGCCCTGTATAATGCCCGGTTACTTCTGCAACGTGACATTTCAGAACTGTAACTAATTTAATTACACATTATACAGGGCCAGCAGAAGCTCTCTGGGGTTGGCACTTAAATAATATATAGTGGAGCCTGTTTATGGTGCTTGCATGAGTTATCTGTGTGTTGCAGAGTAAGTTGCTTTGTTATCTCTCCATTGTGTACATTGTATTCATTGTGTACATTGTGTACTGTAGGTAGGGTTTTCCTTTGTTGCATGAGACAAATGGTTGATTCTGTAAATGTCAGCATGTTAGTGCCCCCCCACCCCAAGAACTGTAGGATTAAATCCTGTCAGAACGAAGATATAAAACCTTTCCTTATAGAGAAAGAAACCGATCCAAGATTTATTTCACTCTTCTCTTGTTTTAGTCGTTGATTGCATCACAGCGATAACTGTTCCGTGTCTAGCTTTGTTATAGAGAAGCCTATGGCAGTCCCTTAATGTCAAGGTGTAGCTTTGTAACACGTCGGTAAAAGTTAAAGAAAAGAAAAAAATAATTGTCATAGGGGTTCCTTAATGAGGCACACCAACATCTTCATTATGCATTTGGAAGGGCCGACCCCTATGGATTTATCCTGGAATAAAGGCTGAGCTGTCCCTAGCTCCATCTGTGAAGCCTGGCTTGGTCCGTTTAGTCCAGATGCTTTCAACAGTCAATTTTTTTTGTCCCTTTACCGAAAATTCTTCATTTTGACGGCCGCCTGGCTCTCTGTCTTGCGTCTGTACAATACCAGCGTTTCTTCTTTGCAACGTCCTCAAAATAAGTAAATTGTTCTTCCACATGTTTAGTATAATTTAGATTCCGTTTGAGAAGCAGACATAAAGCTCTCTTCAGTAAATGCTGGGTTCTCAGGCATCGCATTTTAGTTTGTTTTTAGTTAGTGGATCGTACCAAGTTCCGTTTCTGTCAGAAAAGACACAGCGCCCCTCGCCTTTGCCAGCATTTATCGGTTTATCTGTATCAAGTGCGTTGATATCTACAGGGTGCCACCGGGTGCGATGCTGGCCGCGGCTATGAAGGGCATGCTCTCTAGTGTTGTGTGTATGGGTGGACCCTGTGTACTTACAGGGGTTAATTCACTCAATCCCCGACCTGCTTACTTTACATCTTCCCACTTTTCTTCAACGCTTCTTTTTTAACGCTTAAAGATGCTTATTGGACGAAATTTCCTCGTGTCACACAGCCTACATTCATTAGCTTTTGTTATTTTGTACTTTTTTTTTTTTTTTGGTTATGTTCACTGGTTTATGCAAACATCTCCTACAGCTCGGAGGAAAACAGTATAAAGGGTAAAGCCGTGTTACAACCTTTAATATTGAGCAGCTCTTCCCCGGGCTTCGATCTTTCTGCCAGTGAGTACGTTAGAAAATATGGGCCCTTTCTGGGAGTGTCCGACCTCTGTGTCACTATACGAGTATCCACAAAAACAGGTTACGGAACCGTGAGTAATGCCATTATATTAATATGAGGACGTCAAATAGGTCCACCCTTGCGTTGAGCTGTCTTGCCATAAAGCGTTGTTCTTCCAAGAGATATAAGAGAGTTCCTCGCTCTGGAACAAAGCGATTGTGAATTTGCACTAGCGTCGCCGATTGGATACAAGTGTCACCGAAGAGCGAGGCGCGAGCCAGCCTTGGGTAGCCTTCAACTATTTGGGTCCATTCCATCATGGATCAGCCTGAACCCTACGTGACGTACGTGGACAACAATGACCTTGAAGCATCACAGAGGTACTCTGTTGTATTTATATCTTGTGGGGGCCGTCGGCAGCTGGGACGCAATATATTTTTGGCTTGATGGCGTTTTGTTTGCCATGGCAAACGCGTGGATGTGCGGTACTTTCTGTTCCAGATCCTTTGCCATTCTATGATTCTACAGTCAGTTGAAACATTTCCTTAAAAATAGTGTTTTTTTATCATCATTCAGGTATTCCAGTGAGCTTTTATGTATTTTGGCCATTGAGTGTTTTTTTTATACAATAGGTTTCATCATGTTTTGTGTCGAATACGGTTATGGTTTTTTACTTGTAACGCCACAGACTATGATATATTTCCCTGGGCAAAACATGCAGGTTATTTACATATAGATGATCGGGGTGTTTCCGGGAAACATATGGTGTGTTTCATACTTTGGTTAATGATATACTTGTTCATGGCTCGTGCTGGAATAGTATTAATGACCTACCACGTAATGGAATCTCAGTCATGTGACCGTTAGAGTAATTACACCCCATTTTCCTGTTATTAGTTGGGAAGTGGAGTTAAAGCCAGAAATGTGACTTGCCAGTAATTATGAAATGCCGCCTAGAATAAATGATGGCTTACTCACCGGGGATGCCGCGCACTTTGCTCTCGCCACACGTAATATAATGAAACGATTCACCGCAAACTACAGTAATATGCGTTACAGTTAATGAATTGGGTAATGAAATGTTATATATATATAAATATATATATATATATATATATATATATATATAACAATTGATCTTTAAGAAACGATTATGTCACAGCTAGATATGTCCTAGATTTCCATAAAAAAAACAAAGTGACCCCAAACTTTTGAATGATAGTGTGTGTCCATATTAAGCTTATATATATATATCTTTTTTATCTTGGAAAGGTGTTTTTTAAGTTGCATTAATAAAAACTATAGTTTTGAGAGTTTATAACATTTTTGACGTGACGCTGATGCCTTTGGATTGTGTGTAACAATTGGGTCTTCAGCAGCACCCCCTTATAATTAAATATACTTAAATATAGAATATATGGTGGGTGAAGGACAGCCCTTCTGGGGTTATTGAATATAAATACCATCATCATTAGCCAGACTCTAATCGAGATGGATGGTGTTCAGTGCTGGCTAAACCTCTGAATCTCAGGGCTGGACCGATGATGACGAGGTGGGTCTGGCACTTTAAGGCCAGCAGCCACCTAACAGCTAGATACGCGCTGCCACACAATGTGCTTTTATGCTCGCGTAGCATGTGGCTACCAGCATGGACTGGTGAGGGTATAGTCGGATATACATCTCGCGGCCTCGTATGACCCTAGCAGCTGTGCTGGCCTCCAGGATCTCCAGGATGAACATTTTACTGTCCATGTGACGTAAATAAAAGCATCCCGGTTTGTGTCCATCAGCGGATTGTCCTTTACGGACACAGAATCGATGGTATACAATACATTGCACATGAAGTCAGTGATAAAAGAGACCACAATGCCCAGCACTGGGGGTCTCTGTCATCTGCTTCACATTCGGATATCCATAGGACGTAAAACATCTAAGCCTCTATTTTTAAGGACGTTATTATTTGCATAGATTATACGATGATGGAAATATAAATGGTTGAAGCGATGCAGGCTGGCGATGTATACGTGCCCGTTCAAGGTGCCGCTAATTTGTTCTCACTGGATATTCCAGAGTTGGACATTCGCTGTTAATTAAGCATTTGATACTTGGTGGAAATATCCTTCTTCAAGGACACAATATCCCAAGAGCCGGTCGCAATGCTAAAGTCCTACGCAGGCTGTAAATAAGGTCATCATAACCCGATCATCTCACATACACGTCATTTCTTTTCTTATCCTTTAGGGTCTTTGTGAACAGAAGTCTAGCCATGGAAAAGATCAAGTGCTTTGGATTCGATATGGATTATACACTCGCTGGTGAGTACGGAAAGAATCCCGGAATACAGAGAGAGGGCGCGCGGCTCGGGAGCCTATTTATACTTTTACATGCTAGCCCACTTTTCTTTGAATCTTTTTGTTCGGGTAAAGTTGAGCCGGAGGACAGTTTTAGTTAAAAAGCTACGGATCTGGGATTCGTTTCCAACCGACAGGCACGCCTTGGCACTGTTTGTTCCAAAAGTTTTCAGAGGAAACGTTGCCAATTCAGTATTATGCATTAGCTTGTTTAACCCCTTCATGACAAAGCCCGTACATGTACGGGCTCACAATACATTGTTTTTAAGGGGTTTAAGAACAACCCATTGTCCCTTAAGGGGTTAAAACCGAGCAGCTTTTGGAGCGGGGATAAGTATAACTGTGTGATGGAGTGTGGCTGATACTTTATGGCAATGCTAATGGAGTCCATTCCTCCATAGACTTTCATTAATCAGAGTGTCCGGCTCGGTGATTAAGACTGAGCCATTCAATTGTTTACCACATGCAGTATGAAGAGAAGTCGGGTGTTTGTCTAGTAGATCGGGTTAAGATAGCAGAGCGAGGACTCATACAAATGGCTACCATGCAGCTGCGTGACAACATTATATGGGCAAAAACTTAGAGGTTCCGGTCTTTCAGATGCCGTCGGTTACGTGGTACGTTTAGTTGGCAACTCGGATCCATAAGAGCAGCTCAGAGTGTCTACATTTAACATTCATCGAAAAGATAGGCTTTCTTAAGGTGGGGTAAATAAAACCCACGGATACGGCAGCAAATGATATGTTCTTGTTGTGCTGTATCACGCTTGTTAAAGGGTCACCGAGGGTGTTCTAACCCCCCCCCCAACCTGCATCTCACTTTAAGCCCCTGGAAGGTGTCTGTCCCAGTAATCCCGTATGAAGTTACTTCGGCCCACTTAAGCTCCTCTAAGTTCACGGTTCAGCGGCATTCATCACATTAGGGAGATGGTCTGCGGCTGAGTTGACAGCAGGGGGGGTATTGGATTGCCGCCGTTTGGAAACGGTAGACCGGCAGGGCTGAAAATGAGCTGCCCGTCATGTGCGTGTTTACTCGTAAACAAGACACATGGCCCCGTGACCCTGCGTGATCGGTAATCGTACACAAAATAAACACGGTTATCCTGACATTTCTGTGTTTCACGGATTCGGAACCAGGAAGCCTCCGCAGACGGGTGTTCCGCTTCAGGTAGTTTCCACTGTGTAGCAATAAGCAGTTGCTACATTACGTTACACAAGAGACGTCTTGCAATGCCGCCCCTGTTATTGGCACAGCAAGCGATGCGGTCATGTTTAGAAGCCACTTTAGTCTCAAGATTAGTTTCATTTCATCAGAACTGACTTTTTCCTCCCCGGAACTCTCATCTCCCGCGCTTAACCTTTACACTAAAGATTTGCTAAACAGTTCTGCCTAGAAGCAATCGCAAAATCACAGGTAGTCTTCAGAAATCCAAGCTTCCAGCAGCCAATCAGCGGCAAGAATAGCTGGATCGTGGAGGAGGAGGGCAGCTGCAGCAGCAGGGCAGCCTCTTCTGCTTTCCTTTTTATTTTTGAAGAATGCGTGAAGAACTCGCGGAGGGTTCCGGTTACTCGCAGAGTTCTTTAATGTAAATTCTTCTATGGCAGGGAGACAGGGACGCTAATCCGTTCCCCAAAATATCACGACCTTGTGCTCTGTAACCGGATCCCTTCAGGGCCGAACTACATGATTGCACGTTAAAAGTAAACAAAGTATATAATTATGACACGAGTACTTCCTCTGCATCACAGCGCTATTTATAAAACCACACGCTGACACAATACTGTATCGGTTATTAACCATTTGCGGGCCATGGTGCTCGTTTCGAGTGGCATTCCGTGGCAGGTTGGTTGTTTTGCAGAGGTTTAGCGTTTTGATTCGTAAGACTTGTTTTCTTCCTTTCTGTTCCCTTCCCCTCCGGTGTCAGACAGAGGACCTCGTGTACTCGCAGCCGCTGAACGGTCTGACATCCAAAAATAATAGAGTCCTGTGATTCTTGGCCACTTGCCGGATTTCAAAACCGTTTATTTGCACTCGCTGCGGGGAAGAGCATTAAGAAAATCTGAGATCTGTATGAGGAGGCAGTAATACATGCGTCGGGAGCGTCCTTCGCTGACATGTATTGGAGGCTGACATAGACCGGGGGGTTCCAGGTTCATGTACTGGGCTACCCCGGCACCTCCACTCCCTTCACCATTTCCCACTCATACTTAAGCAGCTTTATAAAAACATATTTTCAATAATATTTTAATCTGGTTTGAAGCTTATGATTCATCTACCAGCATATATACCCGCGATAACATGACGTGCCTGCCCATCCCCCTCTCTCCTATATGTCATATCCACACGTGTGTCCTCCTCTATCCCTGACCTGTCCTACACCTCATATCCACACGTGTGTCCTCCTGTATCCCTGACCTGTCCTACACGTCATATCCACACATGTGTCCCCCTATGTCCTCGACCTGTCCTACACCTCATATCCACACGTGTGTCCCTATGTCCTCGACCTGTCCTACACCTCATATCCATATGAATCTCCTCCTTCATGCTCCTTCTCTCTCCTACACTATAAATCCACACGTGTGTCCCCCCTATGCCCCTGGTCTCTCCCACTCCTCATATTCACATGGGTCTCCTACATGCCGGCGCCTCACCGCTGCCACCAATTCCATGGACTTCAGAGAGAGAGCGTGCGCTCCACTTTCCTGAGTGATGGCTCGGCTAGAAGCGATTCTTACTAAATTGTGAATATTAAATGACAGAAAATAGTATAACACAACCTCCAGTGTTTTTATGCTCGGCTGATTAATGCCGGGTGGATGGTAGGCAGCTCAGCAAGAAGGCCAGCAGATAGAAATCTTCTCCGTGAAACAAAGTCAGAATATCCCCCGCTATTTAAATAGTGAATCATTTTCATGTCTTTTAATTGCTTTTTTGATGTTTTCCAGTTTACAAATCTCCGGAGTATGAATCGCTTGGCTTTGACCTGACCGTCGAAAGGCTGGTGTCCATCGGGTACCCTCAGGAGCTGCTCAGTTTCGTCTACGATCCCACGTTCCCCACCAGGTGAGGAGGCGATTGCGTTCGTACGGCCGGGCTTCCCTTTATTGTGTTACTTATCGGTAATGTGTTGGCATGATTTAGGGCTCACAGACGGTTTAGTTCCGAAGCCCTAAATGTTTCTGCCGTTACAGCAGAGAAAGTGGCCACACAGGTATTTTTATGTTCGTGTTTGTGAATTTTCACGTTTTTTTCCCCCGAATAATTCTCGGCCTCTTTTTCATATCACGCTTCCATTTTCTCTAGGGGTCTTGTTTTTGACACTACCTACGGGAACCTCCTAAAAGTCGATGCCTACGGCAATATCCTCGTCTGTGCGCATGGATTTAACTTCATGAGAGGGTAAGTGAAAATATCCATATATTAAAAAAAACACCCCAAATCTCGTTTAATACTATATTTAGCTGGATTTTGCGATGATGTCATAGTAGAGCTTTGAGGGTTATTACTTATTTATAACCACGAAGTAGGCAATTTTAATAAACTGTGATATCTTCTTAAGAACGTTCTCTCATCTCAGCAGGGCGCACGGTTAATGAGTCCGTGTGATTATAATGTTCTAGGAGAGATCTCTTAATCAAATGATTAGCCGCTATTTTAGGAAACCACTTTTAGTCACGTGAATGACGGTTTCAAGAAGTATTCCTCCAAAAAATAAGCAGTTATTTGCAAAGTACAGTTCCCAAAGGCCGCCATGCCTAGAAAATTGCCTTTAAAGGTGCCGTCCCACCTACTCTGCTGAAATTAACATTTTTGTAACTAAACACAGCATCAGAAACATCGTTCCCAGTACAGCCGAATGCTCAATGATTGAAGGAAAGAGGATTATCATCTTAACATCACAGAGTCAATAGTGTTTTGTCCTGGTGGAACAGCACCTTTAAATCAGTTCATTAATGAAGGATTGAGCATTATCAGGTAGCCACAAAGAATAATTATTTTTGGATCTTATTTATTTTTTTAATTTCTTAGTCTTTGAGATGCTTTTGTCTGGGAGCTCAGGGTAGGCTACCCGGAGTTCTCCATCTTCTGTGGCAGGAGTAGGGCTAGTCACATGTTGGATTGGGCTACCCCAGGGGCAGCTCTTCACCCGGAGAGGGGGCAGCTCTTCACCCGGAGACTACTGGCTAAACCTGAAGACCTCCCAGGAAGGCACGCATGGCGCACGGATGACTTTGGGAGATGTATGGAGGATAATACGCAGAGTCAAAATCCGCTAAGGCCCCGACATCTGCGCTTTGTATTTTTTTTTCCTATTAACCAAACAGTTGGGCCCCTATTATTGAGCGTCAGGCACAGCAGCTCGTAGAGAGAGGCTCTTTGTTTGGGGACAATGGCCGTGACTATTTACCTTGTCGGCTGCATTGTCTCCTGGCTGCGTATGGTCATAGGTGACTTCATCTGGCAGCATCAGCATTGCATCATATGCTTTTACGAGGTATCTTCTTTGTCGCGTTCTCGTTAGTCAGCAGCGTACGATGTGCTGTAAGTCACATATATATTTATTTATTTAATGACTGCCTTTTCCTCCCTCCAGCCAAGTATAATCTGCTTTAACCGGTTCCTCTGTACTCCAGACAGGCCGCTCCGAGCACTTAGAATGACAAGAAACGGCTTATTAAGATTTCTATGGTTCACGTTTTGTTTTGCAACACATCGGAGACACACTGATTAATCGAGAATGTTTTCTTGGCTCCGTCTCCGTACATAATTATACCCGTAATCCTAAAGGAAGTTACACCTTGTTTCTGAATTCAGGGCATGTTTAACTGCTTCGGTGCCAAAGAAGTGCTTTACAACGTCTTCTACACCCCTTCTACCCCCTACTGCACTCAAAAAGTTCAATCCGTAGGGGTTTGACATAGTTATCGCTGGTCTTTGCAGTTTTTTGTCTTTGGGGGTCAGCATCACTGTGTTTAAATGTATATAACACCCAAAAGCAATAAATCAACCCTTCTTTATTCCGCAGGCCAGACATAAGAGAACAATACCCAAATAAATTCATCCAGCGAGACGACACAGACCGGTTCTACATCCTCAACACCCTGTTCAACCTACCAGGTACCGGCGTCTCGTTACTTATCTCAGAAAGCTGGCCCCAGGAGGCTCCTTACACACCGCCATAGTGCCGATCCATCTATTAACTATGCGTTATTACACTATATATACACCAACTAGCAGGTATTCGTTTAGATTTATTCCACCGAAACACTTCATTAGATACAACCCAGATGCCGCAAAATATATTCAGAAATTGCTAAATACTGGCCAATGGATTTCAAGTATCAAAGCCCAATAATACAATAAGGGCTAAAAAAATCCATCTATTTCTGAAAAATACCATATGATGCTAAGTAGCACAAGAAATCGTCCTTCACGGCGCTCATTAAATAAAATATTAGGGCTTAATTGCTAAATGTGGTATTTCCGACCATCATTATGATTATGATGACGGCACCTCCTGTGAAAAACAGAGAAAGATTCAAAATACTGTAATATCTGACATGATTTTAATTAGCTAATTAATCTTATGACCCCATCATGCTTGCTGTTACAGAGACCTACCTGCTGGCGTGTCTGGTAGATTTCTTCACAAACTGTGACCGATACACAAGGTAAAAAACAATATATATTTGTGAACTATATTTTATATATTTATATATACATTTTGTGGCAAAAATTCCAAGTGGCAAAAACCAGTTACACTTCATTTTTAGAAAAGTATGAACTCCCACCCACTACAGTTTCCTTTTAAAAGAATCTATTAGGCCAACAGTCCATCTGAAAAAGAGATCTCTGAGGTCCCGTAACATTTGTAACTTTACATGTTTTATATTTTTAGCCTATAGAAGATAGACTCCCTTTGAAATGAAGCAGAGAATCAAAAGCAATGTCTGTTTCACTCGTGGCCCATAATGCATGATCTGAGACGTCAGAGGATTTCTCCGCCGTGTATAAAAAGTGTGAGCATTTCAAGTTTCACATTATTTTTATCGTGTTCTGTGTTTTTCTGCAGCTGTGAAAAGGGATTTAAAGATGGCGACCTCTTTATGTCTTTTCGGAGCATGTTCCAGGATGTCCGAGATGCTGTTGACTGGGTCCACTACAAGGTGATGCCGGGTTTTATGTACATATTGTAATCTGACTGGGGGGTGATACTAGATCTTCTGTTCTCACAGGGTATTTTGACCGTGTAAGCCCCCGTTGCTCATGGCAGTTTGCCCACAAGGTGACCCCGGCTCTCCGGCTCTCATGTTGTGATCATCATCTGACCATAAAGTGGTGGTAGATCTGGTCTATACTCTGTAGGCGATGCTGACTCTCCTGTTCTCACAGGGATTTTGGGAGGGTGTGAGGCAGGTCCCTCGTTCTTCTCGGCAGTTTGAAGATGCCGGTTCTCTGACAAGCTGCTGAAATTTTGTATTTTCTGTTTTCAGGGATCACTGAAAGAAAAAACATTAGAGAACCTGCCGAAGTATGTTGTTAAAGATGTAAGTTCCTAAAGTTTTTTATTTTTTCCAAAGCATTTTAATTTTCATCATAATCACACATTATTGTAGTATAATAATAATAATAATATTATACTGCGCTGTGCGTTCTATGTAAAGGCTTCTTCAGCTCTGTTAAAACCCGTGTACAATGCACCGGTCTGCATTCTATCCAGCGGGTTAGTGTGCCGAGGGCTCTCGCTCAATTCTGATCTCAGCCGTTTGGGGAGGATGCGCTGGCGGGGGGGACATCTGGCAGCCGCTGCTCCGGTTTCACTGAACTTTTGCTTCACTCGCCCCTGAAAAAAATGGGCAGGATTTCCTCTTTAATATTTTATGTTTCCTCCTTTGTCTCGCTGTCAAGGAGCAAATTGCAGCAAAAGCTGCACTTTCCTCTAGAAACTGATAAAACACCAAATATATATAAATATATGTGAAAATATTTCTCTGCTGATGCTCCTTATACATTTTAAGATTGAACCTCGCCAGCAGCACACTGCCCTGGCGAGGAGCCATCAAAGGGCTGAGGAGCCATCAAAGGGCTGAGTGGCCCTGCGGTTCTTCAGCAGTAAAAATGCTATTTTTTTTGGACCAGAATACATCTTTTAACGCTGTTCAAACAAATACATTGATCTTTGAGTTATTGTGGATTATCAGGATGTCACTTTGCTAATCCGCGTATATTATTAGTCTCCCTTTTAACCGGCGGAATCTCTTGTTTCTACAGCATAAGCTGCCTCTGCTGTTGAGTCGAATGTGCGAAGTCGGGAAGGTTTTCCTCGTCACGAACAGCGACTATAAATACACCGATGTAAGTGCTCATCAAATATTCAAGCTGCTGAAAACGTTGCCTGGGTACAGAATATGCCCCGGGGAGAGCCATCTCCTGCATTCTAGATACAACGTAACGTCCTCACTCCAGAGACACCAAGTCTTCTTTTATCTATAGCGAGACTTTAAATCAGGGAGTAATTTCTATATGTCATCTTATATACTTTCATAGGGCCGACAATGTTGGAAATAACTCTCTATATAGTAAAGATTTAAGGATAATGGGAAAAAAGCATTTTTTTTTTATCTGGCCTCTATTTTTCTTTTTTCCTTTCAAATTCACATTGTCTTCTATATGCCTATTAAAGCATACATCGTCCATAAATCAACATATTAATACATTAATCTAATATTTGGCATAGAAATAAACATTTTCAATCAACTACAATTTCTGGGGTGATTAATTCATTTTTAGGGAATATGTTGGTTATGAAAATAATGTTAATTCTTTTTTTGTATTCTAACGTGGACATTTTTTTTTGTTATTCTAGAAAATTATGACGTACCTCTTTGACTTTGCACACGGACCAAAGGTAATGCATGATAATTAAACGCAGAATCAGCATTTCCAGATAATGGCAAACTTGCAGAATACGGAAACCAGTTCTCTTGGTTTCATAAATCATTGTTCTCTTGTGGGTCCGACTCACACAAACGCACAGATTCACCGCGTAATAATTAAACACAAGAGAAATAACACACTAGCCACAACGAACTGAATATACATTAAGGGTTAGTATATGAAGCTCGGGCAGTCAGCTATTCTTTGATATTCATTAAAGGGACTTCCAACCCCACCGCTGATAAGACCCCCTGCGTGCGTTGGGCGCACCCATTGATTGGAGCGTGAATGTTCTCCTGACAGTGATTGGCAGCAACGAACCAATCACTGCATGGATTTTTTTTTTGCGCATTTAAGCGCCAACTAAGTACATATTTTTGGCGAGGCTTTAAGGATCAGGAGGCTGTCCCTTTAAAGTAACGACGTTTCGTATCATCAGTGTGACCTAAATCCTCGCACGGCGACTGAGCTAACGTGATTAGAGATTTCTGTGCTGCGTCCAGCGCCCGTCGTGACCGCCTCGGAGTTTGCGTGTTAGATCATGTGAGGACATGTGCAAAATTCTTTAAGAGGATCACAGGGTTGGACAGAATAGGCGTTTTGTGTGTTTATTATTTTTCACTTTTATTATTCACTTTTTCTGTTACAGCCTGGCAGCACACACCGGCCTTGGCAGTCCTATTTTGATTTGATTTTAGTCGATGCTCGTAAACCACTATTTTTTGGAGAAGGAACAGTACTGCGACAAGTGGATACTGTAAGTACCCTTCTGGAAGCCCCCTTTCTGTTGTCTGTTACCCCATGTAATATGCGGCCTGTTACTCTTTACTGGCGTTAGCAGCATGAAGCAAGAGTCCTGAAAAAGGGGTGCGTATTATACATTAGTAAACATTGTGCAGTGTTAACCCTACCTGTCCCTGCTGCCATTGGCAGCTTCATGGTAACTTTGCCCTCCCAAAAAGTCACCATCAATTTTCTGCTCCTCTAAGAATAATAATGAAACAAATCCACAGTGGCACCGACCTGGGGCTCGAAGCTGCTTCCGAGCCGGTCGCTGTCTGAAACACTCTGCAGCAGGTCAAACTGCTGATGATTTATAACATCACCCCTTAGGTAAAAAAACCACACACATACATTATTAAAAATACATCTTTTATTATTATTATTTTTACATTTTATATACCATAACTGCTTACTGTCTGATCAGTGGCATTTTAGGTCGCTGATTATTGATCGAATTCACCGGTCAATATCAGTGGCCTAAACTCCTCACTTACCATCGATCTGCTTTTGGTTACAGATTTTTTTTAACAATTTTAACCCCATAGATTGTTATCTGATTAATGATTAAAGAATCTTAAGGTCACTGATCACTTATCAGTCTCGCCCATCATTATAACCCCAAACAAATAAATGGCTGTTTTCCTTCCCTTTGCTGCCCCCTGCTGGTGACCTGCTGAACGGCAGGCTGTAAGAATTACTGTTGTTTGATGATAGATTATATATCTATGGATATGTGTTCATGTTTCAGACTTACACTTTTTTATTCATAGTATGCATGATTTTTCTTGTCTCCACAGAATACGGGGAAACTGAAGATCGGGACGTACACCGGCCCCTTACAGCACGGAATTGTCTATTCTGGCGGTGGGTATATGCTAACCAAAGTCTTTTCTATAGATAGACTTGTCTAATATTCTTTGTGCTAAGACCCTGTGATTGATCTGATTCTGGAACGGAAATAATACGCATCCGTATTCTATTCTGTTAAACCTCCCTGTTTCCTTTTACTGACTTATAATATGTCTATCTTTATAGGTTCGTCGGACATTATGTGTGATCTGCTTGGAGCAAAAGGCAAAGACATCCTGTATATCGGCGATCACATCTTTGGAGACATTCTGAAGTCCAAGAAGCGTCAGGGATGGAGAACATTCTTGGTGATCCCGGAGCTAGCGCAAGAGCTTCACGTCTGGACTGACAAAAGCTGTAAGCGATTCTAGTCCGTAGCGTTGTTAGGAACTGAGTAGAAATGGCATCAATTAATGTACATACACTACTATAAGAGCGAGGCGGTAATGCTATGATTTAATTTTAAAAAAAGCAAATTTGATAAAGTTAATGCCTTTGTTGGCTAACTATAGGATAATAGATTGCAAGCTTTTGAGGCTATGGCTCTTCTTCAGGTGTATTATGCTGACGAAGAGACCGGGATAGTTCAGTTAGCCAATAAATGATTAATCTTTACCAGATTTGCTCTTTTTCTCTCTACAGGTAAAACGTTACAAAAGTATATCCTGTATTTCAGAATTATCTTCATTGCTATTTAAGATGTTAATAAATGTGACGCGTAACAAACGGAAAGGTTTTTATTCAGGTCACCCACAGCTATAGAAAACCTAGAGGGGCCATTTTTGGCCATCTCACTTTCTCCTTGAGCATAGCAATGTCTGGACCTGAGCTCAGGTTCTCTCTGGCTCTGCCAGATCTTATATGGTCCTCATGGAACCACTCAGAGACCAGAACCTTTACCTCCTAGAACACAGGTGACTAAATTGACTTAACCATCCACTTGTGGTCAAGCAGGGATATTAATAAGATTTGCTCGTTTAAAATACCTTGCTATACACAGCATGTGGAACACTCGCCAACATTATAAAGGCACCATGAAACCCTATGATAACCCAATTATATACCATAGGACAGTGGTGTCCAACCTGCGGCCCTCCAGCTGCTGCAGGTCTACATTTCCCATACTCCTCTGCCAGGCCCTTAGCTGAAAGAGCATTATGGGAGATGTAGTCCTGCAGCAGCTGGAGGGCCGCAGGTTGGACACCCCTCTCATAGGATATAATGTATACTTTTGCAGTCCGTGCATTCATCGTGTAATACGGTACGATTAGATACATACCTGCGACGCGCTAGAATATATAAATACTTATCACCTGTTTACAATGAGATTATAATAATGACCAGGGAGCAGCGGCAGGCGGACAGTCACTGTGGCAGGGTGAGGGTTAAAATATTTATATTGTACAGGACATGTTTTCATGTCACCCAGAAGAATTTTAACCCTACATAGGATTACAGCATCACATGTGCATGAGGTGCTTCATCAAGGGTCCACAACCTTTTTTGCTGAGTGCCAAAAGTAAGATTTATATTTTCTTCCTCCCCTTCCCCGATCCTGTTTGAGTGCTGCTTCAGATGAAATGTCTTTTTTTTGTTTTTTTTTACCCAATATATATTTCTGTATTATATGCACATACTGTCCATCTCTTACTATTTGTTTCACAACTTCTTTAGCTTTATTTTTTTTTTGCTGTTTTCTTGGTATTTCGTCTCCGTTACCAGCGGCGTCTCCCCGACACTGTTTTATGTGCATTCGCATTGTAAGGTCCTTTTAACCCTTTGAGTCTGGGAGGGGATTCAGACTCGGGGCTAAAAAGCGTAATATCACAAAAATAAAACTCCTCTGTGGCAGTAAAGAGGGCTCAGATCAGACTCTGCTTTGTGATTATTTTGGGCAGATTGTCCCCCTTTTTGTCATTTCTGAATCACTCCCATCATTCCATTTTCTGTGTCGTAGACTTTTTTTCTCTGTCGTCTGTTTTCTTCTGCAGTTTTTGCTCATCAGGTCTTTTTCTCTTCTCCTAAAAGCTGTTCTCTGCTCTCACCTTCACGCTATGTTTTCTTTCGTTGAATCTAGCCCTGTTCGAGGAGCTCCAGAGCCTGGATATCTTCCTGTCAGAACTCTACAAGTGAGTAACTAAAACCAGCGCTGATGTTAAAGGGGAATCGTAACGGCTTCAACAATTACTGAATTCATTCGTTAAAACGAATTGTCAATCAGCGCAGTTGTTTTGGAGAAAAATAAGTTTACCTTGTGGAAGCTGAAATCGATGGCAGCCTGTGGCAGAGCCAGCATTTTCTCCTCGCCCAGCCTTACAAAGGCTCCCTGAACAAACCAACAACAGTCAGGAACATAACAGGGGAGAGATAACGTTACTATGGAGGAATAAGCATGCAGACAGTTAAGATCAGGCGTGAATGTAGGTTGGGGGCGATATGACATCATATTCCAACACTTCGTCTCGACAAACAGCGCTCTCTAAGAGATGTCTCTGTTTACTGGCCCGTTGGACAGCAGCATGTCAGGGAACAGGGTGATCGGCCCCTGGTCCGTAGGCACTGTTACATGTGTTTATTTAGTGTATAGATGTATCCATCAGTATGAAGTAACCTGAAATTTTCAAACATTTATTAAAAAGATACACATTGACCAACCAATCAGAATGCCGGATGCTCCATGAGAACAGGTTTATGCAAGAGGTGTGCTTTAAAAGCACAAATAGTTAATATTATTATAATATTATAATATAATATTCAAATAATCAACATTATTGGATACAAAATGTGCTGAGTGTGATGTGCGTGAAATCCCGTACGTTGTAATTTATAAACGAGTTCTCTAATAACATCGGTCGAGATTTCAGCCGGTTCCGTGTATTATTACATACATGTCCTAGGCGGCAGTCTATTAAGTAATGGGGAGTCTGCAGACCCGTATCAGAGAGGTCCCAACAAAGAGACGGTTACCAGACAGTCACCCGACTCACAACTCATTTACCTGCAGTCTAAGCTTTTATAAGAAGAAATCTGAGCGATTTGGGGAAGTTAAAATATGTTTAACATATATATCTATATATATCTATATATATATATTCTCTACTGGAGTCCCGGTCGCACTAACTTGTGTTGTCTGTCACTTGTAGACATCTGGACAGTAGCAGCAACGAACGGCCTGATATAAGTTCTATCCAGAGGCGCATTAAGGTAGGAGCGACTTCATTTTCCAGGTCTGGGGCAGTTGGGTGCTATTAGTATCGTGCACGTATAAAGGATAGTTATAGCCAGTGATCCCGGCTTAGGGGTCGCCATATCGTATCCCGGCACCCCATTCCTTAAAGTCTCACAGCACCTTATTATTGGACCAGAGGCGTCTACTGCAGAGACCCAAAGACAGTAGAGAGGGGAAAAACTCACTTAGGGAACTTATTTTTTTCCGTGAGTACTCTGGAAGCTTATTTGGAAGGGAATTGGTACAAAGGATATTTCATTAATTTGTGTTCTTTGTTAATCTCCATGCAGAAAGTCACCCATGACATGGATATGTGCTATGGGATGATGGGAAGCCTCTTCCGCAGCGGGTCTCGCCAGACTCTGTTCGCCAGTCAGGTGATGCGTTACGCCGACCTCTATGCCGCTTCTTTCATAAACCTCCTGTATTACCCGTTCAGCTACCTGTTCAGAGCTGCGCATGTACTGGTGAGTCCTTCACAACAACAGCAATGTTACTTAGCGAGTCCCCACTGCAAAAACTAAATTAAAAGCTGTTTGTTCAGACGAGATACTGAACAAGTTTCATTTCTGGCGTTACATATACATGTTTTATGTCACTTAGACCCGTGTGTACAACGTGTAGAGATAATCTTCAATGGCAGCATATATGGATATATAGGTTTCGGTAATACAGCCACCCCGCCAGATCCATGGGTTGGATGGGATGGGTTGGGTTGGATGGGATGGGTTGGGTTGGATGGGATGGGTTGGATTGAATGGGGTGGGTTGGATTGGGTTGGGTTGAATGGGATGGGTTGGGTTGAATGGGATGGGATGGGTTGGGTTGGATAGGATTGGGTTGGGTTGGATAGGATTGGGTTGGGTTGGATAGGATTGGGTTGGATAGGATTGGGTTGGGTTGAATGGGATGGGTTGGGTTGAATGGGTGGGCGAAGGACATATCTTTAGGGATTTAACTAAAATCTCAAGAGCTACCTCTTAAGACGGGCCTCACTTTTTCCAGTAGTTTGTATATTTTTGGTGGAATATGGGAATGTTTTCAATCTAGTTATGTGTCGTGTGTTCTAACACCCAGTGTACCGACTTATGCAGTCTGTTATGCTAAAGGCTAAGTGCTCTTTCCTTTCCTCCAGATGCCTCATGAATCCACCGTGGAGCACATCCACGTAGACATTAACGAAACCGAATCGCCGATGGCCACTCGCAACCGCAGCTCCCTCGATTTCAAGGATTCCGATTTCAAACAACGACACCACCTGACTCGCTCGATCAGCGAGATCAAACCACCCAACCTTTTCCCTCAGGCCCCGCAAGAAATTACACATTGCCACGACGAAGACGATGACGAGGAAGAAGAGGAAGAAGAGGAGGAGGAAGAATAAAATGGTTAAAAAGAAAATATTCTTGATTACTGCAGTGTGGAAACAGCAAATAAAAATCACTGCAAAGTTCCACTAGGAAGATATCCATCGTTTTAATGGACACAGAAGAATACTTTCTCTCCTTTTGTTTTATTGTTGATTCCCGTCCAACAGTTCTAAATGCAAAGTATATTTTTACGGGGGGTGTACTCCTTTTACCAAGTACACGTCTCCTTTGCGAAGACAGAGCACAGTATTTTCTTATCGTTGGGTTCTTGAGTGTCGACTCTTAACTCTTTTGAGCACCGCAGACACGGGTGCAAGAGCAACTGATTGAGCAGCCCTCTGGCACTCGGAGAGTTAACGGCACCCCAGAATTGTGTTTTCAGAGGGTATCCTCCTAGTACTCTCAGGCAGCATGTATCTAGTCTGTAGATATGACGTCGTTAATACTGGCAACGGACGCGTTTAACGAGCAGCGTTTATAGCAAAGGTTAAACTGTTGTTGTTTTTGTGTTTTTATTATTACTTTAAACAAGCTGTGATTTTTGTGTAAAGAGTATCTAAGTCCACGAGAAAAACCAAATCCAGTTGTGGAGTATATTATATTATAGCTTTGGAAAAGATTAAATCTTTGGACCCCGTACGTGAACGCCCCGCTGAATGGTTATATATCTCGTACGCTCTTCCTGCTGCTCTGAGATTCCTGCATTTCAGCCAAAAATATTAGAGTGCGCTCCCCGTCTCGCAGAGAGTGCATCGAAGGAGAGACATTCTTGGGCTGAGTGCCGGCGGTTATATCGGATTCCCTTTTTCATTTTATGATAGGAGACAAGTTTTGACATCAGCCAACATCTTAAGGAACTTTATACGCTATCTCGTAACCCTCACATTTATTCCATTCGTCGACGGGTCCTTTAACGTTCCGCAAACAAAGTTAGAATCCAGCTGCATTCGTTGGGCTGATGGACCGGTAACTACTCCTACACGCGAGGAATCACATTCAACAAAGTCCGGCATCAATTTTACTATTTCCGCTTTTAGGGTTTGTTGTGAAAATTCCCATTTCTAGTTGCAAATAACTTTTTTTTCCTTCTATGAATGAAGGGATCCCACTAAAATACGGCGCCATTATGATCCGTCTTGCTTTCGCACCGCGCTTTTGTTCACAGTGATCGTTCTAAAGACAAACGGCCCCAAGTAGTAACAGAACAGAGGAGGTGACACTAACGGTCAGAACGATTAATAACGGGCGAGATCTGTGCGTTCAGCGCTAGGTTTACACACCTCCCGTGTTACATTCTGTATAACGCTTCTTAGTTGCTATCGTATTATTTTTTTTATTTTCTCTATAAAGCAATCTTTTCTTGTGTGTGCGGATTCTGACTGCGTAGTAAGCTCTGCATTTATTCCGGGTCCATCTTACTAACTGTTGGGGCAGCAGAAAGATTTTGTAGTAAAAAAAAAAACCATTTGCCCCGATGCATTATATATTTCCAAACGTGACCAATATTTCCTCGCTGTTTTGTGTGTGAGAGCCTGCTCTATTACTTCACATTTTAGGCAACCACCAGTGCTGGGCATCTGCTTTCGCCTTCCCCTTCTTCCTGATTTTAAACGGTTTTGGGTGTCATGGAGGATGAAAGCCCCCTGGTTTGGACAATAAGCTGGACGTCGGGCGCTACTCGTGTATTAAGGCCCGAAATAGACAAAGGCGGCTCGACCTAATCCCAATACACTCCGATACACAGCAGTTTAGCGGAGAAGTTGGTGGAATTCATGGTGGCTCCGGTCCGACATCAGACCGGGTATTCTCCTGCCTTTACTCGCTTTTAGTGTTTTATTCAGTAAGTTGATTGATCTTGAATCTTTATTTAGTTTGCCGCATATATATATCTATCTTTTAGACATACTGTGATTTTTGTATCTAAAATAAAAAATCGAAGGCTGCCGCTGTTGTTGAACTGCAAGGCCCATCATCCACAGCCAGACAGGAGCCAAAGATTGCGTGGATTTATTTTAAGGGATTCTCCCCCATGGGATTTCTTCTCTCCATTGATGTAAGCAACTATCCTGAGCCTGGATGATATGGGGTGCGCGATATTTTATTATAATGGGAGCTGCGGACAGACTGTAGAGATTTGAATTTATAGGGAAATTATTTCCTTCACGAGAAAATAATAATATGGAGCCCCCCACCCCCACCCCCACCCCCCCCCGTGCACAATCTGTTTCTCCTCGCTCTGCTTCTTTAGTCATTCTTGGCCACCAAGGAGCGGCCAGCGAAGTCAGCACCGAGCGCTGGAAACAATGCAATATCACATAGACCTCTGTATAAATGTATTGAAAGGATAACACGATCCCTTTATATCTGTCAATATAAAGTCCGCGGCATCCTGGAGTCAGAAATAAAGCGTCCGAAACGCATCCGCCGCTGGGCGCAGTTGGTTATTCATTTTCTTGTAGGGGAAAAACCGCCTGCTTCCGATGTGATTTTCATTTACAGTTTGATATCCTGTTTGCAATTTGTTCCCATTCTTTATTGGTTATTTAATCACATTTTACTGTATCACACCCAATAAACTTTGGAGATATAATGTAGTTTTCTATTTCTTTTCTCTCAAGATCAAAATTTTTTTTTTGTTTATCTAACTGTAACTGTCGTGGCGTTAACTCTGCGAAGGAAGTTAATATTATTATGTACTGTTTTATATAGCGCCATCCAATTGCGGTTAACTCAAACGCCTGGGTTAGATACTCGATACCAGAGAAAAACTAGACATATTCACTTAGGCCAAGTATTCGGACGGAAGAGCGGATCAGGTTCCAAATTGTGCATTTGGGTTGGGAGGATCTGGTTCAACTTCCCTCCGCCCTTCTGCGATGGAATTGAGGGGGCATACATTTGACCCATTGATGCCCGATGTCTCCTTGGGTAACACAACACATGCTTAAAGCACATTGAGGTGTTGGTTGAATTGTGTAAAATTGTGTAAAACAAATGTTCAGCATGCGCCTGCCATCGCTGTGTTACAGAAACCCTCGCTGTTCCCCAGTTTGTAGTTTAATTCTCTGGCCACTAGGGGTCAGTGTAACACAGCAGAAAAATGGCCATAGCCATGCTAGCCCAAGTAGAAATCAGTCTTTGACCGAAGTCGGTATCTTTTATTGGGCCAACATAGAAAAATATGTAAAGTTACTTAAGCTAGGGGATTTAAACATGCGCGGGATCAGCATATGGATCCTGGATCTAAGGCAAGACCAACGACTGATTAAGGTCTGGGATTGGGGCCGAACGGGACTGATCTGCTGGCAAATTCTACGTTTCTGTTTGTATACAAATACATGCAGGACAGGAGCATTTTAGCTTTTACTGCTATATATGACCATGTGTAGAAATAAAATTGACCTTCTCCCTAGAAGATCAAGCCCACCCAAGGCTCCATTCTGGGTGGGAAAGAAGGGGCTGCATATCCCCTAAAGGAAAAGATGGGGGACCCGGTAAATAGTGTGGCTTTGGAGCACCTGCACGCCTATTTTTCATCGACATCCTAAAAGGACTTGGGGACCCTTCTGAGCCAATTGCTCTATTTAACGGCTTATTAATCTCAAACGCAACAAAATCCACCAATGCCTATAAATTATACTTTCCAGAGACATACATATATAAAGATCTGTACATTAAGGGTGCTGTTCCACCTAGAGGAAACATTAGCGTTATGCTGTATGTTAACAGTGTCACGCACATAGAACTTAGCTGGTTGCGCTTGCAGGAATGGTTTGGCCATTCTGCAATACTTGGAATGGTTTCTAATTCTGTGTTTTGTTAGAAAAGTGATAAATTGAGCAGAGTAGGCGGAATGATGTATAACATGTCATACAGAGCAGGTCTTCGGATAAGGAAAACGGACACGGCCATATCAGACCAAACGAAGATGGAGTTTTTAATGGAGGGTGACATCTTTGATGCCGAGAAACAAGGACTTAAGGTCTTCTGCTCAGATGAAGAAGGTACGTCCCAAAACACCATATTTGTTTTCTGTAATGGTCCAATAAAAAGCTATTCCTTTTGACTAAAGACCCAATTTAGGTGCTCATATTAATTAGAATTATGGGGTTAATTAGAATTTTTGGGTTATTTGATTAAAACCCAAGGATTTGCCCATTCTAAGAAACATTTAAAGCAGCCTTTTATCTGCGCCATAAAGCATGGGCTTTCTCTTGCCCTACAGGTCATATTTTCTTATGTTTATATCTCATTTATAAACACGTTCTACATCATGAAATCCCATGTAAAAATATTTTTCTGCATTCCAGATCAAAGCACACTTTAGATGTTGGCCAATCTGTGGTGGGTAGAGCTGGATCATGTGAATGGACCTTCTCCTGGTCACAGACGGCTTTGAGCAGTTATTGTAGCCACAGCCACAAGGAGGGCTAGGATTCATCCTCTGGAAGAAGTGTTGTTTTTGTTTGTTTGCTTTTGTTTTTTTAAGTCTTTGCTAAGGTAATAATTTTGGTGGCAAAATCCGCAGTGCCTGGCTTACTGTATCCACCAGAAACCGATTATTTCGGATGCACGTTCACCAAGATATCACGCTCAGAAGTAATTCCCAGGGACCCAACGGCAGCGTCTTTTGGCAGGGATCTGCTTCTCTTCTCCAATCGGCATATGAACCGTTTAATATCCATTACTGCTGTAAAGAACTATGTTTTATCTAATTAGGAGATGGAATGATCTTTTCTCCAATAACATATATTATTAGAAATGCATCCTTCCCTGGGAATGAACCGATAAGCCACATTTTATGAGAAACTTTTTAACATGGAGCCCATTGTATATACATTCCTGTCTATGTCTGCAGTTTCCCACCCAACAGGTTTGGGATAAATACTTTCCATAAGTCATAATGTAGATAGGATTTCTATATTCCTATTTCCACGGTGGGTATTTTTAAACATTTTTAAAGCTATTTATATAGTTCTACAAACTTGTTTTCTTTTCCGGAGCTAAAAAAAGGAATATCCCATTAATGCAGAGTAACAAAGTAACAAATCACCGGGCTTCTGTCTGACATATTTATGTACTTTTCCCATTTCTTTCCCTTGGTGATGGTCGTAAAACGTATGGATCAAATATATCACAGAGGTCAGTGGGGATCGCCCTGGACACAAACGTTTCTCAGATGCAAAGTCTTCTCTGATCCTATCTGCACATTCTAGAATCCAGAGATGAAAGGGCCAGCGAGTTCTCTTCAAAAAGCTTCTGTTTGGGTCACCTCTCCTCCTAATGTTTTTGCGCCTTCATTCCCACCAAGGAACATAGTATGGGTTTAATCGCTCTGCTAAGAAAGCATTGATATTGTTCAAATACCTTTCTGTACGTTGAGTTCCTGAGGGTCTGAAGTTCTAGCTCACTTGTGCCTTCACAATTTCTCCTTCCCTCTGCTATTCTGCACACATTAGCAACATTTTGAGTCCCTCGGATGTAGACCATAGGTTGTTAATATAAAAACTGCCCAAGAGTCAGCTACTACTACGATTGCAACAAATATGTGAAAGGAGTCTGGACGGAACCTGCTTCTTCTGTCATTTACCCAGTCTAGAAATATGATTTTCCTTAATTACCCCCCTGGACCAAGGTGGGACACAAGGGATTAAATCTGTAGATGTAAATATCCCAACAAAAGCAAAGATCTGTGTCCACTTGTACTGCGACCACAGAGAGCGCACATGGGACTGACTGAGGGATCTATTTCTGGAGGTCACTGCATTAGACCTGACCAAGAGAAATGTCCTCAGTCCTGCCATGCCAAAGGGGGTCCTCCACCTCGTGCGCTCCTCCTTTCCATGCAGAACACTTGCTATGGAGGTCTGCACTTCTAGAATAAATGGTTGAGATGACCTCTGACCTCCCAAAGAGGCCCACAAAGATCTGCAACACATTGGGGGGGGCAGTTGGCCAATAGGGGGATTGGTCCCTAAAGCAGCCTAGGGGACATGCTCTCTCGCCCCCCAATCTACTACCCGAGAGTTGGCCACTATATCCTCCATCCGGACTTTCAACCCTGGTTCAGTTTCCCTCGAAATAAATAAATAATCCCCTAACATATTCTTTGTATGATTATTATGACGTATAATGATTAAAAAAACAAAACTTATTATATTATTGAATAAAAAAGAAAAAAAAGGACATTAACACCAAGATAGATAGCAATCATTGTTTATCTAAAAATAGCAAAAAAAAATATATAAATTAAAATCACAACATATACAATTTATACAAAATAAATAGAATATATTGCAAATCTACAACATCATTCCAATAATTCTAAACGTAATATGCAGAACAATCAGCAATGAAAAGTTTACACTTCGATTGGAATTGTTTTTTTTTTTTGTTTTTTTTTTTTTGTTTGTGCTTCGATAAAACGTATTTACAACACATTTTTAGATATGGTTTTTCAGAAATCTGCCGGAGCAGAGAGCGAGTAATGTACAATATACTACAGTTTATAGAGCGTGCCTAATACAATATGCAAATCGCCGCTTCGGACCGAGGCACAATCCGCCGCTGTCATTCCCGTTACGAGCGCAATAATAATAAGAAGGTGAGCAGAACAGCCGTTTGTTTCGCAAGACATTTCTCATGCGCTAAAATATAGATTCTTTTAAAAAAAAAAAAAATATAAGGATATTAGAAATTTCCGAACACAATTTATCTCCTGTTAATTGTGAATTGGTAAGAAATGAAAGATCACCTGGATTATCGCACTCTGTGATTAGGGTATTAGACGGGGTAACAGGCAGGCGATGGAATGGATACGTTGCATAGATAGTGTGATAAAGACGTACTTATATTGCAATATTTTTAGTATTTTTTTTTTATTAAGTGACAGCACAAACCATCGCCATAGATATAACCTACTATTACACTTAAAACAGTATATTGAAAGTTGAGAGGGGGCAATGCTGCCGGTGAGTCTGTCGAAGCCCATGTTAGTTTAGAAGGGCCACCAAAACAAACCATGATCAGTGTTTAGTATTTAAGGGCAATAGAGAGGGGGAGCTTTAAGGTTTTTAATCTTTAACTATAAAGAAACCATTGTCACACACGTAGTCCCCCTAACCACAGACTCACAAGGTTTTTTAATCTAACTATAAAGAAGCCATTGTCACACACGTAGTCCCCCTGACCACGGACTTTTTAGGACAGCGTGTGGGGCTTTTGCTCAGCGATATTAACTGTAGGATAAACAGACGAGAATTCCTGCGACGCAGCAAGAGGAAGGTTGTGAAAGGACCGAATAACAAGCTGATCTAAACTTTTTATTTATTAGTTATTGTACTTTTTTTTGTTGTGGTGTAAAAAAAATATTTGCTTCATTAAGCACATCGTATTATTATTGCCACTCCGGGCGCTGTGTAATTCTAAAGGAAAATCAATAATCGCTTTTATTTTTATTACACTAATCTCTCCGCCAAGAGGCGGAGCGCTGGGATATGATGTCATAAGACATAGCGCCCAAGATAAAGACATCTCTAATATGATGCACCATTTTTTATGTCCTGTTTCCTCTATAAAATATTTTTTTTTAACATTTTTGTTGCAGATGCTACTTAATAACTTAAGAATTTCTGCAAACCTAATAATGACTTAATAATAAGTCCCAAGACCAGTTCCAGGAGAGGGTCTAATAACCAAACTTATTACTTGTTTGAGGAAGATTGCAGTATAATAAACCATATTAAGTCACCATGTGATCCGCCGGGCACATATTTTCCAACATTATCGACAAGATCCATATCAACCTACCTCAAGGCAACAACTATAATATATAGTTTTTTTAAAGTTATAAAGTTCAATCGCTACTGAAATCTGATATCTATTGCGCGTTTGGCCAAACACAGTAGGTTGTTAAAGAATAATTCCTTGCAATATAACCCTCAGCTCAGTAAGTACAGAATTATATTCAAATGGGAGATTTTCTCGCAAGGTAGTCAAGTCTGATCAGCACCAGATCCCCCCCCATCTCTAGAAGGAAACCCCACTCAGCACTCAACTCAACAGTTATCCCTTAAAAGAGTTTCCACCTAACTCAGGAGTCACAGCGTATTCTACAAGCAGCCTTTTAATTATCAACAACCACCAAGAGATGTTCCAAAACAAGATGGCCGCCTCTACATGAGTGATCTTTCTAGTACAGTACTCATAAAATATGATATGTATGAAAACATTGAAACCGTACCATCTAACAATTACAATTGTTTGGTCAATTCAATGTATTATCTGTAAGGAAATATATTTTTTTATGAAAAGTACAAAAATATAAGATACCAAAATCTTACCTAAAACCAGGAGAAAAAAATAAGCACCAAATGGGACTGGCAGAGCCCAAAGTGATATTAGGGTATCTACCATATGATTGGTGTTAAAAACACAACTGCCATAAACCCTATAAACCATAAACAGGCTATTCGATCACTCTACTCTCCCAGTAACCTCTAGAAAATTGGCTTTTTTAATACATTTCTTTAAAAAATATTTAGAATTTTAAAAAAAAAAATCTAAAAAACCCACTGGGACGCTAATGGAAAATAACATTAAAAAAATAAACTTTCATCATAAAGAATGAAATAAAAATGTAACTATTAAAATTAAACTCCTTCATAATTCAATATAACATTACAATGTTCCATTCAGAAGCAAAAATAGACCATTTTATAATACATTTAGGTTTCTGCTACAATAAAACACAGCTTTCCATTATTAAAACTGCCTTAGAGTATATACAAGGTAATGGAATAAGACAACAGAGCTCCGAGTAATAAGGGATTGGGTTCGTCGACGACATTTCTTTTTAAAATAGAGTGTATAAAGTGAACATAACAGAAGAAGGTCCTCAACAAATGAATGAAATGAATGAAGTCACGATGAATGTGTGATCTACAGATTATTACAAGTCATTAGCCACCATTATTTACAGGAATGCTACCATAAAATGCGTGGGAAACACCAGGGGTCCACAGAACAGCGATTTCTTCGTGACCCCCTATGTCCACAACCAGGAGGAACTGAAATGAAGGAGCGTTTTTCAGTTTGAAATGAACGCGGAGTTGTAGGAGCCAATCACAGCTGAACATCACAAATGAAACATTAGCTTCCTCCATATCTTGTTACGTCATCAATATACCCTGAGAGAGGACCGGCATAGCCATCTGGCACACCTGGCAAATGCCCAGTAGGATGCTGGCTATCGTCTGGCTAGACCTGGCCGCACATTACATGAGCATTAAGATGCATGTATCCATCCATGGGCCCCGCCCACGTCATCAGGCAGCTGCTGGCCTTAAAGTGCCAGAGCCACATGGTGATCGCCGGTCTGGCCCTGAAGACTGAGTACCTTATAAGACAATGCAAAACAGAACCATTTGGCATCTTGAAATTACCGTTTACGCAGCCAGCAAAGACATTTTGCCCACATTTTCAATCCAAGAAAAGCTTGAGGGTCACAGTCTCTCCAAGTATTAGCTACAGAAATTAATATCGATAGTGTAGGTTATTTAATAACATTTTGAACACATCTAGAGCTTTCTATTATACATTTCACATCTACTCCAATCTGTGTGTTAAGCCCTATATCATATAGTGTAAGAGCTGCGTAAATTGTTGGCGCTATATAAATAAAAGATAATAATAATAAATAGTATTGCTTGTATAGAAAAAGAAAGCAAAACCATCACCTTATAGCACCATAAATGACAGAAAAAAAAACAATGTTTTATTGTGATGTCATACAAATGTTTTCCGTACAATATTCTGATCTGTTTAGAGAAAAAAAATGAAATTGCTGACTTTATTACCCAATATTCTATTTCCAATCTGAAGCTAAATGTTTTCTTTAGGTTTGTCCATCTAGGTAGACCTGACAAGTTCTCCATCATCCCAGATTCCTGTAAAATCCATACATGTTGGATTGTTTGTTATGATGTCACTTTTACAAAGAGAACCTTATGACAATTAACCTCTGCGTTTTGGGTGTACCTTGCTTTAAAACAGTATTATAAGGAGAACCCATGAAAGCGTCTCCATGACATACAAATATTGTCTTTTGGAACAATACGGGCTGAGGTGGTCTGTGTTCTGGGTCTGAAGAAGGTCATTTCCGCATTCGGAAACTCTGGACTAACCCAATAATGAATTTGTTCGTGGTACAGATTGCGCACCTTAACATGACTAGAGATTCATTAAAATTCACAGGCAGAATACACCTGCTTGAACACAGGTTGCGTACCATTTCTGAACATATAGTGAAGTCTCACAAAGTAAAGGTTTGGGGGTAAAATCCTTGTAAATGGTTAAAAAAATATATCTGTATTTTGGTAAAAAATGAAGTTTCTTAAAGAGATGTGTTTTAGCCACAAATTACCACATTATGGTGTTTATATATATATATACATTTTTTTTTAAACCGGGAAAGGTAATTTGCTATAAAGTGATATAATGTGATTTGTTATCTCTGGCAAAGCAATTACCGGTAACTCAAAATGGAGTTATTTAAATGTCTGGGTTTTACCAATTTTATCTCAATTATATCACTATTTAGCCTCTTTCCGATGCCCTCGAAAAGTTAATATTATATTAACACAATATAAATAATATTAATGGATCAGATCTGTTTTAGGAAAACCTCTACCAGTGACTGATTTCATGGAATAATATATATAGGGATATAATATATAGGGATATAATATACAGGGATATAATGTATAGGGATTTCCCTCTACTGATCACCATTAATATTTTGGTTTGGCACAAAGGGCTGACACGGAGACGCTAAGCGCTGAGTATGGATGGAAGCTTTGAGACGCGGATATTATGGTTCATTTAGCGGTGGACTAGAGGACCTTTTCCTTCATAGACGCATAGATGGCTTTAATGAAGAACTACATTCACTCAGCCCCATATACAAAGCAAATTGTCACCAAATCCAGACACAATGGGGGCAAATATCCAACCAATATTTCAACCAGTATAAATATCTTTCTCGCAAACATGCCGTTCAACGCAGATGTAGAAGCCTGAGACAGAAGCTCTCATTGACTGAGATCCTTCTCATAGTTTGTGACACGCGGGAGCCGTAGAAGACGCGCATAAAACCAGACTTAACGCAGCGGCACCAAAGCAGACTGCATAGACAACCATCTTTGGGGGGCTGGGGGGCAGCTGGCTATCCCCAACCAGATCCACCTGCACCCCGACACATCAATGCATCTTAAGTAGAGTGTCAGCTGTTTAACTCAAGAAAAAGAACCCAGCTCTGTTGATATTGGCGTTTCTAATCCCGCCAACCCCATCTCTGCTGCCCCTCCTGGCCGGGGGGAGAACTACAGGAATGATATTTGCACCACGGCTGGCTGGCTGGCTGGCTGGCTGAAGACCAGGGCATGGCAGGAGACAGGGCTCCGGGGTTTGCCATTCTCTCTGTGTTTGGGGAAAAGAACAAGTTATTCGCCATTAGACATTAAACATTTCGATATTAGGCAGCCTGGCAAGGAAAACGATTAAGGACATTTGTGTTAAGAAAACAGCAATCTAATCACACACGGGTTCACACAGCAGCATTTATTGCCATCGTCATGGAAGGTAATGGCAGCTGAGAACAAATTATAATGGAAGTAACAAAAATAAGATCTTCTTCATATATCGGAGTACTTGTTTTTTGGGGGGCCACCGGCTACGTTTTTTAACTGTTTACCATGAAATTTGGTGTTGCAGGAATTAGTCACAGTGATGGGGTAAAAAAAAAAGACGTTTGTGGTTCTTTTTTTTTTTTTTTTTTACTTAACCCCTTGAGTGCCGGAGATGGGGGCAAACCATTTTTTTTTGCATTGATTTTTGCAATTTCAATAACATTTTCACATCTAAAAATAAAAAATAATGAAATAATACATACTGGTATTATTTCTGCTGAAAAGATTAATTATATATATATATATATATATATATATATATATATATATATATATATAACTTTCAGCCTGGATGGGATGAAGCACAGCACAGTGGTTTGGTTCATAGTCACTAAATTCTCAGAATGTGCCTTTTTGACATGTTAAGAGGAGCAGAATAGTGCAATTTCGTTCGATGATGGCGTCGCAGTCACGGCAGAAACACCGATTGGATCTCCATTCAGTTCAGATAGAAAAACTTGCAAATTAAATTCTTCAATGGCAAGCATCACACAATATCAACATAGGCAAGAATATAAGGCACTGGAAGCTAGCTGGTGGGGTTCACATAGCGTGTCTATAGGGGAGGTGGAAATGTGGGTCCGCCATTTTCAACAAGAGTTTTACTATAGACTAAGAGTTTATTCACTAAACTGGATCTTTGCTGGTGAATTAAACATTTGATGTCCCCAACTTCACTATGCATTATGAAGGGCCGGCCACAGCGAGCTTCACCCCCAAGGGCCGGCAGGGGTCTTCACCTTGTTGACCAGCAGCCGCTCAGCCCTTCTTGCAGGAGATACTCACTGGGGTTGGCCCCATAATGTGTAACGAGGCCAGGGAATTAAAATGTTCAACACCCCTGTAAACTCCCTACTTAGTGAATAGACCCCTCCGTCACTAGACTTTTACAAAGGGAAACACTTTTTGGGAAGAAACGGCAAACTTAAAAATGAAATCTTTGGGTCAGCTTGTTAAGGTGAAATGCATTTCAATTTGTTTGAAATTCAAAGTTCCCGTTGGACCGCGGAGTGATAAAATACAACTTTAAGGACTCGAACTGAAACCGGTTGTTAATGTTAACATCCCTGGGGCACTAACTTGGTGGGAAACCGAAACGCTGGACTTGACCAATTGGCCAAAATCTTTCTAAATCTCTAAATTTGAGCTGCTTAAAGTCTGGCGGCATCGTTTTTAACACAAAAAAGCAGCACGTGTTCAACAAATACAAGGTGGCAGAGAATACAAGGAGTGCGCTGACTACTGCCCTTGGGGGGCAGATATTATAAACACTGACATGTCCATCGTGGACCATCTTTATCCCAAGCAGGGCGCTTTAGACCATGCATCCGGCACCTCAGTTTATAGAATCCGTTCTCTTAAATATCAAAATTTGGGCTAAGATATCATAATAATGGGGTATAACAAATAATATCAACTTTCGTGTCTCTGAATATCCTGTTAAAGGCGACACGTGCTCGAAGACGGTGGAAGATGATGTTCTCCTGTAGGTAAAGGCTCCTCGTTTTTTTGGTCTAACTCACCGATCCCTATTACGTGTTATTATCCGTCTCCGTACAAGTCTATCTCCTGCTCGGGTTCGGAGCTCTTGGTTCCTGCCGCCGCTGGCCTAGGAATCTTTGGTCTCAGGGTGGTGGGGTGGCTCGCTCGTACTCGTGACGTTTATCACAATTAGGAATCCGGGAGTGAAGCTTCAGAATGTAGTGAGGATTGTCCTGAACTCCGACGCGTCGGGTTAAACCTCAGATGGGCCCTTCACTGTGCATACTGTGATTGGACTTGTTGTGCGTCACGCAGTTCTGTTCATTTAGAAGGTTCGCCGTCTCGTCCGCTAAACCGTCGTGAAGCTCGGTGAGAGTCATTTCAATTTTAGTGTTTTCACTGTCTGAGGATTGGGGCGTTTTGTCCATTCGGGAAGCCATTAGGGCGTTTTGGTACTGCTGCCTTGTGATCTATTTTACAGCCCACCCCAAAAAAAAGAAAGAAAGAAAGAATGACATCTATTACATCAATAGGTCACACATCTTGAACGTCAGCCGAAACGCTACACTTTATTAAAGCGTCAGGTGATATAAAAAGTTACTAAAAACAAACGGACCTGGGTTTGCGGGTCTGTGAACGGAAATCCCAACAAAAATACTAAATGTGAACCTCTAGCTGTATTTAACGAGAAAGCACGGCGGATGAAGGCTTTCCCGTACCCAACGACAGCCTCAGCCGTGGCCAGGTGTAGAAGTCCTCTTCTGCTCTCATGCACACGGGTTTCATGTTACCCGGCAGCGATGTATCCAAGCCTAGGCCGTCTACAAAACCTCTTGGGTGATGAAGCCCCCAATGTCCTGCTGCACAATGGGCCTGTTACAGAGGACATCTATGGAGGCCAACCATAGACCGCATTAAAAGGCGTCCCCTCCCGGGGGAATTGTGCATTAAGGGGTGCAGCACCATTTAATGCTTTCAGGATGGCGGCTGGGGTCGTTCTCGTAATCTACTAGCGTTAAAAAAGAAAAGTACCTTGACAAACTGCAGGTCTGTGACGGCTCGTACGGAGTAATCCGGGATATACACTTGCAAGAACGAGGCGTTTAGCTGGTTGTTGCTGCTCCCGAGGGTCGGTGTAACGGCGTCTATCCTGTCGCTGCGGTTTAAGGAGTCCGAATGGTTCAACCCGCACGGGCGAGGGGGGGATTTATTTTCTGCTGTTTAAAGAAAAAAACAGGATACTTCACAAAAACGTCAGTACCTGATCCGGAATGTTTTATGACATCAGCTCAGACTTCAATAACAATAAATAGCACGCAGGAACGAGGTTGGGTTTTAGAAGCCTTCGGGTTCACTTACCTGTTTCCTAGGTTACATATTGATATTTAATGGTGTAAAAGTCACTTAAAGAGTTAAACCGCGCCAAGCAGAAGTCCCAGGCTGGTAGCGTAGCGGATACATGAATGATTTTTAGGAGGTGTGATCTGGGTCGTTCTAACCCCCGCCACCTGCCTTCAAACCCCGCGTTCTTTTATGAGCCAGAAGAACAGACTACGTAGATTAAGTTAAGAAACACCACAAGTTTGGGACCTCAAAACGGTAAAGGAAGAAGACACCTGGGTTGGCTTTTTGCATGACGCTGGGATAAAACCGTTTTATCGAAAGTGAAACAGAACAGGGGGCGTAAGATGGCAAAATCCATAAAAAAGAGAGAAGCCTAAAATTAAACACGGAAAGTTCCAAATTGCATATATATATTAGTACTATTAGTATATTATTAGTTATCATTAATATTATATATTATTATGCATAGTAATATATTGCATATTATAAATAATAATTAATGTGAATGATCTTTCCTTTGTGAACCCATTTCAATAATATTTTTTTTAAAATAAATGGGGGACTAAAAAAGGATTAAAAAATATGTTTGTTCCGTATTTATTCCTTATAGCGCTCACTTCGTCAAAACATGTAAACTTAAAAAAAAAAAAAGGCTACATGTGAAAATACTTTCTCGTTTTTAATTAAACAGAGATTACATGTAAAATCCCCAGAGGCCAATACCCGCAGTGTGTCTGGAATGTAAATTACTTTAAGGTAAAACTTAAAGAAAGAAAAAAAGATGTTATGTCTTAAGGCTGTTTCAGTATCTAGAGAACGGTTTGGATTCTGGAGCGATCCAGAATGAAACAGTCTTCTAGAATGTAGAACAGCAGAGAAGACTTTTACAGAAAATGCCATAGATTATTTCGGCAGATTTCTCGTGTTTGCAGGATATTTCCAGATTTGAGAGGAATAAACGGAGCGGAATGACACCTGAACCGCCCAGGGATTTGAGGGCTATCGTTGACGAACTTTGTGAGCTTCCATGCCGTTGGCATCTAGAGAAGAACTCATGTTGTCCAATTGATGATGGATCTCAAGCCAAGGATGGGGTTCTACAAAAGCTCTTGACCACAAACAAAACAGAAGATATGTAATGGTGATCGGCACGCAGCCCGGCATGCGGTCCAAGGGTTTGTTTTTTAATCATTCCTGCATATTTCTACATGCGCTGTTAACATGGTCCAAAAACTTTTAATAAATCCAGACAATGTCAGGGGATGGAGGTGAACCGGTGCCCCTCACAAAATGAGAAGTCTATAAGGCAAGTTTTGTGTAGTTATTGAGGAAATCGTTTCATTATAACACGTCAGATCATTCATTCATTCACGGTATCTTCACGTATAGTAACCAGAATGAGATAAAACCCCAGTTTCTTCACGCTCGCACGATCAGCACTGACATGACTGAAGATCAAGGTTAGATTAGTGATTAAGACAAGAACACAGATGGGGGTTGTGGATAAAAAGCTTTGGAAGGAAACATGCAAATTTACCTGGAGAACCAGCTAACGATTCTGTTCTGCTGACAACAAAGGTACGAGACAGGGACAAGGGAACTGAAACCAAGGAGAGAGACCATAAGGAACCAGGAAGAGAATGACACAGGGGCGGTTCTCGGAGGGTTCTAGGTCAGACCTTTTCAGTTCTAGTACCCAAAGGCTACAGATTTCTCCAAATAAACATGACTCCCATCGACGTGATGTTTTACTGACACCCTCATAAATTGCTGTATAAAGTGCTGTATAAAGAGTTGTATAGGGCGTCTTCTATTTATCGGAGTTACCTGAGTTTGCTTATTCCCGGCTACAAACTACAACCTGGCCTTGTTTTATGGCACTGCTAATCTATAGCTTTTTCACAACGAGGAACTCCAACATGCAACGTTCTCATTGACACCGGATTTCCGTTGTATACGGCATAACGCCTTGAATGGAATTTTAGCAAAATCAATGGGATCTACAAAAAATCCTGAGAAAAATAACATTCTAGGAGTTAGGGTTTTATGAGGCTGATATAAAAATAAATGCAGCCTTAACTGCAGCGATTTGAATACGACATTAAAATCTTTCAAGACCGTCATTTTAAAATATAGTTCACTTAACAGGTGGGACACGACCTCATCCTGTTCCAAAAACACAATTACTATTGCTCCTATTCCGGAGGATGCCCTAGATTGCAAGCTAGCGAGCCGGGTCCTCCTTACCTAAAGCATTGGCTTCTCTTACTCTGTCTGTTCTAGTTTTAACAGACCCTTTGAATATATGTATTGTATGAAGCGCTGCAGAAATTGTTGGCGCTATATAAATAAAAGATAATAATAATAATAATAATAATAATAATAATAATAAAATAATTATGATCCTCAAGGGGCAACAGTGACACCTGCAGGATAAAAAAGGTACTTCATATTTTCTGTGTTGCATGTCTTTTGATGATTGTTGAATATGTATTTTTAGTTATTGATTTATATAGAAACTATAATCTATAGCGCTGTACGATGAGATTTATACATTATAGGAGGAGTCAGTTTTAGTAACTAGACGTAGATTATTATGAACAGATTTTTTTCCCCCATGGCTTTCCAACTGAAACACCATGGCTGACCAGCTCTGATCTACAAACGCGCTCACAAGATAACCTTTGAGGACTAGAAGTGAAATGAACAGACATGGGCAATCCCTTATTAAGAAGAAAAGAGATTATTAGTATAATTGATCAAAAAAAGGTAAAACAATCATTTAAGTACATCATTCATCACAATTATATGCCGGAGAGGATTTTTTTGGCACACGTCATGCAAATAGTTTATAACACCTTAATATTATAATACATTTTTGGGTTAATGGGAAAGGGATCACGTTTACCTATGTGAAGTCTTACAAAGTGATTGGTATGATTGGGTAATAATAATAATAAAAATAGTAATAATAATAATAATAGTAATAATAATGATAATAACAATTATAGCAATAAATGAACTCTTTAGGTTAGGAGGGGTGGATGTAATCTTCTGGAAATTAGAAAGAAAGCATACAACATATCACAGAGCAATCTAATACAGAACATATTTATTGGATTGGAGGAAACGTAAGGCAGAATAGAGACCAACTGCGAGGCTGGTGACCGGAATACAAAGAGGACCGGAAATAATCAGTTATTTTATAACCCCCCAAAGCCCACTGATCCGCGAGGGCCACTGGCAACGCACGTCAAAGGCTGGCCAGCTACCAGACCGGAGAGTGGAGGCCAATGATGATGGCATCATCAATAAACCGTATATATATACATATTTATATATTATCCCATATCCCTAGCATTTATCCTGCCCTGGAATATCATGGAGTATCTAACGCGTCAAAGTCTACATCCATGCAGGCTTCTAATGAACACCGAAACACCGAAAGAGGATTTGTCTCCCGCTCCATTCCTTGACGGAGGAATAAAAAAAATACCTGGTGACGCTGTGAGCGCCATCACGCCATAGTATGAGAAGGCTCCGGCTTCAAACTTCATGCCTTCTTTCCCAGCTTCAACTTCTACTTTCCCCTGCGAATAAATATGGATGACAGACTTGAGCAAACCCACTGACTCAAACATTCATCGATGAAATAGTTAATTCAGTTTCACAGAATTGAAAGGTTTGGCTTTGGAAGAATATTAAGCCCGGACAAATATGCGTCAAAAAAAGGTTTTACAACCTTGCCAATAAAGTTTTTTCTGGTCACCACCAGCTGACAAATATGTCGGTATCAGCGTCCTTTGGTACCGAGCTTCTAGGAAAGCATGAATGTAAAGAAGGAGCAGTTACTGAGCAGCTCAGACCAGAAATGATCCCGCAGGCTAATACTTTCTATAAGTTACAGCCAGGGGCAGGAGACTAGGTCATAATATATAATGCATCTTAAAGTGGACTAGCACATGCATGTTGGTATCTGAACACCTTTTGTGTACTTAATTATGGAAGAACTGGAATGACCTACTTATCTAAAAAAAAAAAACAAAAAAAAAAAAACAAAAAAAACATAAAATGAAACCATAAAATAACAAATAAGACAAAGCCTGAGGTGTCCAGCCCCGGGTAACGCAACAAGCCTGACCTGTAAAACAAGGACAAAGTAATCCACGGGTTTACTACGCTGGTAGAGGTAGCATTCAGGAGACTTCTTGTTCTTGTCATCGAATTTCAGCTCTTGGATGACGTTTGGGTGCCTCAGCAGCCTCAGGAGAATCTTCTCAGACATATGGGACGGGCTGAACGCATCAACCTCTGCAGCGGAAACATTGCATATTATTATATATTGTTTTATATAGCGCCATCAAATTCCCTAGCACTGTACGGAAGCGCTGGGAGGAGGTAAATGAGACGCGATAACTTAACAATGCCGGCACCATTTTGCAAGCAGTAAATTACACTGGAGTCCATGCAATGTCAATTAGTAGTTTAGTAACCATACTGAATTTCTGGATTTTTGTTTATAATCAAGACTTTTGTGACTTTTAGGGCTGTAGAGCATAAACTCAAACCCTCCAAACTTTCTGAGCTCCTTGAAAACAGAAACATTGAATGAATAAAGTCAGACAGAAGGATGTGGGGCCCAGAGAGGGACTGGGCCCCTTCTGAAGATGGTCACTTGGCAGGTATGCATTAGAATTCGGCCCTGCTTAGCATATAGAATTTACTCTCTTTCTCCAACCCAGTGTAATAGATTTAAAACTCTGAGTCAGTTGATTAGCCCGATGCTAAGAGTTGAACGTGTAGCCTGTCCTAATTTACATTTTGTACAGAGTTTTAGCAATTTTGGGGCGAATTCCATTGAAATCGGCGCTGACCTTTTGCTTGATCTTGTGCCGGTGGCGAAAATAATGACTAAGCAGGGGAAATAGAAGCACATGCATAAATGGCCCATTACGAGCCGCCGAGCGCCATCGCTCCCCCCTCTCCAGCGTGGAGATTGTTAGCGATCTCAAACTGTGATAAGCCCAACTCGCCTGTTGCTAGGAAACGGTGCATGGCCAGCAGAAGCTGCGGAGATATTTTAACCTTCATTTCGTTGTCAGTTTGTTTAAACGCTGAGAAGTCTTGCTTTCTTTCCCGATGTGTCACTTTCTTTTTTGTCCTGTTATCGGCTGTAAAACACAAAAATAAATACATTAATTAAAGACGCTGTTGTAGGAGAGCGGCTGCTGGCGCTTTGACTCCTAATTCAATGATGTCACGCCGCAGAAAGAACTTGGTCATCACAAACGCCCCACGGCTTGGAGACCATTAACAGGCCATACGTTCTTATAGCCATGCCTGAACGATGAATGGAGGATTTGGGGTTCCTGTGAACCGTACAGGGATTGGGAAAGGGTTTTTTCAACTCAAAAAAACACCGATAGTCTACGGATTCGATACCAATCTGAGAATTAAAGATCTTATGCCAGCAATTCCTGATACGACCATCCGGAGCTCCATATCTCAATGTTCCGATAAAGTATTTCTATTTGGTGGTTAAGTGAATAACTTATTAGAGGTCTGGGAATTAGGCAGAGACGCTCTAGATAAGGCCATGCGGTCTATTTAATCAGGGTTGAGTTGGCCAACTTGGCCATCAACTAATCATGTAACTCTGTGTGATTCCATAAAACTTCATCAAGAGATGAGATGGGATTTGACCATGTACTAAGCCGCGGCAGTTGTTCTACTCTACTCAATTCTAGGTAGTGATTATTACCTCTGTTAGTTAATGGATGAGATAGCTACTGGAATAAAAAATTCTGCCAATGTCTTCACGCAGGTGGTGGGGAATAGCCCAATAAAATAATATATCCTACATCGTTATATTAAAAGTGTTGACTTACTGTATAAGTCTGTTTCATCAAGGATCTCGGATTTGATAATCTCTTCGATGACATCTTCCAAGGTAACAATCCCCAGAACTTCATAGAACGGATCCCCTTCTCCCTCGTTGTTTACTCTCTGCACGATAGCAAGATGAGATTTACCTAAAATGGGGGAGAAGAAACAGCCATAAGGAATACAATACCAAAAATCGCTACCCTTTCTGCCACACAACGGAGAAGAGAGGACATCATATTATATTTTTTTTCCATAAAATATTTCATGAATCCAGAGTATCCTCAGTTTCTCATCAGAACTGCCATAACCCCCCATATAGCATCTATAGCTAAGATTCCCACAATACCCAGGACTTCTTCTGAATGACCAAACCCTAGACCACCGAGGTCTTCAAAGTTTAGCTGACCCTTATTCTAACCCTGTCTGGAAAAAGATGTCACGTTACAGTATGCCCCATATTATTTCAGGGACGGCTTAACTGTTGCCATAGAACACATTCAGGGAATTCATTGGTAGAAATGCTTGGTTGCTATAGCAGCAGAAAACGCTTTTCAGAAACTAAATAAAGAAGCATGGTGGAAAAGAAGTAATAATCGTGCTATAATGCAGTAGTGAACGAAACCGATTTGAACAAAGTAATTATTATTACTACATTTTATTAATAGAGCAGGGCTCGATAAACCCTGACATACTGGTACAGAAGAAGACAAGGGCCCTGTTCATGTGAGCTTACAATCTATTAAGGTTAAGAAAATCCCCACCAATTATGGCATGAAATTCAAATAACACAAATAGCTGGAATTTGTCTGCCATAAAATAAACAAAGAGCCGATTCGGCCAAAAACCCAGACAAAAATCTGCTCTGAGAGTCAAGCGGCTCTTACTAAGAGTCTCGAAGAGTGACTGGACCAGAATAAAGTTAGTTCTGGAATGAGGCTACGTCTTTCCAGCCGATATAAACAATAAATTCAGTTAAATAAATTCATTTTTCCCATGGTCTATTGGAAGTGGTTAAAAATTCTTGGTGAGTGCTGTTTGCTAAAAGTCGAAATTCTTTCAGCTATTCCCAGCTTGTGATCATTTAAAAGGAATTTTCCGAAAGGGAGTCTAATATTAGACTTAAAATGAACTTTCCATCTTGGGCTGCCTATATTCACACCAAAGTAACTGCTCTATAATCTGATTGTCTTGGAGCCACTCATTTAAATGCAGATAGACATGCTTTACATACCAGCTAAAAACACCGAAGACTTCAATCAGAGAGGCCTACTTCTAATTATTGGTTCAAAAAACGAGTAGCAACCGTGTAGCGCCATAAAAAACAACGACCTGACCTGACAGAAATTTACTCAAAGGTAACAGAACTCACATTATTTGACGTAAGTTTTAATGGATATTGCGTTATTAATTTATATCAGGCGTATCCCTGATGTCTGGTTTGGAAATTTTAAAGGATTTATTCATTTGAAATCTGTGGACGGGGGCATCCATTTTGTACACTTAGGAGCCGCCCATCTCTCTCTTCACTTCATAATGATATTCCTTGATTAATTGATTACATTTGTGTACATAGCACAAGCAGATTTAGCGCTTTAAAATCAGGTAGGATAAATTTCAAATCACACACAATTACAAACTGGTACAAAAGGAGGAGAAGGCTCTGCTCTTGTGAGTTTATAATCTAGTTGGTTGAGGGCGATCCTAGAAACATTAATGGATCATCATGGGGAATATTGTGCTGATCTTATCCTCATACCTGGGTACTGTCATGGTCCCAATATCTCAAGGGTTCAAAAACAAGACAATTTTTTTTTCCGTGGGGCACACGACCTAGGAAGATCCCCATGGCTCTACCATATCCATCGGAGGGTCAGGTTAAGACCAATGATTATCACAACTAAAGCGTCAAATATCCATTCTGGGACATTGATGGCTTGGACACATATGAAAGCATGACTGCTGGCCCTACAGCTCATATTAAGAAGTTAGTTTACAACCAAACCGTGGATCAACAATTGTGTTGAGCAGTAAAGCACATGATATTCTATAACTACACAGAGTACCCCTAGTATTAATGCAACATTGTTATCGGTGAGAGAATTGTGAATCTTGAATTCCCAGGACAAATTGTATCATTTTCACATGTATCTGCAACATGTTGCTATTCCATTAACGCTCTTAAGACACCCAAAAAAAACCTGTTAAGAAGATAGCCAAGTAAAACCATGAGAAAGCGGTTATATTTTAAGCTGATCATTTCTAAAAGTGTTAAAGAGTCGGCCTATTGCGTTCTTACTGGAGAAGGTGTGGCGATACAACATTTCCCCAAAAAGCACTGAAGCTTTAGGTGTCCTACAAAGAAAATTTTAAAGAGAGAGCCCAGTCCTCAAAATACCAGCCAACGGCGCAGGTCTTCAGAATGTTCTGACGTGAACGCCGATGGCTTTTGACAGTACAGGTGGCTCCGTTAGAAGAACACAGACAACGAATCACCTGAATTCATGTGAAGAGATACCAAACATTAGCTTCCATAATAAGCTACGAGCCCTGTGTGTTTATTCTCCAGCTCCGTTTTTTTTTTTCAGTTAAGCCGTTCCTTACTTGTTCCATGTTCTACCCAAGATCGGAACGGCCATGTGGGAGGACTGTGAAAATATTTAATACAAATGTTGCAACATTATTCTTTATTGAACATGGGAACGCTTTCAGCACAATTAAGGCTAAAGTAACGGTTATAATTGAAAGAGAATTCCGCACGAATGACTCAGAGATTTGTCATATACATAATAGAAAATAGTTTCCAGTTTAGGAAAAATACATCTTTATAGGGCCAAGGAAACATAAATAGGGATGTATTCATTAACCAGGAGTTTAACATTTCAGCTTCCTGACTCCAGTACGCATTAAGAAGCCTCCATACTCGGGTGGGGGAATGAGTTTCTCCCTCGAGAGCTGGCCCTACATAATGTCTCGTTAATGCCATACTTAGCTATGTATTATACATGGCCAGCTCCGCCATTCTGATCCCTTTCACTGCCAGCCGTGTATGTGATACATGTTTGGCAAACTGGATCTGGGATTGGACCAGTATCAAGCTTGTAGTGAAGAGAAAGAAATTGGGCTCCAACGCTACAAAGTCACGAAAACTCCTAACTGGGAGTCAATGAGCGGCTCGACTGCCGACTCAACCGAGAGTCTCAAATGACTTTCTGACCTTCAATCTGCAAGACCACCTCTTATCAACAGTTCTCAACAACAATTAAATGCGGGAAGACTTTTAATGTCTAACTTCACTCAACTTTAGGTGAATAGATGTTGCTTAGTCAAGTGCTTTTGGGTTAAGTGAAGTGACCCTTAGTGAATAAACCTACTTGTATGTGCAGTTAGTATACAAGTGATTAGTATAATGGACCTGCCCCGTATTTATATTTTTCCTACTTTATTGAAACTACCCGTTTTTTGTTTTCCAATCAGTATAATAGCTTTTGAGGTATTTGGTGAAAGTAAGATGCTCTTTTGCTTCAGTTCAAAGGCATCTACAAGAAAACCACCATAAGTATTTCACATCAATTCACCTTCCGAGGCCGGAAGAATCGATCGCCTTCCATCAAATAGGAAGCGGTAACATTATAAGACGTATTGTCTATGATGGGGGGGGGGCTCTTATCTTCATGCCTTCCCTATGCACTACGAAGGGCTCATCACAACAAGCTTCTCTGGGCCGGTATAATGTATCGTTAATATATACGATGCTGGGCAATCTCGGCAATTATTACATAAGAGCCGTACTACTGCCGCCTGTTCATAAGGCATTATGATATTGACTGTCCTGCGAACCACCACTTTAGTGAATAAACTCCAATGTTTCATGTAATAATGTTTAAGACTTAGGACAAGCATCCAAAAGGAACGCTTCCACCAGCACCCAGTTCTAATCCATTTATGATAATTACATTAAGTTATAGGTTTTTTAGGTTTACTTAAACTATAAAACCTAAAATTCTGAAAAGTTGCGGGTCTATTTAAGAAGCATTTTGGACACATGGTTAGGAGACAGCTTATTATATTAAATGTACAGAATTCAAGTCCCACCCGTAGAACTCATGAGAAAAACTGCACAGGACAATGAGAATATTTCTTTTTCCATCACGACAGGATTATTTTAAGATGGCATTTTTTCCCCTCTTTTTGTTAGGTCTTTTCCCATAATTAGAAGAGTGCGTTCTCTGGGCATTTCTTCATCGTTGGGGTGGTCAGTCAGGATGAGATGTTTTCACAAGACATGTGCAATGGAAACTGTATCTTAACCCAAGACTTGGAGGACACAGACGAGATAAGGCAAATGGAAAAACCGCTCTCCCCGGGGACGGGCCACCTCTCCAGTAAACCAGGGAAAATGATTACTCGCAGTTCACAGACAATGGCTCCATCCTAAATACCATCCTGCTGAAAAAGCAGTTTCCAAAACGCTCCGAAGGTTTACGATTCCCATGAGCCTCCCAAGATGTTTGGCCAAGAGATCCGTAGACTACAACTCCCACAAAGTTTGATAGATGTTGCCAAGCATCATAGGCAATGGAGTCGCAGAACCCATTTCAATGCGGGTAAAAGCAACACTGCATTATATTTATATTATATATATATATATATATATATATATATATATATTGTAGGGGACAATAAGATTAACACACATTACAACATATTGGTACAAAAGGAGAAGAGGGCTTACAATCTATCGGACTAAATGCCGTAAAATGCTACGGCACAAAAATCAAAGTAGATGAAGTACAATTTATTGATGTCCACTTAAAATTAAATGAAGAATTAGGATAATGGGATAGGAAGACTATACGGCCATTCAGCCTATATGCAAACAATAAAGTCGAGGCTCTGTCCCTTAATCTGTTATAAGCCTTGCTTAAGACACGGTGAACCCCATTACTAAGGAGTTTCCAAACTAATAAACTCATATCCATTGGGAAAATGTATGGTACGGAAGACATCCTACACCAATTATAAACCCGAAGAATTTCGTGGACAGAAAAGAGTCACAACACAGCTCGGTTCTGTGAATAATACAGATTTTTTTGATTATTTTTGAAATAACAGTGAGCTTTCATAAAAAAAACACATTCAACAAGAAAGTATTATTTTGGAGAGGTTATTCTTGTGGTTTATTGGAAATTTTAAAAAGAAGCCTTTTTGTCATTTAAGTAAAAATTAAGATGTCAACAGACATTAGCAAGATTCCTTAAAAGACGCTGCACAATTTTGTGAATCGGGAACGCTGGCAGATATCCAAAATAAATTCATAGAAGTTTTCCCCAAATCCACCCCACGCTCGTATAATAAAATATTTGATTAATTAAAATTTTCAGTTTATTAAATTTAAAAAAAAAAGAACTCCACAAAATTTTAGGATCATCAAGAGCAGCAAACATTCTACTATGGCGTACGGGTTAATTCAGCAAGGAGGGGGAAGGAATAATAAAAAGAAAATAGCATCTTAAAAAAAATACCAAACAAAACATTTTTGTACAATGATAAAACTAACAACAAATAATTCACGTAATGTTGGAAGAATTTCATAATTACAGGATGCTTTTTTTAAATAATAAAAAAAAAAACGTAATCCTATTTTCGTCTTGGTGCTTTGATTTAGTTAATGAGATTTGCCACTTATACTAAAGGAATGTTAACCCTTTGGTGCCTCAAAGGCACAAAGTACACGATATCTTGTGTCTGCTTTTTGGCAGTTTTTGGGCAAACCGCACCGGATTAAAAATATTCCAAACGTATTTTTAATACATTAATACACTGCTGTGGATAACCCTGTCGTTTAGAGTTAAAGACAAACTCCAACTAAATTTATTTAAAAAACAAAACTAATTTCTAGTTTCTACATAATATAATATTTTTAGCCCAATCTACCAAACAGAGTGGCTCTGTCTTAATCAGATGCTGACCCTCTGACTAATGAAAGTCTATGGAGGAACAGACTTCATTAGCGTTGCCATAAAGCATCAGCGCAGTGTGGTGTTTGAGCAGGAAAAGTCACCCAAAGCATCACATGACCCACAACAATGGCGGCCTCCAGGTCTGCAGATAAAGGAACAAAATTAGATTTTCTGTCAATGGTGACCTACAAGCTACAGCTACTTTTTGGATATGTCTACCAAATAAAATTATATTTTTCTGTTTAGGTATATGAAATACCCGGTCAAAATACCCTTTGTGTGTAATAAAATGCAATGATATTTATATATATATATATATATATATATATATATATATATATATATGAGTTATAAGGGTGAGCAATGTGTCAAAAGGCACAAACTTTAGCAGATCGGTCATTTTATTATTTACTCTGAATTTTCGACCACATCAAAATAACAGAAATTATTGTTTGGGAGGTCTTTTGGTTTATATGGCAACAACCAATGAGTGACTGTTTTGTGTCACATGACAATTAAGCATTCCCAGCCAACATGATATTTTTGGCAAGGGTTTGGGCATTAACTAGTGCTACGGATAGCATTTCTAACGCTGCATTTAGTTACTCTGCTACAACATTAGTAGAGTAGATGGAAGAGCACCTTTTTATACTGAATTACATAAACCAAATAATTCACTGCATTTGGGTAATAAACCGCAACAATAGGGAGCGGAGTGAATAAGCGGATATATATATCTAGGGAAGAAACCATCTAAGATGTTTAGGGAAACTATCAGACACACATGCGACTTCTACGCAAGGTTTTAAAGGCACGGCTTTGCTACGGAAACATTATTTTTTCCTTTGAGCTCTGAGGATTAACACTAATCCGTTCACTATTAGAAAAGGCCATTAACTCTTTTCTAGCCAGTGGCTACGGCAATGCCGCTATGCAGCTCTTGAAACTTTTGCTGAAGGGGTTAACAAACGAGGCAACTGTTGGAAAATAGCGTTGGGGAGTATCGGTCAGGATGAAACGGTACCATTATTCTTGAGCCATACGGGTCTTAAAGAATTGTGCGGAGATGGGCCGCCGACAAGACAAGCTTCTGGAAGGTCATCAACACCATAAAAGTAGCTATGACATCACCCAAAAAGAACATGACATTCTGAAGGGCTGCATTGCAGAAAAGGAATTTCTTTTGGAAGCTGTAGAAGTTAAAACCATAAGAGAATTTAAACAATCGTATAAGAATATATAAGCCCAATGGTTCTTATCTACAGTCAAATTCTTAATATCTATTATTGAGAAAAAGTATTTAGCTTTGTGCGATTCTTTTCTCCATTGCCGTGTATTTTATTTATTTTGTTTGGTCGGATCATTTTGTGGATTATAGTAACATATGTAGAGGGAGACTGAGAAATCTACTGACACAGAAGTTTGTGTGCTAGGTAACCAAGTATAAAGTGTGGAAAAAAGGTATTTTCCCCCTCTAATAAACCCAACAACCCAATAAAAAAAACTGAGGGTCTGAAGACCTTGATACACAATTAGCCCTGATCTGAGCCAGACTGAAGAAAGGCAAAATCATACAAGAAGTGCAAAAAGAAATGTCCTGCCATCTGCAGGGCTGCCTCAACTTAGCCAAGGTCAGCGTTCAAGAGGCGGAAAGCATTGCTCTATAAAACGAACATGGATATTCATCCACAGATTCGCTAAAAGCTCTTGGATGTTCCTCAAACTTTCTGAAACAATGTCCCGAAGACATGAACCTTTTGGGTGCCGCGTCTGGTGGCAAGCAATTACCTCATTCCATACTAAGAACCTCATAGCAATGATCAAACATGGTGGTTGCAGTGACACGGTTTGTGATGCTTTGTTGCTATCATTTAAGGTAGCGGGGACTCTGCTTTATATCAGTATTCTGCTGGAACGGGCCACCTGCTCATGAGCCGACGATGAAGCACAACTGGGACACACTGCGAGGCAATGCCAAAGGACAAGGAATTTAAAGCTTTGGAATGGCCTAGTCCCGGACCTCATCATTATGTTGTGATAGGACCAGAAACAAGTGGATCATGTTCGAGAAACCATTACCGTTATCAAATAAAAGCAGTGTTACACTGGAGTGGGCCAACATAACTCCACTACGCTGTGGACTGTAGGAAGCTCTGGTAGCCATCATTGATGCTAAAGCTGGCATAGCCAGGTTCTGAGCCTAATGAAATGATAAGCCACCTTGTTGGGAGCAGAGATACAGTGTCTGGTTTTTGCCCCATAATATAACGTTCTCATAAAGCTGCATGATAGCCATTCCTATGAGTTCTCGCTCTGTTATCTAAGCCCGATCTACTAGAAAAGCGTCCTGACTCCTTATCATACTGTCTGTGGTAAACAATATATTAGAATGACGCAGTCTTAAGCACCCGGATGGCCACTCTGACCAATGAAAGTCTATAGAGGAACAGGCTTCTTTGGCATTGGCATAAAGCATTAGCTCAGTGTGGGGATTGTGCAGGGAAAGTCACTTAAAATATCACTTGACTGACGACAATGGCGGCCTCCATGTCTACAGACAAAGGGAGCGCTAAACTACATTTCTGTATACAGCATTGGATTATGCTCAGAAAAAGAATATTCACCCCCCCCGATCATACGGAAGTCCTTTAGGAATAGAGCTCCGTGTCCCCACCAACACGTTCAAACTAAGCGACACCTCATTCATACTCTACTTGAACTTGGGTTTTTTTCTGGAGACAGAAAAAAAAATTGGTATGATGGTAGCCAATTGTTAAAACACAGGAAAAAAAACATGTTTTATTTTATAAAATTATAAAAAATAGCCTTTTTTTTTTTTATTAAAAATGAACTTTTAGATTCCATATCGGTAAATGCTAATCACACTTATATACTACATATACTGCACACCATGGATTTTATCAATAAAATACATTTTTCTATAATTTTTCTATATTATTTCCGTGTCCAACGTTCTTATATTTTGCTCTGCTTTTAAATATTGAAAATATTAGCTTTATACAGGAAAACAATGGTGCAAACAATCTTTAGCACTTGAAATGCACATATTATCTGTTAAACCAGTATATGCTGGGAACAGAGCGTATGTTTCAACTTCCTGCGTGGCCTAACTTCCTGCCTGGCCTAACTTCCTGCCTGGCCTAACTGTAAGATCCCGATGCAACCTTCCCTGATGGGTCATGGGAAATAAAGATAAAAAATATCCAGGTTATTCCTTTGGTAATAATATCAAATTATAATAAATTATATATAAATATTAAAATACAAAAATGGAATATTAGAAAATAATACAACGGACTTGGGAGTCAATTATAGCTTTAACTGGGATGTGACAGCTCGTCTTCTGACTGATTGGGTGCAAGTGTTTAGCCTTGTTGGAAACCTTAGGAGACCTCGGTGTCCTTGAATTCTCTGTTGTCTCGGGTGTCACTTTACATCACATACGCGATTAGCTAATTACCAAACTACTTTCACCGAGACAGAGTCAAATACTCTTCGGGTGACGGGTTTCCTTTAAGAAGGACCCACAATCCGGTCACTTCTATCAAGCCACACTACCAACCTTTAAGTCCTCTCCTGAAGGCTTTGTCCCTAAAATCTGTAGATCTTTATAAAAATATAAAATTTTTAAAAATAAACAGAGCACCGATATTTGGCATCTATAGAAAATATAGTAGTACTATTAAGAATGTTAACAAAACATATGTCACAAAATAAATATTCTTGTGTGAATTTCTTTTTTTTTTTTTATTTTCTGGTCTCGCTGACCTATATCGTGAGTAAATCTCCCAAAATTAAAACTGTTGGCATTAGTATCGAACAACTGCGTTGATTGTTTGCGGCGATTAAAGAGGCTTTAAGTTGCCAGAGGGATTTCTACTAAAAGTGTCCTGCTCGCTAGAAATTAATCCCCGTTCCCAGAACCCAAGTGAAATTTGATCCGTGACACGGTATCGAGCGAGGAAGACGGTTACGTTCATCTAAAGGCTTGGGAGCTGCTGCGCGCAAAAAAAAGTTTAGACATCTGTCAAAGAAAGGTCATCTCTAGGAACGCAGAACACCCGAGTATCAATAGTACTAAGAACGAGCATGCGGTCCGTGGCAATAAAATGCAGCAGCCAAGGAAAGCCAGCAGTAGTCTACCTGCCTCTTATTCTTAACGGTCCAAAGGGAAGAAGGATGTTACGTTGTAACCACGACGACGTCTTAACGTACATCTGGGAACTTCAGAGGGTAGGCTGCCCAGAGCTCAGCATCTTCTGAGGAGGCTTTGTGGAGACAGAGAGTCTTTAGAGGGTGAGGAGTTAGGTGGGAAGTGAGAGAGGAGTAGGCATGGTCAAACTCCACTGCCCTACCTGGAGAAAGAAGAAACCGACTCAGAGACTCCGGGTCAAACCTGGACAGTTCGTAGGTACGTGGGCTATCTTTTTTAGCCCAAAGATGAGTTTTTAAAGATTGTTGTGGGGCATGTTTTTTCCTTGAGTATTAAATATAATACTTTATGTGCCAAATGTAATAATGGTAAGCAACTGGTGGAACTTCTAAAATCCAGCTTCAATGAGACTCAACGGAATCTGAGGATGCAAGAGATCCAGTGAATCTTCTCAACAAGTTTAAGGAGTGAAGAGTAATTTTCATCCATTTTTGGGCCAACTTGAACACTGGTGACACCATGGAGAGCATTTAAATCAAACGTAGAAACAAACGATTTGACGGCAGATAACATTCATTCGGCCCCATCTAGTCCGCCGGTTTTTCCTGATGTAAAAGCTCAAACCTTAATCAGTCGCTGGTCTTGTCTTAAGATTCAGGAGTTGTATGTCTATCCCATGCATGTTTAAAATTCCCTGACTGTATTAACCCCTGCAGCTTCTTTTTTGGGGCCGTTTCACTTATCTACCACCCTCTCAGCAAGTATCGAAGCTCTGAAGGAATAGAGCAGTCTCTCCGTTGGGTAATAGAACAAGTATATTAACATAAGTTAAGTTGGGTGACATAATTATTAACTTGTAGCTTTGAATAATTAATATTCTTTACTAATAAACATATTTCACGTTCTTAAAACACCTGACTTTTTCCAACGGAGAGAGGGAGTCAATATCATTTACCATGAAGGCCTCTTATGGTCAAACTGCCTATGGACAAAGCAATCGCAAATACTAGTTTGGGTGTTTCAGGTTCCTGAAATTCTCTTTTTTTGCTGATTTAAGATACATAGACAGAATGGGCCATGTGTAAGAATAAGATGTAAAGTCCCATAAGGTTTTGGGACCTCGGACGTCTCTCCTCCATATTTTCCCTTTATCTCGATTAGTGGTACTGCTGGACTCTTGGACCTCATGGAGTGATAAGTTTATCCTACTGAGCTTCACCCTTCACCTCCTCCTCGTCTTACTTCCTTCGAGAAGCCAAAACAGACACATTAAAATTGAGCAAGGCAGCGGCAGAGTGACCGCGCATCAAGTTACAACCAGACACTCCCTCCACCCTGCTGAGGGTCACTGTAACAACAACTCTAACACCGACGTTTAAAGAGCTGCGGAAAGCAGGATGCGGGTAACAGATCGCATGCAGAAACGCTGATTGTATCTGTGGCCGTGCAGAGCCAAAGCGGATCGCGGATACTATAGTGTATGTTTCATACACCACACCGCAAGGGCAAAGGTGTGAAAGAGGTTCAGAGGCGTAAAGGCCGTATCCAATCCAGAGTGGGGCGAAAATCCAATGTGAAGAGACGTGCGAGAAATTTCCAACATCTGAATTTCCCGAGAATAAAGATCATTGCGCGCTGAGATGGCTTATCTTTTTTTCTAGGTCACTGAGCTCTGTGTAATGAAACATTCCACGGGTACAGCTGCTAAATACCACTATGATAAAAAGATCGAGAAGATAAAAACAGATAAAAGAAAAGAAATCAGTCACCTGGAGCCATCCCCGGACTCTTATTACACATTTTTTTGTGTAGCGGTAGTGTGTTGCTATTGTTTATTTCGGAGAAAACCAGAGGATCTCCCAAACCGGGGCCCATGAACCGCACTGTCTTCAAAAAGCATGACACTTAGAAGATATGCATTTCTTAACCCCTTAATGACAAAGCCCGTACATGTATGGGCTCAAAATGCATTGTTTTCAATGGGTTTAAGGACAGCCCATTGTCCTTAAGGGGTTAACATAGAACTCGACAGCTGATAAGAACCGTCTGGCCCATCTAGGCACAGACCTTGGTCAGTCCTTGGTGTCGTCTGAGATTCAGGAGCCAAATGCATATGCCATGTGTGTTTAAATTCCCTCACCGTATTAGCCTGTACCACCTCTGATGGGAGCCTGTTTCATTTATCTACCACCCTCTAGGTAGCGTACACATTATTTCTTGTTGTGGGACTGTTCTTCCCATCAGCTGCAATCACTGTTGTGAGCGTTATCTGTGAGTATGTTAATCTCTAAACATAAACTGATCAACATTACAGTCACTGAAGGTTTTTAGGAAAGCAGATAATACGCCTCTAATAAACAAGCTTATTCACTAAACTGTAAGGTATAGGTTAAAGTAGATAAACCTTGTTATATCATGGCAGTGAGGGACAATCCCATAAAGCTTCTCCTGGAAAAAAAATGGATCCCCTGTATAATGTATAGTTAAAGCCAGGGCCAGCCCTATAATGGGGCAGACTGGGGCAATTTTTTTTTGTTTTTTTTTTTTAAGCGGAGGAGAGAGAGAGGGGCACCGAGTGGTTTTCGCTTACCCGCTCGGCGCCCCTCTCTCTCCTCTGCGGCGAGTCTCCCTGTTCGGTCTCGGTGCCGGCTTGTAATGCAGAGCGCCGGAAGTGACGTCAATTTCCGGCGCTCAGCATTACAAGCCGGCACCGTGGCAGAGCAGGGAGACTCGCCGCAGGACTGTTTAAGGGTAAGTACCGGGGGGGGGGGGTCGTAGATTATGGCGTCGGGGAAGTTTAAAATGCCCCCCCCGGCGTCGTCGGGGGGGGGGGCGACGTTTTAAACTTCGCCCCAGGCGGCGTTAAGTCTTCGGCCGGCCCTGGTTAAAGCACATATATTGACTATACATTATGCAGGGCCAGCTCAGCCATTCTTTCATGAGCTCACTGGGACTGGTTATATACAACATCCAGTGCATAACTCCCCTAATACACTATGGATGAGCCATTATAGTCTCCGTGGTGCACGTTATCCATCTCTGTACATCACTAAAAGACAGAGCTGAGGGGGGGGGTGGCTATGACATCATCGCGTCAAGCTGTTTGCTTTTTTTTGTTCTGCTGTAGTGTACTCTACCCCATGTGAACATTATTAAACGCTTATTAGCATTTGATCGACCTTTGGGACTCCGTAGGTTTTTTTCTCTCCTTCTACTTCATATCCCGGCGCGCCGCAGTAAGGACATGGCCGTGGAAGTGGTGTCTGGTGGCACTTTGAGGACATCAAACGTACACGAAGTCCTTCTCGGTGACCCATTTTATTCCTTTTTTCTTCATTTCTAAAGAAAAAAAAACAAGCGCGTGGACTTTGCTTGACATGTTTATTGCGCTGAGATAACTTCAAGCAAGAAAAAGGTTGTTGCATGTCCACTTTGAGAAGAGATAAAAGTGTCCAACGCATCCAAGGGAAGTTGCCTGCGAAATGTATGAATCAATTTTTCCATGATGCAATGTGTGCAAAACTCCAGGACTGTGCAGAGAGGTTGGCGATATACCGTGGATTTAAAGTGACAGTGACTTTAAACATAACTTTCACTTCTTTTGAAGTTATTTGTCCCACTGTTCCCAAGATTTTCAGCTTCTAGCGGTTAAGAAGTTTGAAGTTACTTTGTCGGGGCGACCAGCGATTGCCGGCGGCTGCTCCCTGCTCCTATAGCGCGTGGCTCAGCTTAAACGCAGATCAGTGGTCCTTAAAATCTAAATGCAAGCCCACAGATTGTAAGCTTGGAAGAGCAGGGCCCTCTTCTCCTTTTGTATCAGTTTGTTGCATCCCATCGTCCTGCTGTCCCACTATCGCTATCCACAATGGAGATCATACCTGGGAACTGGTATGACCCGGAGTCTCCGGATAAAGCCACGCTTCCCTGGGTCTCCGGGTCAGTTTCTGCTTTCTATGGGCAGGGAAGCAGTATGTGGGCACTCTCCACGTGAAACCAATCCACCAGACAAGGGAGGGCTCCATGTTTCCTGCGCTAGTGAATTCCCAGGTAAGGTGGGATCGTGGGCCAGTTGGAGAGATCCTCTGATCCCCCCTCACCAGCCCAGGGAATGGAAAACCAATGAATGTCTGTGCTGTTACCAAGATCTCCATTGCAGCTTCGTCCGCAGCTGAGTGCCCAAGGTGGTTCCTCAGGTAAGGTGGGCCCAATCCCACTATAGGCCCTGCCCACTTCTAACCACGCCCCCCAACACAGGTGTCCCACCTGCACGGAACCCATCAACAACACAACTTATTTCTGGCCAAAGATAATATAGAAATATTTAGAACACAGCCACGAACAGAATAGGAAAAGAGCAATTATATTATGATAATAAAAATCTATTCATTATTGGAATTTTTTTTTTGCTTTTACATTTTATTTTGGTGCCAAATGTCCCGCACAAAATTCTCCATGAAATAAGTGGTTAGTCCTTGCTGCCTTATCATGGTCTACTTACAGAACATTACTAGAACACGTGTGTAAGAGCATCTTAGCAGGAACACGTTGCCCTTTAAATATAAAGTGTTCCATAAATGAATAATTCACGGTTCTAAGGTCAGGGTAGTTTTTCTACAATCGCGCATCAACACTTCGCTGCAACAATATCCCGCGGCTATAATACTCTGGAAAGGGTCACGTAGGTGAAAAACAAGACGGCCGACAAAAAAAGCAGAGCGACAGAAGTTTTGCAGGAATGCTATTTATTACATTAGTATACATTTTTTTTATATTAGGAGCATAAAGTAGAGTAAAATAAAAAAGGGGTATTTTTAATCTTAAAAGTAGTAGAAATAAACAGCAAACTGCATATTTTTTTTTTCTTTATGGGGAAGTCCCATCATTTTTAGTAAACCAAATTAGACATAAGTTTTCAAAATTGTTTTCTTTTTTAAACAGTCTGCATAATATAATGTTTCAGGCTGTCACATATTAGTCATTTGTGTGAGTTCTCGCTCTGTTATCTTAACATACTGCCTGTGATAAACAATAGAATGGCTCAGTCTAAATCACCCAACCAGATACTCTGACTAATGAAAGTCATTAGGGGAACAGACTTCTTTAGCATTGCCACAAAGCATCAGCTCAGTGTGGTGATTGAGCAAGGAAAGTCACCCAAACCATCACATGACTGACAACAATGGCCGCCTCCTGGTTTGCAGATAGAGAGTTTATTGGGGGGGTTGTTACTCTATACAGCGCTGGAGGGGTTGTTACGCTATACAGCGCTGGGGGTTAAAAGGTGACGCAGAGCTATGTGTAACACTGCAGAATAGACAGTGGACCTTAAGGAACTTCACGACTGAATTTAATTTTTTCGCATTTTACCGTTATAAAGAAAAATATGCAGACTGTTCCTTTAAATGAGCGAAAAATAAGCGCAGAACAAAAGTCAGCCGCGAATTACTCCCGGAGAACTCACAGATCGTTACATCCTGTATTCCTTGTTCCGATTTGGTGGGTATACAGTTTATATAACAGGTCATCCAGTTATCTTATCAGAAACGAGATTAGATAAGATTAGATGGAATTTCTTTACTCTATTAACTGAAATACCCGTGTGCTTTTTAACATGGAATCCAGAGGACACACATTAAAGGGACGCCGACATCTAGGAATTAAAGGGACGGCGATCGTACTTTACTATCATACGATCCAAGACGTTATCAGTAAATTACTTTGTTTTGTTTTGAACTTCACACGGAGGCAGCCATGAAAGTGTAAGTACGTAGAGGTGTATATGTCGCGTGCTAGAACTCAAAAACCCCGCGACTCGCTTTATCGGCAGGTTAATAAAACTGTTTTTAATATGATAGCTGTGTGGTCCCTTTAAATTTTCATGTGGTCCATTTTTCAAATAAATGGGGAGTTTTCTACAGAACCCCCCAGCTAAACGCCCTACAGGAGATGCATTCGGCCGAATGCATGTCCCCTCGCGTCACGTACTGACACCCGTCAGCTGTGAGCAGGGGTCTCCCCACTGATTTCAATGGGATCATTTTCCTGCCACCAACTGACTGCTTAAGATGTCAATCAGTTCCAGGACGTCCTCCCGTTGATTTCATTGGAAGGACTGCCACTGATTGACAGCTTAAGCAGCCAATTAGTGGCAAGAAACGTCAGATCGTGGAGACACGGGAAGGTTTAGCAGCGTGGCTGTAACCTCTGTGTCAGGTGAGGGCTATTTATTTAATTCTTTTTTTTTTTTCTTCGTTTTGATGGAATGAGTATTAAAGCACGGACGGTTAGGGTTACTCATTGTATAAATTAATCATTCTGTGGACACCTATATCGTATGCCCCGTCCCGGCACAGAACCCGAGTCTGTGTGCTCTGCAATCCAATCCAGCCGCCTCTGGGTTATACGAAACAACTGAGAGAGAAAAATACCCACAGCCGGCGCTAAAAAATAAGAATATATTCAATTTTAGGATAAATCAGAATTTTACTTAACACAACAATCCGTTTCCCTAACATAAGAATGAATTATCAAAAGAGGAATGAGAGAACATTAACAAAAAAATATTATATTATTATTGTATTGTATTAATACATTAAAAAATATTAAATAAAAATAATAATTCTCAGATATTCACCTAGAATATTTTTTCATACAAAGCAACTCATCCAGACTCAAAATCTTAAATGGGCGTCCCCCGGGAAGTCTCCGGAACAATAAAGTGATATTTCAATGAAATGAAAGTACTTATTTTACCTGCAGAAAATAGTTATCTTCAAGAAAAGCTGCAACTCTAGAGCTGCAGCAGAATGCCTACTCCACTTCTTGTCACTCTTGATGTTCCAGTCTGGTATAATTAACCAAAAAAGATGCAATCGCCGCGCACACGCGTGTACACGTACCGTATGATCAATGTAACGCAATAAAAAAAAAAAATACTTCTTTTTACAAGCGCCGTGGATAGTTTATGGTGTTTGCTTGTAAGATCATAAACATACAAAAACAAGAATAATGTGTAGAATTATATCGTGATGCAATCCGGCATTTTTTTTATATAAAAAAAATGTCCAATGACATAAAAAGTTAATTTATTATAGATATATATATAGATATATATATATATATATATATATACTTAGTTTATACATTTATAAAATATTATAGACATTTCAAAAACCCAATCAGTGGCAAGACTCGTCACACTGCAAAGGAAGAGGGCAGATGCAGCGGTAGGGATGCAGTTTGACTCAAGTCAGTGCTGTGTTATTTCTTGTGTTTTTGGAAGAATGTATATAATAGTGTATAAAATACACACGGGAGGTGTCACGGGTACATTAAACTGCGATAAAGAAAACCGAACAACAACAACTTCCCAGACTGAGACGGCATAAAAATACCCCGAACTCCCACAACAGACTCTCAAAGGCTTCAATGTTTCCGATCCGGCCCCAGTCAGCCGAACGTCTTCGCTTATATCTCGTGTAAAAAGCCAGACATGGCCTCCCACGACCCTGTCTGTTACACAAAGAAGCCTCCTTAATGTCATTCCATCCCGTTACCGCTCATCAGACGGGGCACTTCTACTAAACAACTGATATCCCTGGCTAGATGGAGTCATCTGCTAGAACTTTGTAAAGGTGGGCGAGGAGAAGGGAGAATTTCAGGACTAGGGGTCGAATGATCCCTTTATAAAATAAGCACACGCTATAGCTTGTTTCAATAAATGTAATTCTGCTAAAAGTTACAAAGAAACTATTACAATATCTTGGTTTTCAACATATACCTCGATTAACTAGGTTTATGTCTAACATACACCACCGTTCAAAGGTTTGGGGTCACTCAGCTGTTTTCATGAAAAACAAGGACATTTCTGGATGTAACAAAATCGCAAAAGGGGTTTCTAATGATCAATTAGCTTTTTAAACTTAAACTTGGATCAACGAACACGTGTCATTGGAACGCAGGAGTGATGGGAGTGATAAAGAGCCATTGGAACACAGGAGTGATGGGAGTAATAAAGGGCCATTGGAACACAGGAGTGATGGGAGTGATAAAGGGCCATTGGAACACAGGAGTGATGGGAGTGATAAAGGGCCATTGGAACACAGGAGTGATGGGAGTGATAAAGGGGCCATTAGAACACAGGAGTGATGGGAGTGATAAAGGGCCATTGGAACACAGGAGTGATGGGAGTGATAAAGGCCTATGAAGAGATTCCATTAAAAGTCAGCCGTTTCCAGCTACAAGTCATTTACAACATTAACCCCGTTTGCACTGGATTTCTGAAAACGTCAGGTGACCCCAAACGTTTGAACAGTAGTGTAGGTGTGATGGTCAGATTTCTACCTCATTTTGGTAATTTGTGCATATAAAGTGCACGCTTGCTAGTGGTTTTATACTATTTAGTGTTTTACTTCAGTTTGATGCGCCTCTAATATTAATTTGGGATAATCATAAAAATTGAATAAAACACTCGATCTTTTGTGTTTTTCACACTTTATTACATTAAACTCATCATTACAATCGATAATTAGCCCCATTTGTTTTCTTTTTGTGAATGTGTCCACAATCAGTGTAAGAAGTTTCAGTCCCGGCCTCTTTCACTCCTTGGAGGTTCTGTTGTTGCTTAGATTCATTTCTCCCCACGTCCTCATCATGTACACCTCGGGTTCCTTATTCACTACCCTTACGAAAAATTACTGCAGTTTTTTCTGAAGTAATACTGCAGTTTTTTGGACATGAAAAAACTGCAATACTGCACTTTTACTGCACATTTACTGCATTTGTACTTCACTGTACTGCAGTTATTTTTGTACGGAAGTACAAATGCAATAAAGCTACAGTACTTTGAAGTACAACTGTAGGTTTGCAATATAAAAAAAAAGTGCAGTAAATGAGCAGTAAAAGTGCAGTATTGCAGTTTTTTCATGTCCAAAAAACTGCAGTATTACTTCAGAAAAAACTGCAGTAATTTTTCGTAAGGGTAATCAGCGGACATTACACAGAAGCCAATGAAAATACATACACCGGCATACAGCGGCAATGAGGCTATCCGGACTGTCAGTGGACAAGTCTATGCCTAAGAGCTGACATTCTACCTTATATATAAAGTGCAAGTTGTGGTTAAATTAATTGTATTATAATCACACTCAATACAGTTTAGTGTGATGGGAGTTGAATCTGTTGGTGTCCATGGTGCCCGCTGCTCATAAACTGCTAATGATGTCACAATTGAGGAGCGCGATGCTGAGCTCACGAAGTTGTTTACCGGCACATTTGAGCTACAGCTTGCAGGTTGTACAGAGTGACAGATTCCTTGATCACAAAACTTGGAAACTGAGATTATGTGGACTGGGACATCCATGTCCATCAACAGCCATAAGACCAGGCTGCGCGAGGAGGAGTTTTTGGGAGGAGATGATTCTTTTGCGGCTGCCCAGAGCAATAATATCAGCTCTGTAACATCTGGCATGCCCTTAAACCAGCGTGCTAATACCATCCGCCCGCAGGTGGATGAAGAAGACATCAGCGCCCAATTGGCCGATCCCGATCCCGAATCTAACTGGGCATTGGAGAAGATCGCTACCAACAAACTGCTCCAATGGCTGGGCAACTTCATCCACCGGAGATGCTCTCTGCTCATACATTTAACACCCGAGGAGCCGATCGCCTGGATACGGAGAGTGGAGAGAATGCTCATCGCACATAAATGGGAGACAGACAGATTCTTAATACCATCGAATATCATATTTCTATACATGATCTGCCGAGACGTAATCTCCTCCAGAGTCACCACCAAGCAGGAGCTACATGAGATCCTCATGATTTGTCTGTATGTCGCCTATTCGTACACCGGTCCGGAGATCTCGTATCCCGTGATATACTTCCGTAGAAGCCTGCGGAGCAAAGACTTCTGGGACAAATGCCTTTCCGTGACTGGTGCAATGAGCGCCAAAATGCTCCATATTAACAACGATCCTATATATTACGCCAAGACTTTTGGGAGCCTGAAGGCCAAAGGTGGCCGTTGACGCCGGGAAATCAGAGCCCAACCAGTGAAGAACATCTTGTGGCATCTTGTGAAATCAGCGCTCTACCAATTAAGAACATCTCGCTGCATTTCTTATTGATTTATGATATTGTAATAATAATAGAATTTCCTTTACCCATTACCCATACTGATTGGTACTTCATTAAAAAAAAAAAAAAAAAAAAAAAAAAATACAATCGGAGAAGATCGCTACCAACAAACTGCTCCAATGGTTGGGCAACTTCATCCACCGGAGATGCTCTCGGCTCATACGTTTAACATCTGAGGAGCCGATCGCCTGGATACGGAGCGTGGAGAGGGAGCTCATCGCAGATGAATGGCAGACAGACCGATTCTTAATACCATCGAATATCATTTTTCTATACATGATCTGCCGAGACGTAATCTCCTCCAGAGTCACCACCAAGCAGGAGCTACGGGAGATCCTCATGATTTGGTCTTTACGTCGCCTATTCGTACGCCGGTCCGGAGATCTCGTATCCCGCGAAGTGCTTCCGTAGAGGCGCGCGGAACGAAGACTTCTGGGACAAATGCCTTTCTGTGATTGGTGCATTGAGTGCCAAAATGCTCCATATTAACAACGACAGACTTTTGCGAGCCTGAAGGCCAAAGGTGGCCAATGAAGAAGAGGAAATCAGCGCTCTACCAATAAAGAACATCTCGCTGCATTTCTTATTGATTTATAAGATTGGTAATTCATTAAAAAAATGTAAAAATACAATTTTTGTTATGTTTTTGTATATTTGCAGATTTCAGCAAGATGTTAAGGTTAAGCACCCCACCTAACATATAGGTGCCTCGTTAATGGTGTTTAGAATAGAAAGATCACTGAGACAATCTAATCCTAACCGGGTCAGTCCTGGACCGAAGAGCACCCCAGGCAGGAAGCCCTTTTGCGGCCAAAAAACAGTATGTTTTTTGTTTTGTTCTTTTCTTTTGAGATGGTAATATAGGCAGAGATCTCTCTATATGCCCCGTCAGGTACCAGGTTGACTTCTACACATTGGGGTGACTGTTGGCTCCCCCTGATCCAGGCGCCGCAGACAGCTGCCTGACTTCTCTGGCGGCAAGAATGACCCAAAAGGATACATTTATCCCAAATATATCCTTATCCTGGGCTAATAGGAAATCTTGTGGAAAGCCTTCCTAGATGAGGGGCCAACTCCATATTAATGCCCATGAACTTGATACGGGACGTCCAACAAGCTCATATACACTGTAGCTCAAAAGTTTGGGGTCACTTAGACATTTTCTATCTGTAACATAATTGCAAAAGTATTTTCTTCTTTCTAATATCAGTTAGCCCTAACTTACATCAGTGAACACAACGTGGCAGCGGAACACAGGAGTGATGGGAGTGATAAAGGGCCTGTACGACTATGAAGATATTCCAGTCTTTTACGACATTAACAACTGCACTGTATTTCTGATCCATTTTATGTTATTTTAAATGGATAAAATGTGTTTTTCTTTCAAAAAACAAGGGATTTTTTTAAGTGACCTCAAACTTTCAAAGCATAGTGTAGATAATAAAATTCAATTACGTGTTTCTAGCATCTGTTTATTTGGATTATCTGTTTGAAAAGCCTGATCCCAACCCCAGCAGAGGTGGTAGAGGTTAATACAGTCAGGGATGGGCATATGGCTCCTGAATGGACTATATGTGGGAACCTGGGATAGGAGGTACCAATGACGTTGGTCGGCAGATGCGAGCAGTCCCACTGAAGTCAGTTGGCGGTTATCACAACCCAGTTACCACCTTGACACGAGGAAAGTTGTTTCCTCCAGAAGGATGACCACAGAGGTCATGTTTTCCATAAATGTCATATATCGCTGACCGGGACACGTAAAGTGCTGCCCCCTGCAGGGTGCGAGATGTACAGACTCATGGAGGAGAACCAACTACTTGGTTATACGCCCCGCAGTCTGTAGGGGGCAGCACTTTACCTGCGCTGGCCAGCAATATGCCAAAGTGTCCTGGAAAACATGTCCTCCTCCCATCAGGTTTTTGGCCATGGATGCTTTTGTGGACCAAAAACAAGATATGGAGGCCCTTATGTGGCTTGTGCTGATCTCTTAACGGGCCAAGCCAAGCCGCTGGTCTCAAGACTAACCCACACCAGCACACCTCACCCAGGTAAAGGCCTTTGTTAGTGGGACTTCACCTTTAAAACTGAGTGCTAAGTAAGATCTTTACATTACCTGGTATCAACCAGAATGTCACCAACTTTGCTATTCATTATGAAGGATCAACCTTGGCTAATTCCTCCTACAAGAAGAGGTAAGCTGGCCCTGTACACTGCATAACTCAAGACACGTGATTGGACTATACATTACACAGGGCCTACCATCCTTCATTTTGGTTCACGTAGTTTAACTAGTTGACGTAACTAGTCTAGCTAGTCAAAGGTTTGCTTTATAGGAGGCTAGAAATGTGCTTATTAAGCGAAATGCGTTTTTTTTTTGCTCCTTTGCCCATGGGAGATCTCACACTATTTTTAACCTCTTGTAAAACCGCCAAGAAGACGACACACTCGGCGCCGCGCACGGAACCTAAAAACATGTTTTTCCTCGCTTTCTGTGAAATAACAACGAGGCAGTGTGCGTGCCGGCCGGAGGAGCAGTATCTGCAGACGCGCACATTCTTCGCTGCTCTTGTTTACACGCTCGCGAATCGTAATTAATGCCTCCAACGAAAACAATTACTTGCGTCCGAAAGGCCTAAAGCTACGACCAGCTAATTACCAGCGCAGGTTCCCCGCTCGCGCTTAAGCTGTGGGAATGTCACCCGGCGAAGCGAAAAGACCGTGTGAGCGCAGCTTAACCCTTGGCCTGCCAGCGGCATCTTTCTCATCTAGGTGCTTTGGAATACAACTCCCAACCTAGACGCGCCCTTTTGCTTTACAGCTTTGCATCAACACTAGAACAGAGATTCCACTAGATTGTAAGCTCTCTTTACCTAACGGATCGGTTCCTCTTAGTCTTTCCGTTCTGGTTTGGTCAGACCCTTTGAATGTTTGTACTGTAACGAGCGCTGCGTACATTGTTGGCGCTATATAAACGATCATCGCTGACGGCGTGATATAGGCTAGGGTTTTTTTATAAGGTATATATACACCGATATTAACAATACTTGGCACAGATGTGTTTTAAGTGCTCACTCACTTGCATCTTTATGACATCAGGCGGCAGCCTGGTCTGCAAACCGAACTTCGTTTCTACTAATTAACATATAGGGCAGTATGATGATGTCACCAAAATGATCAGAAATAGGTTTGTTTTATATACGCCCTTTTCCCTCTATATACACGCGTCTCAAAACATAGCACCCTGTACCGATGGGTTCCGAAGCGCTGTATACCCCGTGCGCCACTTACTATCTATACCTAGATTTTCCGTTCAATAAAAAAAAAACTTAAGGATCTTCTTTTTATAGATCTGTTCCTGGAAAGTCAGATTTACCGAGCTAAGAAATGCGGTCCCTTTAAATTTCCGTGGTGTCCCTTTTGCAAATAGTAGACTATAAAAGAAAGATGGGAGCTGCAGCTTCTCCCTAAAGAGCCTTTTTTTTATTATTTTTAAAGAATATATATTAAAATACTTATAATTGACTCCAATATGCAATCATTTTTGGTGTCTGGGCCATTATACGGCCCTAAGTCCTGATTAATTATATGCTTTGAATATCTCATATGTTTGATAACAAAATAAAGGTTTGTGACTTTAAAAACACATCCCAAAATGTATGGAAAATGACAAATATCAGATAAATGAGATAAATGCTAAATTTCTTTAGGGCACTGATGGCAAATAAAGTTGTCTGATGCGAATCCGATCGCAAACCGCACAACCGATCATCGCCCGCATGATTCGTAATGATGCAATCTGCGATGCAATGGGTTCTTTGTACCCTCGGATCACGCTGTTGTGTGTTCCCGCGCTAAGCAAAGGCTTGATTGTGTCATCGGAGAATTAGTAATTCAGTTTGCATCATCCCTGTTCCCAGATGTCAGCTAAAACATTTTGGGAAAACCACGAAAATAGCCAGCATTTCAGCTAAAACTACTCCTTAGCTGTATGCGGCAAATTAAACGGGTTTTAATAGAGAACAAAAGGGCAAATTGTTAATTATATGAAATTCCCAGACAGTTAAAAAGCTTTTAATAACAAAGGATTCTGCGTGCTGGAAAGGGATACCCGAGAGCTGGAACAATTAAGGTGGACTGCATGGTACCGGGGATTAGATAAACAGGCGGGTGGTAGATAAATGGAACAGACTACAGGCAGAAGTGGTAGCAGTTAACACAGTATAAAACATCACAATGTGATGCACAGATTGCCCTTGCCCACTTAATTACTACCAATACATGGGGCATTTCACATGACATTAGCATGTTAAATGGACTGTCCTGGTAAAGTTAGGACTGCTGACAGCTATGCCGATATGATACGCAAAATGGATTATTTATTAAGAGCAATTCAGGTGCAAAGTTTGGGTCATTTCGCCATAGTACCCAAAAGAAAGCTGCTGTCGACTGGACCATTCCACCAGTTGCTATGGTGATAACACCCCCCTCGCTTCTGCAACTGAAAACCAAGTTGATCAGACTCTCGATACATTGTTTAAGGCATAAATCGCACATCGAGTAACTGCTTTGACATGAATGAAATGGTGCAATGATTTTAAGCACTTTTTATTCATTAACCCCTTTGCTGAAGACGGATGAGCTCTTAGCATGACTATTACGTGGACGGCTGGACCAGCAATAAATCACCTGCCGTGTACCTGCCGCCATGCTTCCCCTGCTAGGTCTCACACCCAACCAGCTGGAACCTGCTGGCACCACTCGGTAGCTGTAAAGATAAATGATACACAACTTCGGCGTGGAAACTGAACATTACGAGTGTGAGACCTGCTACAAACAAAGTGTAATTACAGCGTACGTCACAGTATGGGACCGCTGGCTTTCCGTAGGTTTACAGGCACCCCATTTATTTAAATTCACTGTGTTCTGCACAACATTCCCATCCAAACCATACCCTGTCCGAAAGGCTACCATGCATGCGCAAATGCTCAACTTATATACTAGGGTGATCATCACATCGGCCATGTTTTCCAGGACACATAATACTTACATATTGCTGGCCCGCCCAGATAAAATGCTGCCCTGCAGTATGGGGGATGTATAACTGACTAACTGACACAGAGTCTATAGTTTTTTGTTTTTATTTTACCTGTTTAACGAATTTTCTTAAATTAAAACTCCAGTGTCAATATCTGCACGCTCTTTCCTTGCCTTTGGACTTCCATGTTGTAGCTATTACCATATCCTCACCTACCTTTACCTAAGGTACCCGTACCCCCCAGTCCTACCCTGCCTATGCTTCCTGTAACCCCCCAGTCCTACCCTGCCTATGGACCCCATTTCCCTCCTATGCCTTCCCCGTACTACATTCCTCACACAGGCCACTGGGTATGTTGTTTCCCAGAACCGGGCCCAAGCAGCCTTTGGTCTCTGTCCTGTAACAGCAGGCCTCAGTCATGGCGGAGCGAAGCCTTAAAGGGGGAGCCCCACCAACATGAAAGCGTATTCGGGTACTTTGTAACTGTTAAAAATGTATTCTTTACCTACTGGGGGGTGGCTAGGTGAAGAAGCTGCAGCTCCAGAGTACCACCACCTCCTTCTGCCTCAAGCAACCAGTCACTGACAGGAAAGTAATCCCTTTTGAAGTCCCTGGCGGGCGTGTGTGTGTGTGTGTGTGTGTGTTTAGAACTCATGCAACCCTTGTGCAAGGCACCGCCGGAGCAGAGCAGGAAAAAAAAAAAAATCATGCTTTTCCTGCGCTAAGCAATTAAAGGCAGCATAATCGACACTCACCATCATCTTATTCACTTATTAATCTCTATAGCTTCCGCTTTTTAAAATCAGTGAAATTGCACCGGAGAGAGCCGTGCCATAGCTTTCAGAGTAAAGGACTGTAAGAGGCAAGGTTTGAATGCGCTGCTGGAACTTAATACATTGGAACTTATTTACCTTTGTAAAAGTCACAATAGACTCAGATGGGGGGCCAACATGATTTAATATTAGTTATTTCCTTCTCTCGTATGTATGGGAAATATCTAATAAGTTTATTGAAGCCTACGTATAGGTCTTCTAGCTGCAGTCGTGAGGACGCCTTCACTTTACCGGCAGAATTTGTGCAGACGGCTAAAAACGATGATTCCCCGGCTATTTGTCCTCAGAATTTTTTCCTGACCACAGTGCGCCGCGCAAACAGCTGACCGAAAGCACCCTGGTCCCAAAGATAAAGCAAAGCCGAAACAAAAACACACTTGTGTAAGGAAACAAAAATTACCACTGCTCTATTTTTCAATGTGGTTTTTAAATCGCTACGTTAAGGGGAAAAAAAAAAAAGCTCGCGTATCCGTTATACCAAATAGAAAAAATAAACAATCTATATGTTTGGGTTACATGAACTGTACTGGGTGAAAGGTGCTGTTCCACACTTCTGCTGATTGAACCGCTTTCAATAACCCTGAATACAGCATTAAATATACCATTCCCAGTACGGCTTTCCTTTCCTGATAGGATCTCCAGTTAAATTTGCCTCATTCATAATTTTTTTTTTTTTTGCTGTGAGGTTTGCCAGATCAGCCAAGAGTTATTTGCTTAACGTGCAATTAATGTGAAAATCATATTTCGACTCTAAATATCGTAGAATAAACACAAGGTAGCCGATTAGACTGCTGGCGTGGCTTGTATGTAGGGTAATGGGGTTTAGTAATCTCGGGGTACAGTTCTGTCACCCCCTTTTCACATACAATATATTGAGGTGCTGGGTGAGTGTCAGTGGCCAGTTTCATTGCTTCAATAAATGAACGCAGTCAGCCGAGTCCTTGAGCTACGTTATATTTATCTCCGGAGCCTGATTCCATTGTCTGTGAAAACTATCACTAGTAAAAAAAAAACCCAGCAATACATTTTAACCCCTTAATGACAAAGCCCGTACAAAATGCATTGTTTTCAATGGGTTTAGGGACCGCCTATTGTCCTTAAGGGGTTAAAGGGACAATTACTGTCCCCGAAAGTCCTACTGAAAAGCCGACAATCTGCGGCAGGAAAGTGCTCTCATTAAAGTGAATGGGAGTTCTTTCTGCGCATGTACACAGAGAGCTGGATGCAGGTAAGTATATCTTGTGTCAGATGTGTTTGGAAGAACATATCTGTAGGGAAAGGGGCAAATACATATGGGGGGGATTCAACTGACTTTGCGTGGAGGACACTATATTATGATGGTTGGAGTGTCCCTTTAAGTCATGTAATGGGATCCAGTCTTTGCTTCCTAAAACAATCACACTTTGTAAAAATGTCTAATTTTCTCCTTAAAAAATACCCAGCTAACCTTGTTATACATTGCTTGGTTCTTTTTCCAGGACGAAAAAAAAAAAAAAAGACCCACGCAAATAGAACAGCCAATTGGAAGACGTGGCCAGATGCAGGGTGCCATTTTTAACCATTTGAGGGCTATTCATAGAGGCTGGTAGTTATACCTACGTGAACACAGGTGAGTTAAGTAAGTTGGCAAATGTTATCCATGTCACTCAATCCTGGCCAGTTTGAGTACCTAAAATCTGACACCCTTACCGCTAACACAAAGATTGGGGATCAGAAGTGTTTTACCAATCAGTGGCTGCTTTTATGACACAAGAAAAACTCTCAAAGGAAAAAAATATGAATGCAGCAAAGTGTTACTTGTTACATGTTTAAGATATTTGTGCTCGGTTTTCAAATGTTGCCTTTAGTAGTCATAAAGTTACAAATCCAGCAGTCTGTTGGGTGGCCCTTTAAGCAAACAGATATTCTGCTTAATGCAGGTTTTAAATATCGTGTTTCCTGGAATATCATGGCAACCGGTTAAATTCACGTCACCCAAACATTTACGGTTTACACGTTATCTGCTCCAAGACAGAAAAACTCAAAGTACTGAAAGCAATAGATTCCCACGCTAAGTTAACTTTTGTTCAGGAAGGTTGGACTGCCAAGAACTGTATACAGAAAACTTAACAGGTGTAATAAAAGATGGTTGGTGCAATTTGTTTTGCGAGTCAAAGGGCTTTTAAGTGATGCAGGGGCATGACTAATACACGTGATTCCGCCTGTTCCCTCTGACTGCCACCATCCACACACACACACACCTTCTTGCTTTTTCCATAGTAAACAAGCTGTGTGTGTAACTTTAACACATCCTTATGTAGTTCTTAACAATGCTACTTGTTTGCTACTCAGCAAAGATTGAAGTACTTTGTAAGTACTTTAATATCCGTTCTTTAAACAAAACAAAAAACTTGAGTAGAAGCTGCAGCGCCTTGACTCCTCTATGGTAGGATTCATGCCACTGATTGGCTGCTTTAAGTATATCAAACATCTGGCATGTCAGCAGAAGTTGGACTCACAAAATGAATGCAGTCAAATCCATTACCTGGAACTGCCTTTTCCACAAGCCCTTGAGATTTAAGGGTTAAACTGTAAAGTATCACTGAGCTGGCTGCAAGGCCGCTAAAATGACGGCCTCAGCAATTTTGCAAGATGTTGTGACATTAGGACACGTAGAACACTTACTTTTTATGTTACTTCAATAAAAATGCATCTGAAGCCATGTAAACAAATGTATATTTCAGATTAACCACAGAGGGGGAAAAAAAAAATCTTTTTTTTTTTTTTCAAGGAAAGTTCAAAAGTTATTTGACGTGTTGATTTTTCTAGCGCTTTTTCTGTAATGTGGTTAAAGCTGAAAAACTAGAAAGTTAAAAAGCAAGATAGCTGGTAGTAATTGAGTATAGGGCTCCTAAGGCCATGGAAGCACCGGTCGTTGCTGTACCTCGGTGTGCACAGGGCCAGCTGGACTCCTACAAGCTCAAAACATACAACCCCCCCCCCCAAAGAAAAAAATGGAAGTAAGATTTTGGCGATATCTTGGAACCTACTCAATAAGAGAGTATGGTCATCTCAAGGCGTATCCAGGCCCCTCCAGTCTATTTGGCTGTTTAGGCAATTCCATTCTTGGATGGAGCAAATTAGTTATGACAAAGGACACAGACATTTAATTGTAGATACAAATGGGAGGAATAATCAATAATGATGTGAATTAAGTAGCGTGATAAATGTTTTTATGTAACATCACCTTGCAAAGCACTGACTGGAGAAGTGTTTGAGAAGACAAATTGATCATGCAGCAAAACCAGATTCTCTCCCTGGGGGTACGGTGTGTACTTGTCAAAATCCTGGTTTCAGGGGAAATACCGAGTCTAAAGATTGACAATCTGGTAAAAATTTGGCATCAACATTGAGAAGTGGGAGAGAGGCTATAATAATAGATAATCTAGATCATTAAAGAGACAATCTAATGCCCCTGACAACCCCAACTATGGAAAAGGCATATTAAAATACTTAGTGAGTAACCCCAACCTTCTGAGTACTCTAATATGTATTCTTCCAAAATTAAGGAGAAAAATCTTCTTACCAAGAATTTTTTTCCTTGCTCATCCCACCCCACGATAGTTCTCTTTCTGACCAGGTAGGGCAGGAAAGCAACATAAAATCATAAAAAAAAGACAATGCATGGAAAAAAAAAAATCAGTATTCGGCAGGGAAATGAACTGCCATGGGATGAGCAAGGAAAGGGAGCTCTAGGTAAGTCGAATTACATTTCCCCTTGCCACCCCCAGCAGTACAGACATGATATAAGAAAGCAAAAGGGAGGGTTAAAAAAAACTGCCTGAAGGACCTTCCAGCTGAAAGCTTCCTCAGCCAAGGACAAAGAGTCAAGACTATAATGTCTGATAAAGGTATGAAGGTTACTCTGAAGCTGCAGCTTTACAGATTGATTCTGGGGACGCTTCAGCCTGTTCTGCACAAGGCGTCGCTACCAACCTGGTGGAATAAACCCTTAGGTCGCTACGAGGATCCTTCCCTGGGGCAATATAGGCCTTTAAAGATGGCAAGCTTTCTCCATCTGGCAACTGAGGCCGGTAGATACCTTCTGTGGTTTGAAAACACCCAAGAAGGCCACTAGCGAATTTGAGCGTCTCCTCCAGACCTAAGTTCTGTCAAGAAAAATCAGAATGCATCTTCTTTCACTCAAAGAGTGCAATCGTTTCTCCAGCTCCGAGCAAAGAAAGGGACAAAAAGACAGAAGGTGCATCTCCTGCTAGAGTTAAAAGGCTGCTAGATACTGACGACATGCTAGTGAAAGACGAGTGAAGTTTCAGATGGTCAGTATGAGACAGGCCTCCGGCAGTGAAGTCCTGCGCTACTTGTTTAGAAAGAATGCCCTGGAAAGAAATTGTTATTGTGAGCAGGGGTTGTCTTGCACAATTACCAGCTTGGACAACCGAGAAACCGGTTAATGCGCCAAATGAAGGCATAGAGTTCAAATAAGGCCAAGAAAATACTTTTCAGATGCAAGCCCAACATTACATCCCATATTTCAGTGCACAGGAAAAGCACCTGAAATGTAACACTAACAGATAATACATTAGGAGCCTGAATCCAGGGTTTAACGGGTAGAGTTTCAAGTCAACTGACAACAAGTATTTAGTATCTTGATGCCCCCTACTTCTCCTTACTCCGTCTGTACAGACTACTGAAACCAATCTGCTTCCATCTAAGGGCTGGGACAGTTTAAGAGGGTTTAATAACCCTACAAATCCTTGAAATAGGACTTCAGATGACTCTTCTCATAGCTGGGATACTTTTAAGGAAAATGCATCCTGTTCCATCAATGGTGAGTGAAAACCAACATCTCCGGCTGACCCTCCGACGATCCAAAGGCTATCAGAGCGTCCTGGAGCTGAACCGATCGAAGGTCCAAAGAATTACCATATACGTATACTTCAGATTTTTAATGGCAAAAAATGATACATCTTACAGACTGCTAAATTTAAATATAAAAACAGGTCTACCATAATAAATATTCTGACATACCGTATAGGTGCCAGACGGAGCTCGCAAACAAACCTTCAAACCTAAAAGCGGTCGAGTAGGGGAAGACAAAATACACCCAGAGATAGTAAGAGTGCTCTCTATGATCACAGATTCTTTTATTAAACCCAGAGTAAACATCCATTCACTTATCAAGCGGTAGCCATAACAGCCCCAGATAAATGGAACCACATGTACAGACGTCCATCTGCACGGAAGCGATGAGGTTGAACCAGATTAGTACAATGACCCAAGAAATAATATTGTGTAAAAAAACAGCAAGGCCTCATGATAGTTATTCAAGAACCAGCCAACAAGTCTAACTATTTGCTTCCTAATTATACCTTTTAAATTTATTCCAGCCAAAATAACCTATTTAAGTGAAGGGGGTGCATTTTGGAGCAACCCCCCCCCTTTCCTACTCTAACAGCTTCTAAGAGTATCCACCAGTTTCGGATGTCGAGTTTACTCCAAGACAGAAGATTCATATCACATACACTTCCAGTCCTGCCCAACGCACGTTAAAACCCAGTAAGGATCCAGTCATGGTGCGAATGTTGGCTTGTTATTTCAGGACACCCCTGTGGCCTTATCTGCAAATGACATAGAAATATCCACACGCAGTGCTCAATTCAAACCCAAGCCATACCCACAGTCAGGAATGAGTTTCATTAATCCTACAGACCGTGTTCATCCGCAATGAGCTACTTGGCAGTTTATTCATAATATTTTGCTTTCCCTTGTACCAAAATGACTATAAGTGTAACACGTTGTTTCTCAAGGATCCGTCCCGAGCACCACAACACAAACAGCAGCTTACTCCCCAGCGGCACTTTCCAATCAGCGCCGATAACAGAGCATGGGCCTGCCAGAAAACAGCAATTAAAACGAGGTACGCGGGCCACCAGTATACAACCATTAGCATAATGGAAACACTCCATCCCAAAACAATGCTGGTCACTTAAACCCTGGTATACCAGGAATGGGTTCAAGGACTAATGGGGGGGGGGGTATTGCATCATCTTTCTAAAAACTGTTTTGTTATCAAATAGTCATTTAAAAGTAATATGTTTTATAAAGAAGTTTTGCAATAAGAAACAAAACTGATAGATAAAACAATAGATATTTTTAGTGAGAACCAACATAATATTTTTAATATGACATTTTAAAATAAAGTGGCTTTTTGAAATAGCTCTCTGGTTTATAAATTTGGAGAAAGGGTGCTGGTTAAACAAAGTAATAAATAATAATAAATAATGCGTTTCTAGTTTAGTAATTTCATATCCAGATCTTAAAAATGCTGAATAGATAAACTCCCTCCCCCGGCCTACAGCGATGGGACCTCAAGGATGAGGCCTTGTGAGAAAAAAAAGAACTGATACAAGAGCGGAATATGCTGGTACCCTCACCCCACCACGTTCCTACGGCTTCTTCACAGCTGGTTGAAGTACTAGATGGACCAGTTACAACAACCTAAAGAGTCCCGTCAGAAGCCAGACTATTCACGACCGGCGCCTATTGCACATCACCGAACGGCCCTCGCCGTTCCTTACCGGTAGTGGGGGTAACGGAACTGTACTCAATACCCCAGCATCAACACAACTTTCCACGCTACCTTTCCCATCACCCCTTCTTGGAATTCTCAGGACTCAGAAGACAAACTTCTGCGAAGATACTTTGTTACGGTTCTTTTTAGGTTCCTTGGCATGTTACCTATGTAAAAGTTTGTATATTCATTACAATTTTCTAGGTAATTCTTGATTTTCCTTTCATACTTTAATATGTTTTGGTGAATAATAAGAGTGATGGCGTGGGTACGCGGCTTTGTTCCTTACTGCTCTTTACAGGTGCATCAGTTGGCACATTGGGAGACGCTTGGATGGCCGGGGCAGGTACCCAGATCCCCATTCTGCATGCTTTACATGGAGGTTTTTTTTTTTTTGTTTTTTTTTTACTAAGTGTTCTACATATTAAAAATATCTTCAAGGCTCTAAATCTGGTTTTCTAAAGTTAGAATAGCTCAGACCCCAATACTATAATTAAAAAGTACCAGATTGACATAATAAATATATTAAGCAAGGCCCACACAGGAAACAAAACATTAGGGGGACAAAAAAAAAAACTATTTGGCATGTTTTGGACTGAAAAAGATTATTTTCTGTGATATCAGATGTTGCATTCCATTTCTTGCATCCCACGGGATTTGATGCAACCCAACGTTGCTGTAAATATCAAGGCTGAGCAGAATCCTACACTGTGCGTTCCTGCTATACAACATGCGCGAGATCCGGCAAAGGAGGGGGCGAAAGAGCACTTTCAAAGAATAAGACGTTTCCGGCGATAAACATAAAAAAGGTATACCGCTGGCAATAACCGAATGAGAGCGACGACTGCTGCAGCCCCCAAAACCTGAAATAACAGCCGCCCGTTCCTGTAAACTCATTGCAAGATGCGGTTAAATTTCAGATTATCCACATATAAATTCTGAATTTTGCAAAACTTCTCGCTATTTTTTTCCCCTTAATTATGCGTTATATACAGCATGATACCTCCCAACAGTGGGGCAGTCCCAATTCCTGGGCACTGTCCTGCTGCCCCCGTCCCACATTTCCAGGCCGAGGAAATGATGGGCCGGATGGGAAGCTCCTTTTGACCTGCCCTGCCCTGACCAGCCCTGGGGGCTGTAAAATCGATGGAGCTCAATTTGAGCTCCGACGTAGACTCCTTCTGGCGCTCTGAAGCCGAGCACCACAAGAACAGCGATCATGCCCAGCCGCGTCCCTCGCCGCTCACCTCAACACAGGTGCCCCTGACTGGGGCATTTGAAACGTCGAGGGGTATGACTGATCCGAAAGCTTTAGTGATGTCACAATGGTCGGGGGGGGGGGAATAAAATTCTACCCAAGCGGCGTGCTACAAAACCAGTAAAATAAGCCTCTTAATTACATAATTCCTAACCATGCCTGCATTGTTTGTGTGTCGGTGGAAACTCCTGACCGCGGTGCCAGCCGCACTCCTCATATTCCTGCGACCGAAACATTCCGGGGCAAAGCCTACGACAGAGATCCAAAAGGTGCTACAAAGGGGAAAACAGAAAGGGTTGTGCTCTGCAGCTCTGGAGCTGAAGCTTCTCCTAAAAGTAGTTTTCTTTAGAAAATGATGCGTATTAAAGTAGTTTATTACTGTTTGTTGGTGAGGCTGCATGAGACGTAAACTGTCCCTCTAACCACAAAGTCTTTACATAGCAACCCAGAATTTAAAAACAGAACCATTCCGCCCGTCTGGTCTCCCCAATACTCCTGATGTAAAGACTCTTAATCCTGCATTGGTCTTCTCTTAGATTCAGGATAGACATATGCCTTTCCCATGCATCCTTAAATTATCTTACTCTATCGCCGCTTCTGATGGGAGGCTGTTCCATTCAGCTACCACTCTCTGAGAAACCATGACATTGTCTCATCTGAGACACATTGGTCAGTCCATTGGGGTTCTGCTACCCAAGATGTACCCAGATGTCACATGACACTCACCGGAGGAATGGTAAAAATTACAAAATACAACACTTTTTGGCTAATACTCCGCAGAGCGCGGAGAAACGATTATATTGTGAGAGCACCACCTGAAATGCCAATCTCGATAAAGTTCCCCTGGCAAGGACTTCATACAACAGCAAAGAGACCCAACAACGTAAAGCCATACAAATAAAAAAACAGTCCGCAGCGTATACACGGTTACGAGCCCATATGCTCAGGCCTATAAGACGTCCAGCCAAGAACGCAACTATTAAATCGGAATATTATTATTGCTTCACAAAGTTACTTAATATTTATATATTATTTTCTTAATTTTGGAATTTTAATACCATAAATCGGCCAATGAAGAGCCCTGTTCTCCGAGTTCAGAAGCTGATTGGAGAGATGTTATCAGACTGACCTCTTTCACCCCAGGCCCGGTGGCGGTATTCCAATAACCTGTTTAAAGAGGTTCAACAAACCCTACAGAGCCTCGCGCCGTGGCAATTAAGGCGTGAAAGAACGTGCGCAAAGTCAGATTGATACCGGTACAAACCGTCCCTAAATCTTATCTCTACCGCGGAAAGAATTTCCGTTTAAATGACTTGTTCAGCAGAACCGGCGGACGCGCATGCACACTCTACAGAAGCAAAGCCATAAACGTGCCCAAAAGACACTAAACAATGCGAATTGAACAATTTGTTTGCACTGACCCCATTCGCGGGTACAGGATCCCCCGGATCACCCAGCAGATACACTGAAGACCTGCCAGGTCACAAGAGACCCTGAATACGCAAAAAGGGGGGCAGTGATGCCACGCTGTGCCACCTGCCATCACAATGAACCATCCCAGCGATGCCCTGCAGTTAAAGCACACCTGGGCCACCCTTGCACTCAGTAGGCTGTCACCTTGCTGTCTAGGTGTCTGTGTGTGGCTGTCACAGGCTGTCTAGTCCTCCCTCTCTCCCTCCTCTCCCTCTCCCCAGCTCCACTCGCAATGCCTGAAGAAGCAGCAGCAACGAATAGCAAAGCTCCCACCTTTTTTAAACTCCTCCAGCATGGCGTCCAGCTTGGTGTCGTTGAAGACGAAGTGCAGGGGGTGGTTGTAGAACTTGGTGATGGTCTTCAGGGGGGTGCAGTCGTCCGGGTCCACGAAGGCCAGGTCCTTGACGAAGAGCAAGTCCACAATGTTCGACCTCTCCCCTTCATAGACGGGGATCCGGGTGTAGCCGCTCTCCATGATCTCGGACATGGTGTTAAAGTCCAGGGTGCCGTCTCCTGCCATCATGAAGCAGTCTCTCAGAGGGGTCATGACATCCTCCACCGTCTTGGTCCGTAACTCCAGAGCCCCCTGGATGATGTTAAGCTCTTCCTTGACCAGGTCATTGTAAGGGTCGGTGACCCTGAGCATTTCGAGCAGTTTCTCCCGGTTGTAGACCGTGCCGATCTCCTGGCCCAGCACGCAGTCCAAGAGCTTGCTGACCGGGTAAGAAGCCGGGAATGTCATCATCATGAAGAACTTGGTCAGGAAGATGGTGTTGGCCCCGACGGCCAGGCCATGCCTGGAGCAGATGGCTTGGGGCACGATCTCCCCAAAGATCACAATGCCGATGGTGGACACCACCACGGCCACCAGCCCGGAGCCGGCGATGTCATCGAGCAGGATGGTCAGGGTGGTGTTGACCAGCACGTTGCCGAGCAGCAGGGAGCAGAGCAGGTAGTTGCCCTGTCTCCGGACCGGCTCGATCCTCTTGGCGTAGTTCTTCTCCTTCTCGGTGCCGCAGTTCTGCACGATCCTCAGCTCCATGGGGTCCAGGGCCATGAGGCCGAGGTTCAGTCCGCTGAACATGCCGGACAGAAGGAGCAGGAGGGCGATGAAGATCACCTGAAGCCAAAAGGGCAGCAGGAACTTCTTCTCCTCCACCACGATCACCTTGGTGTCCTCCCCGTCGTGGTAGAACCAGGTGGTCTCCGTCCAGGGCTGGTGACCCCCGGCACTGGCCGCCACCACCGGGGTTGAGGTGGACGTGCACAGGTAATAGGACTTGCTCTTCTCAGTCTTCCTCAGGGGTTTTATCTCGATCTCCACGATGCCCGAGCTGCTCCTGGTCAGCACCACCGAAGGTCGGATGATGATGTCTGAGGTCCGGATGCCGCAGGGGTGGCCCCCCGGGGTATACTCTATACCCAACGGGCTCTTGGCTCGCTCGTGCTCCGTAAAGGCGATCTTGGACCACGTCTCGTTGTTGATGTTTTGCCCGTACACACGCAGCTTGACCCGGGTCCTCTCGCTCACCCTCAGGGCTCCGCCTTCCATGGCAGAGACCTCGTTGGTGTCCTCCAGCCGCAGCCCGATGATGACGGTCTTCTCGCTCTCCTCTTCCCCCAGGACAGAACCGGCCAGGCAGCCGCTAAGAGCCAGGAACATCACAGCTAGCACCCGGCCGTGACTGCGCGCCGCCATGTTAAGAGTGGGCAATGTGATGGAGCCGCCCGCCATCTTTGGTCCGGGTGATGGAGTGGTAAGGGGGGGGCGGGGTGTTTGGGGTAAAAAAAAAAAAAAAAGTTTCACAGCCAGTCACGTCCTGCCTTCATCCCGACTCTCGGAGCCGCGGACCCTGCATTGTCCGACACCCGTCCGGGTACTGACAGGAGGCAGCAGCAGAGTCCTGAGGTGAACCAGTGTACGCGGGGGCCATCTACTGACCGACACGGCACACAGCCAATCCGGTGCCGAGAGCACTGCCAGCTGGGCGGAGAAAATTGACAGCTGAAGTGGGTGCGGCCGTGTTGCAGATTCCCACTGGCACACAGCGTTTACGCCGCTTCTTGGGGGCGTGGTTATGAAAATTTGGGGCGGGTCTTAGTCCTATTCAAATAAGCCTAGAAAAGCACATGTGTGCGGTGATCTGGATCCTTATCTGAAGAGGAGACTTCTGAGGTTGTGAAAGCTAATGTGAATCTATATCTTTTTCTATGCTGGCCATATATTGACTGAAATGTTAAAATCAGGATGTTTAGCAAATATATGTTTTATGACATACAAATAAGAGCAACATTTGCAATAATTGTTCTTTGTGTATAACCTTTAATCGTTAAAGAGGGAATCCGCTGAGAGGAGATAATGAGTGTTTATCGTCTCCGGCTTTATCTTCCTGCGATCTGAATAAAAGGCACCAATAAAAACGCAGGACTCCTCAGCCGTCCGACTGCCAAGCGCCAGAGATCAACGACCGAGGGAATTGTGCGCTCTCTGGTCATCACTGCACACAGGGCCGGTCGGCGGTGCCAGGGAAGTCAGGCCGTGCCTGGACCCCATGTGTAGTCAGTCCGGTACCTGGCAGGGGGGCAACAGACTGCCTGACAATTTGGGGGGTGGGTACAGAGAGGCCTACATTGGCATCATAAACGTATAAACAAAAAGACATGGAGTATACTGGTTTGGGGCAACAGAGGGGCTTCTTGCGCCGGGGGGCCGCCCTAGCAGCACTGGGGCCGTGCAGATGTCTATGTGGGGCCCGCAGCTTACCGCCGTGGAGGTCACGCAGTGTGTGGGGAAACTCTCTTTTCCTGCCCAGGTTCCTGCTTCCCCTGAGCGGGAAAAGAGATTTCCCTCACAGTGAGCGGGAGCCACAGCGGTAAGCATGGACACCTGCGCGGCCCCAGCGCTGCTCGGACGGCCCCTGAGCCAGTGAAATCTGTGAGAGAGGTAAGTGGCAGACTGTTTAGGGTGCCGAGGTGGCCCAGGCAGGCTGTTTAGGGTGCCAGAGGTGGCCCAGGCAGGCTACTAAAAGGGGCAGAGGTGGCCCAGGCAGGCTGTTTAGGGGTCAGAGGTGACACATAATAAATGTTATTTATTTAAACTCACTTTATTTACAAGTTTCATTTTCGGGTTTCTATTTTTTCCAGTTTACAATTTTGTGAAATAAATATTTTTGCCAACATTCTTTTTTTTTTTGGGGGGGGGTGCCACATACCGGATCCCCCCCAGGTGCCCTGACAGTGACACGGCGTATGATGAGATATAGATGAGCAGACCCTCTGAGCCCTGACCCTGCGTGACGGACATGAAATAGACCCAATCTATTAACAAAATACGAGATGTGTTGGAAGAGGCAGGTAAATCACACAACTGGTTTTGTCAATGTGTTTAAAAACTTCCATCTGAAGAAGAGACCTCTGAGGTCCCAGAAGCTTATCTCTACACCTTTTTCTTTGTAGGTTTTTGAAATAAACACCACCTTCATTTAAAGAGTCTTATCTTGTTTTGCACCCATTTAGCCATATCCACCCCCCCTAATTCAGATATTAATAGAAAAAAAAACTTTTTTTTTTTTGAATTTTTATTAATCTATCACTAAAGGGTTTGCTGCTCTCCAGTATTAAACGATTCAGGCAGCGTGATCTTCCCCATCAGTCCTGGTCTTCATTTATCTCCCTTCCCAGACTCCTTCAGCCTTGAGATGTGCGAAGATGTTGGCATAATACCCGGGGTCAAACGGAACCCTGTAAACATTCCAAGCCATTGTTCTCCTTCCTTATTATGACATCATCATCACCATGACAGTCTTTATGACATATAGTGGTAAGAATATTTTTTTTTGGAGAGTAACCGAAACCTGTAAACAATCCAAGCCATTGTTCTTCCTTATTATGACATCATAATCACCATGTCAGTCTTTATGACATATACTGGTAAGAATAATATACAACAGGCATCCTGAACGTCAATGACCCGTCAACTCCGATCAGTTATCAATCAATAAAATTCATGAAATCTAAAGCTTATGGTGTAGAAATAAGGAGAATGTCAGCTCTTAGTCAAAGACTTGTCTGCTGACTCCAATGGATGTTTTTCTGTGCAGTGTGCATGCGCAGACCTTTGATCAGTGAATAAGCAGCAGGTGTAGCACGAACCTGAGATATGCATGACAGTTTTAGCCTCTATCACTTCTGCTGGGAGGCGGTTCCACTTATATACCACCCTCTTAATAGGAATTACTGCTCCACTGATCCAAATTAGCCATACATTTTTATCTGGCTGGACTTTTTGATGAATTGCAAATAAAATCAACCATGTAAGCAGGATATTGGGATCCACCTAATCATTCTTCCCGCGATAAGGGTGAATAACCAGCCGGGGGGCTGCATTTGGTGTAAAAAAAAACACCAAAAATATTAAGGACGCTTTAATCCCCAAGATTCACTAATTTTACAGCCAGGAAAAGTGTTTTGTTGTAGAGCGCCCTCTACTGGCGTCTCCCTAATTCAACAAATGTCACCAGTACATCCACCATGGACAGAGACAGCCTACACCTTTATTAAAGGAACACTATGGAACTACATATATATATATATAATATGTTTTCCTGCAGCTGTATATTAGCCATTTGTATCTCGCTCTGTTATCTTAATGCAATCTACTATCCAAACCCCCATGATTCCTTATCATGTTGCCTTGTGGTAAACAATAGAATTGCTCAGTTCTAATCACCATGTCAGACACTGGGGGTTTATTACTTTATACAGTGCTGGGGGTTATTACTTTATACAGCGCTGGGGGTTATTACTGTATACAGCGCTGGGGTTATATTACTGTATACAGTGCTGGGCGTGATATTACTGTATACAGTGCTGGGGGTTATATTACTGTATACAGCGCTGGGGTTATATTACTGTATACAGTGCTAGGGCTTATTACTGTATACAGTGCTAGGGGTTATTGCTGTATACAGCGCTGGTGTTATATTACTGTATACAGTGCTGGGGGTTATATTACTGTATACAGCGCTGGGGTTATATTACTGTATACAGTGCTAGGGCTTATTACTGTATACAGTGCTAGGGGTTATTGCTGTATACAGCGCTGGTGTTATATTACTGTATACAGCACTGGGGGTTATATTACTGTATACAGTGCTGGGGGGTTATATTACTGTATACAGCGCTGGGGGTTATATTACTGTATACAGCACTGGGGGTTATATTACTGTATACAGTGCTGGGGGTTATATTACTGTATACAGCGCTGGGGGGTTATATTACTGTATACAGCGCTGGGGGGTTATATTACTGTATACAGCACTGGGGGTTATATTACTGTATACAGCGCTGGGGGGTTATATTACTGTATACAGCGCTGGGGGGTTATATTACTGTATACAGCACTGGGGGTTATATTACTGTATACAGCGCTGGGGGTTATTACTGTATACAGTGCTGGGGGTTGTATTACTGTATTCAGTGCTGGGGGGTTATTACTGTATACAGCACTGGGGGTTATTACTTTATACAGTGCTGGGGGTTATTACTTTATACAGCGCTTGGGGTTATATTACTGTATACAGTGCTGGGAGTTATTGCTGTATACAGCACTGGGGGTTATTACTTTATACAGTGCTGGGGGTTATTGCTGTATACAGCGCTGGGGGTTATTACTTTATACAGTGCTGGGGTTATATTACAAGGGGGAGACCCACTAAAGTCTTCAAGGAGGAATGGTGGCCAAAATCAGAGGGCTTGTGGTGTTTCATATTGTGGGCAGTGGTTAATTTTGGCAGTACTTCATTTGAAATGTAATTAATTAGGATTTAACCCATTAAAGTATACAAGAGTGAGCAGTTCATGTTGTTGTCAATGAAATCTCATGCATTAGATTGTCAGCTCTGGGGCTATAGAACCCTGTGATCATACCTGGGAACTCTCTGGGTTTGACCCCAAGAACTCCCATTTCCCCTTTAAATGGGGGCACTTCCTGCGATGTCAGCGGGACCTCTGCGGGACCCCCCCACCGATGTCACATGGGGAGTCCTGGCCGCGTCCCGCAAGAGAAGGCTCCAGGTAGCGATACCCCCATACCCAGCAAACATTCGGAGCGCCTAGAAATGAGGGGCAACGGGGGAGGAAAGACGGACTGGGGGGGGCCAAAAAGAGTGTAGAGCCCCACTACATGAGTTTTAGAGGCTCGAGTGGAAGCAGAAGTATTCCTCTGTGTAAAAGATTGTAACAAAGAACAGCGGGCGATGGGACCTGAATACCCAGATAAAGGAAAGAGCAAGCGGCATGCGCAGAGATGTGACATTTGAACGCTTGGCATTGTGAGCCGCGCACTCAGCGTGCGCTCAGCATGCGCTCAGCGTGCACTCAGCGTGCGCTCAGCAGTGGGGCGGAAGCCGAGCATTGTGAGAGTTAATTAGAGTCTGGGCATAGGGGGACGCGATCACCGGCGGGAAGGCCCTACCTGCTGCGCTTCTGTAGAATGTTACCGGCTGACATTTCGCTTGGATTTTTCCGCAGATTATGAATGAAATATTTATCTGTTTTCAGGGGGGCCGGCAGAACGCGCCATTGTTCTAGAAAGTAGCTAAATATCGCAGTTTGTGTTTTTGTGATCCATCGCTACAAATGTATCTGAGTGACGCGTAGAGAAGTTAAATGTATTTAATTTGCAGAATTTTATTCATAAACACAGTTTCTATACACGTTATTGGGGCCCTTAGGCATGTAGAACCCGGTGAGACCCCCATACCCAGCAAACCTTCCCAGCGCCTAGAAAAGAGGGGCATCAGGCACAGGCATTAGTAGGGACTGTCGACACCAAACAAGGACACCTGGGTGATATGCTGCGTCTCCATATGTCTGAAGCGCAGGTTGTATTCCCAGGGCCCATTTTTGTATGCAGTTTATACATAAAGGGGTGACGCATATACCTGCGCACACACACTCAGATACAGATACGCATCTAGAAACCACGGTACCCTGATACAAAACAGCTGGTCTGTGCCATCATTGCCCCCAAACAACTTGTATTTGCCTTCTTTGACCCTCGCCCGCCCCTTCCAACATACAACAAATGTAAACACACTTACTCACTAACACACACTCCATCTCAACCCACTTACACATCCGTGCTCACAAACACACACAATTACACATCCATGCTCACACACAACGGCACGTGCATGCTCACACATCCAAGAACACATCCATGCTCACACACAATACATACGCAATACACATCCATGCACACACACAATACATACGCAAGTACACTTCCATGCTCACACACAAGCACACATCCATGAAACATTCCTGCTGCCCTCGCTGATCATAGAAATAGAACCTGTCTGTCTCTCTACAAATACCCCTGCTACAGGAGAAAGACCCCATGCACCAAGCCCCCATATCACCCAACACAACAAGCAGTGTACTCCTGCTGCGCAGTGCGTGCAGCTATAGAAATGACCGGCGGGAGTCTTGCCACCAGGTGCCCCTGAGGTAAATTCTCCTCTTTCCAAAATGTGAATCTGCCCCTGGGCATACGGTTTCATTCGCTTTGTACGTTCCATCAAGATTTGGTTGACACAAAAGGCTTTTTTTTGCTGAAATGTTGTAGTCGCAGGAAACAAATCTCTCTTTCTCTCTGTGATTTCATGTTTTTTATGGGGTGGGTTAGCGGAGCGATTCCCCCCCAGGATGCATCAATGTATTTAATATCCGGTACCTCTATGGGCAGCTCCTAAAACATCGACTTACGAGGACGCCTGTGACGAACCCCCGCCCCCCCCTCACCTTTCCACAAGGACTCTGCACCAAGGTTCTTAAAATGTTTATTTTTTATTTTTTTTGCGAAATATTACAACATATTGAAAACAGGCAGGACGCGGAGATCCGGCACGGGATAAAACCCCGGAATCTGTATTCTTAGGAACAGCTCTTTTTTCCGCCGCAGCCCATTGTCTTGGTCCCTTTGCTCGTTTCTTCTGCAAACCGAAACGGATCGCTCAGAAACTCCTGCGGGGAAAGATAAGAGAGAGATACGGGTGAGATAAAGTTCTTATTTACTGTTAGGCGGATACATTCTGGAACCGGCTGCCATCTGAAGTCCTTTTGGCCGATTCGATGTATTTTTAGATATGAGTTGCGTGCGGGGTTACCACGGGTAAAGTAGATAAGGGAACGCTGATCCAGCATGGGAGTCCAGAAGGATTTTTTTCCTTTGAGATGTCATTACTGTCTCTTTGGGTTTCTATTCTGCTTTCTTCTGGATCAACTAATATGGGGTTTGTGGAACTTCATGGAATTCAACCCAATTAACTAACAATTTTAAATGCATGAGTTTTCTCTATACATTATAAATGATATTACATAAATGTATCTCTTAATATATATATATATATAATTTTTGTAACAAAACGCGCCTGTCTCGCGGCTCTCTGAAGCCCATCGTAGTTGGCTCTTACACCGGTTTGGCCACCCCTGCTCTATGACATCATGTACCAGAAGCTGAGCACCGGGATATGATGTCATATCCGTGGCTCAGAAGAGAGGATGAGCCCTGGGTCAGGCTTAGGGCCACCCCAACCATAATACACCACGGCAGGGCCCAGCACATTTCATCTTTGTTTGCTTTATTGTGTAATGGCCGGTGTAACGTATCGCAGAATGCTGCGGAATCTGCTGCCATAATATCAATAAAAGATAATAAAATTCACACGCTCGTTTGTAATCATAGTTTAATTAACGTAAATCTGTTCCTTTTACCAAATCTCACGTATTATAGTTCGATATACACAATGTGAATACATGTTGAAATAAGCAATAAATGTGTATATTTACCCCCCTCTGTGTCTGAAGTTATCTCATCCCTACTGTTAAGTTCCTGATTGTTGCTGATTGGTTCAGGCAGCCTTTATAAGGGTAGGGAGAGAACTTCAGGACACAAAATGTATTAGAAAATAGCTAATTCCGCCACATTTAGACCCAAATCTTAGCTTCCCAGAGGCGAACCTTAAAACTAATAATAAACCCATATAACGTTTACCTGACCTGCCCCGGGTGTCGTCGGGTTCAATTCCAGATTAACTTGTGATAATCACAGTTTGATTGCCATAATATTCAGAGAATCCTTGTGATAAGACTCCCCGGAACGCCCGTTCTTGGTAATCTTTCTGAAAGTATTTATAGCCGGAAAGGGTCCCTTGGCAGCCCTGCTTTAATTAAGGTGTTCCTGCCACCTACACAACTTTACAACCTGATAGCTATCGATTGTGATTGAGATTACTTGTTACCAAAACAACTGGGTTGGATCGCTAGGACTGGCCGTACCATATAGGTGACCTATAGACCCACCTACGATGCCGAGCTGCTTTTATCAGGGGGCAGTCCTGGCCGCGTCCCGCAAGGGGTAGCCGGAGCCCCAAAATTCCCAGGTATGATTCTATGTAGTGACCAAATGTGTAACTAAACTACACCAGTCCTCACGGAAACCTTGACTTTATTTAAAGATAAGTTAACTGAGTCACCTGCATTCAAGCAGGGATATCAACCATAACATACAGGAAGCAAAAACACTAATTGTGAGTCTTATATGTGATCACAGCAGGGTAAAAAAGCAAGGATTCCATTCCAGACTGAGTGACCCTGAGAATCTGCCCCTCCACCCTGAGATTGGGGCAAAAACCCTGAGACGTCCCTGGTTTAGGAATGATCCAATCACGTTGAAAATGCTGACTTCAGTCCTTTTTGCTTTTATTAAAACATTGAGCAGAAAAGTGTTTTTCCTTGATTAAAGTTTTAAATATTTCCAAATAAAGCATGCATTTTTAGTGGTACAGTACCAACAATGGCCAGCAGGTGGCAGCCTATAGTCTTTTCAAAATTGATATTTGGTTCAAGTTTTTATATTTAGAGATTTTTCGTATGCTTTTCCCGTTAAATAAGATATCCTTCCCGGTGCGGCCATATTTATTTAACCCATTCTCTAACACACTAAAGGAGCTTCCATTCACAAAAGCTCAATGCATAAGAATAAAATTACATTTAAATACCTTTTTAATAAAT